>NC_056734.1:297268985-297313985 GCF_019279795.1 Protopterus annectens | reverse complement strand
GTTTGTCACCTACTTCTTTTAAAGCAATACATTTACATTCAATTTATATTGTGGATAAAAGTCATTAATGAAAAAAAAAACAGATTTTTTTATCTTACAATTGCTACAACTGCTCCACATTGCTTTTCTTCCTTTTTGGAGTATTACATGTGAATGTCATTTATATATTCCTCATGTATCATTATTATTATTATTATTATTATTATTTTATTATTATTATTATTATTATCAGGGGTTGCTTTTTGCAGAAATAAATGTGTGTGTGAATGCCAACTCTTAGTAAATGTTGAGTGCTTTGAGATGATATGGTATGTCAGATGATTTTAGATGGCTGGGATTATACTTCATGACTGTGCAAACTCACATGCATATGATCCTTTTTTTCCCTTTACTAAATAGGGGCTGCTTAGATAATAACCAAGGCTATCTTTGCAATCCTGTATCATTCTCATGCAAAACTAAGGATTGCTGCAAACTGCACCATTATTCAAGAGCATTCATGTTAATGCATAACCTCGTTTATGAGTTGCTGAGACCTAATTACGTGCATATGTTGCCATATGCATTTGCATGTTACTGTGATTCATAAAGATACACATAAACAGGGTCTAACTGAGGCTATCTGTAGCCCTGCATACACAAGAATTCAAAAGAGTATTAAAATAACATTTACTTCAGACCTGGACCTGTTACTGCCACAAGTCTAACACAAACCACCCTCCCTAATTCCGTCCCCCCCCATCTATCTCCCCTCCACTATCACTTTACTAGTATCTATGTTACCCTCCTTATTACACTCAGCAATACTTTCATCATTCTCACAGCTATAAACACTTATTAAACTTATTAAACTTATTAAAATTCAATAAATTCCTTAACCTACCCACAGCAATATGTTCTCCCTCATAACTGCCTCCTACGTCTTCTCATACTAACATACATGACTGTCAACTATTAACCCCTGTTTTGTACTTCACTTTCATTCTCAATATATATTTTTATTATGCCTCTGAATGCTTTCCCTTGGCTGTATACTGCTATTGGATGTTATACTTAAATTGTAATTATGCATTTTTTATTTCTCTGTGGAACGTACAAATTATCACTAAGCTAATTTGTTTCTGCTGTGGAGTTTTTCTCCCCGGGCATCCTGTGAATAAAAGGGTGCTAGCCCAGTTGGACTATACTGGTCAACAAACTGTCAAATAAAATAAAATAAATAAATAATAAACAAAAGGATATCATTTACTTACAAAATTTGCAGATGATCCACTACCACCATATTAACCAGAGATTACTCAAGTTAGGTGGCAAATTACTTAGGAAACTGCAGACTTTTTAAGGTAAAAAATAATAAAAATATTACAAATTGACATGAAGCAGTTCAAAATGATAAAGTAATATTAAGTTCACTTCAGCAAATGTTGGCTGATATGATGGACATATTACAATGGGTTTAGTCAATACTGTAAGGCTGTACTTTGTAAATGGAAAATCACTATAGCAGTAGTGGAAGTGATTATTGATTTATGAGAAATAAATTACTTTGGTGTCATTTAGTGAGTGTGCGTATACTGTATGCTAGAAATTCAATGATTTAATTGTGAACTACTGATGTGGCAAGGATGTTTTGCTTGCTCAATATGTATGTGTCTTTACTGGGAGATTTCTAATGAAAAATGACAGCATTCCGAATACAGAAAAATTGGAGGGGCCAGGGGATGGATGGATTTGTTAAAAAAACTGCTCTCCTTGCCATTGTGAATATATTAATGATAGTGAAATCAGTACTTCAGCACAACTTTACTTTACTAGACTAAGACTCGGCATGTTTATGCAATTACAGAGTTTGTGTCACCTAACTTTTTGATGACAATGGCAAGCATGCTTTCATTTTTGTGTTGTTTGACAGATCATTGCATCAAACACATTTTTTGTGACCATGACATGATTTTATGTGCAATAATGATGCAAAACAAGGGATCAAGTCAGAGAAGTGACAACTTCATCCATGAGGATAACTGCATAGTCATGGCAGCCCTTAGAACATATGGCAAATGTCTGTTTGTTAAATGGGGTTCAAAGAATCTGAGAGCGCTAAAGCCTGGAATCAAGTCTGAATGGACATTAATGCAGTCAGAGGAAGGATCCATACATTAACACAGTGCAAGAAGGGGGGGCTCCAACACTAATAACTTTAACACCAGAGAAGAATACCTCTTCTTCATCTGTGGAGATGTCTATGAAATAGATGATGATGATGTTACTGGAATAATCTGAGGTAATATGGGCAGTGTATATCATCAATTTCTACAGCAGCAACACATCTGTTGAGGAAGGATGGTTTAAAAACTGTAAGATGTATTTATATTGAGAATTGAATGGTGACAAGGAATGATTGCATTATAAATAAGACAATTGCTATTAACTGGTGCCTCCTCCAATTCTACACAGAATAACAATGAAGGCAGTGTGCATGGTAAGTGTCATTATACCTCATTACTCAGCACTCAGTGGTGTAGTCTGCTTTCTGTTGGTAATGCTTTCAAATAATTTTTACAAGGTCAGCAGCAGAAAGAAACAGTTCCATTATATGAATCAATTTGAAGTATATCAGCAGCAGAATTGCTGTTGTTGATGATAACTAAGTCATATTTATGAGGCAGCCTGAGAAAAGGGGCCCATAGTCCCCATGTTTAATGGCAGGATATCATACTCCACAGCATGTTAGTAACTCTGCAAGAAGTGACATTGCAATAAAAAGTAAAGCACATGCGACATTACATTAATACTTGTTCAGGAGTAAAACTCATGCAGCTCTACAACAGCATCTCCAAATCCAAACAAAAACTTTCGGGATGATGGCAGAATTTCAGAAGTAAAAGTGTCCACAGTGACACCCATACAAAGGGATTCCAGGCTCAGGAATTTATACCAACTAAACCAATAAACACCTAAAGCATTGGATGCCCAGGAGCAAATCTCCCATATCAATTGTTAGTGCTCAGGGCCACAGAGAGTCAGCTGGAAATGGTCAGAGTCCTCCACTGTATTTATGGGGGTTTCCAGCAGTACATTGAAATGGTACAGAGTAGGGATAATGCCATGGTCAATCCACAAAAGTACATGGAAATGACACAGAGTAGATATAATGCCACGATCAATCCACAAACAATAATTTTAAATGTATATATATATATATATATATATATATATATATATATATATATATATATATATTGAAACACAAACGTAAGTAAAATAAAAAAAGGCTTTATTGAAGTGCAATTGATGGCTTGAGTTCCGCTTTCCTCTTATGGGCTTGTGGAGCTTGAGGCATCAGTTGCACTTTAATAAAGCCTTTTTATTTATTTATTTTTATGTTTGTGTTTTAATAATGCCATGATCACCCAGATGTATAGTCTGGTGACATACCAAGCATCCATGACTGCCTCCATTTGTACACTAGGTAGGACTTACCAGACTCAAGAAGAAGTCAATCTTCAAAGAGGAAGCAGATGGAGTACTGTCAGGACACATGGGGAGATCACGAGAGTGCTTCTTAAGAAACTATTTTAAGTAGCTGAGGGAAACAAACCTAAATTATTTCATACAGGCCATGTCAGCATTCATATCTAAGCCTAGTAGAAAATTTCATTCAAAGTCCTGGTCCCACATGACTGTCAGATCAGTGTCTACTGGATCAGCTGTATCAAGAAGGTCATGGCATTGGACCAACTCAGCATCCAGCTCACATAACATCCCCTCTTCAAAATCACTTGCACCATCATCTAGCCTATCTTTAGGAGATGCATATGACACATTTGACTTTGACCTACTGTGATTCAAGTGTGATGTTTCTGTTACATATAATTTGACCTTTGCACACAAGCACACGCGCAAGCACACACACACACACATTCATTATTCCCTAACCCTCTGTTGTAACTAGCCAGGCAAATGCACACCACAACACACACACACACACATACACACACACACACACACACACACACACACACACACACACACACACACACACACACACACACACACACACACCACACACACACATCAATGTTTAACTCAAAGGGGAAGAAGTTACTAAATAAAATGAAGGATACTTTTAACTATATACATGTCATTCCTGCAATGGTACTGCTTAAAACCTCATAGAACTGTGAAGAGAAAGCTATATCTCATAACAAGCAGTGGTTAACACCATTAATGCTTTGTGCAATGCTATTGTTACCTACAGGTTAAAAGTAGTAAAACCCAAGTATTCAGGAAAACACTAATAAGAAAATTAAAACTGAACATGAAAAGAGACATGGAGGAGCTCTCAGATTATGTAGCCCAGGTGGGTATGACCCTAGCCCTAAGCAACATCCTACAATCACTCAGAATGATACCACAGTGCAAGCAGAAAATGATTGATTTCAACAATTGGCTAAGTTTCTGGTGTCATTCTAAGGGAATCCAGTATTTGTCTGCCTGGGATGACATAAGTTCATAAGTTCATAAGTTCATAAGCTAGTACTAGTCTAACTGCCCTTTTGGGCCATTTGAAGCCTAGCCAGTTACCCCATTTGAGATTGACATGATTGACAGACCTCAATGCCTTGCCAGAAATGGCCTGCATCTGTCACCCCTGGGCTTCCGGATACTGGCCAAAGCTCTTGCCACCACTATAATGCCTTTTTTAGGTGGTGACCCAAAGACCAAATTACCACCATAGCAGCTATAAACAAATGCAATCTGAGGGTCATGCTGCTCAACTCTAGAAGTCTAAATCTCAAAAGGCACTCACTCAAAGCACTCCTTAAAATGGAGAACATCGACATTTGTGCTGTAACAGAGACTTGGCTCAAGGCAGCAGAAAGCACCCCTGCACTACCGGCTATAACTCATTCCACATCTTTCGGCCCCAGAACTTGGATCAAAGCTCCAAAGGCGGTGGTGTTTCCATATTCATAAAGGATGTGCACACCTCCAGACTGGTAGCCCAACATAATGCATCTGAGATTCTTCAGGTGCAGATAACATTGGGTAAGACAGCGATTCAGGTTGTAGCCTGCTATAGGTCCCCAAACATGTCCAAAGACTCACACTCCACATTCCAAAGCATCCCGGAGAATATTAGGGTCAAACCTAGTATTCTCATACTTGGTGACTTCAACTACCCCTCCATTAATTGGGAAAACTACTCGTGTACCAATACACTTGCCCAACACTTTCTGGAATTCATTCATTCCAGTGCCCTGGACCAGATCATTCTTACCCCCAGTAGAGGTAGTAACATCTTTGACCTGGTCATTGCTAACATGGGTGACTGTTGCTCTTCACCAATAGTCAAATCTTCCCTGGTTAGATACGACCACAAACTAACCACCTTGGAAATCCACATTCCTCCCACCCCCACACAAAGGTAACCACCATGAAAAACTTCTCCAAAGCTAACTTTGGGCTCCTAAAAACAGAGGTGGCTATCTTCACGGCACCCATGCAAATGGAGAATAGTTGCATGACTGCTGAATCATGCACCAATGTACTGTACGAACATGTACACAAATGCATGGATCTCACCATACCCAATAGAACCAAGAAACTCTCTTCAAGTAAAAAGGAAGCCAATCTGGTGGTCCCCTGCCATAAACAAACTCTACAACAGGAGGAAACTGATGTGGAATAAGGTGAAGTCCCAAGACTGGAAAAACTCCCTTATCAGCCTCAACAAAAGGTTGAGATCCCTCATCAAATCCTCTAAAGCTAGCTATGAAAACAGAATTGCAGCAGATAGTAAAGACAAGCACAAGGCTGTCTATAGTTATGTAAAGAATCTCCACAGCAATACCCACATTTGCTCTGAGCTACTGCACAATGGTACTTCCTATACCGAGCCAAAAGATATTGCCAATATACTGGCCGACAGATTCAGTCTCAACTTTACTCCCCCCCCCCCCCCAAAGGACCAATCACAATACCGGTAGATTGCCAGGCACCCAGTATTACTGCTGCACAGGTTGAAACAGAACTGTCCAAGGCCAAGATTTCAGCTTCTATGGGACCTGACAATATCCCCAGCTGTGTTCTACATGAACTACAGAGTGAATTGGCACCTCACCAGTGTGCCCTGTTCAATCACATCCTCACCTCAGGCTTTGTCCATATCAAATGGCGGACTGCTACAGTCATCCCACTCCACAAGGGAGGAGCAACTACAACCCCCAGGAACTATCACTCCATTAGTCTGATGAGTCTGATATGCAAAGCTATGGAACACATCATCATGGACCTAATAAACAAGGATATAGGGACTCTCCAATCTCTGGATCCTATACAGTTTGGTTTTGTGATGGGTAGATCATGCCTGCTCAATTTGGTTGACTTCTTTGAGTCAGTCACCAGAGCTGTGGATGAAAGAAAGGTGGTTTATACAGCCTACCTTGTTCTGGCCTAGGCCTTTGATACTGTTCCCCACTCAGGAATCATAGAAAAACTCACTAAGTTGGGCATCAACCCCTATATCACTAGGTGGGTTGCAAACTGGCTCACAGATAGAATCCACAGTGTAAAACGAGCTGACTCCAAGTCAGACTGTCGACCAGTCACGAGTGGAATCCCAGAAGGTTCGGTCCTGGGTCCTCTCCTGTTTGGTATTTACTTCTCTGAAGTCCAGGCCAACATGAATGGACTCTGGCTGACAAAGTTCGCAGACGATTGCAAGTTGGGAGCTATTATTAACTCCCCAAGTGATGTTTACATCCTACAGAAAGGCCTCAATGAGACCAACAACTGGAGTCAGATCCATGGCCTTAAGCTCAATGTCAAAAAATCTGTCGTCATCCCACTTGGGAAAAACCCAGTTCCCTTGAATTACCATATCGATGGTAGTCCACTGAACACAGAAGGCATTATAAGATATCTAGGAACACAGGTTGACAGCAGCCTCTCTTTTGACCACCACATTGCCACTGTGGTCTGAAGTCCTTATGTGTGGCACATCTCATTACTAAGGGTTTTGCATCCAGGAAGAAAGAGGTCATTGTCTCCTTCTACTCTTCCCTCATTAAGCCAATCATCGAGTACAATGCCCCATTTAGCATGTACCACACTAGACACCTGCAACAACTGGAGAGGCCACAAAAGTACCTCACAAAGAAGATCCTAGGCCTTAAACCCTTGTCCTATATGGACAGACTCAAAAAACACCAACTATTCTCTATCTCTCTCATATTGCCAACCTAGAGGCAATCTCTGCTTGATTTACAAAACCATGTCTGGCCCAGCTCTGTTAGAAATGCTACATCTAAAGAAATCCCAATACCTCCACACTACATGCTCCAGAGACCTCAGCCTCATTACCACAATCAACAGAAAACACTGGAGGGACAGGTTCATAACCCAGAGACTGCAGATGCTATGGAATAAATTTCCCATACATGTCAAGTGGAACAACTCACTGGCCCTCTTCAAGAGAAATCTTGATGAGTGTATGGGAAATCGAAAATTCACCCTGGTGATCACTCCAGTGGCTCTACTCAACAGAGGTACTACGAACTAAGGTCGGGTGCTACGATGACAGGGTAATCCTATGGGCCAGGCTTGTAAAGGCTCCAGGGCCATTAGCCTAGTACACATCTATGAACCTATGAAATGAGTATCCTGCGATGTAAATAAACACCACTGCCATTTCACCATCACCACAGTACAAATAATAATGTCACATCTCTGAGGCCACAAATTATTATGTATAACAAAATGAAATAATGTGATGTGCAGTACATCAATGATCAACATAGTTCAAACTGCGGAAACATTATGAAATGTAAAAAAATATGATATGTTTTCACTCACTTGTAAGTTATGAACTCATGTTAAACACTGAAGTAACTGTTTTTGCTAATTGTGCCAATTAAGGACATTCAGTGCATGCATACTTTGGAAAACCACCTCAGTTGAATGTATTGTGCAAAACAGCTATGATGCCTTACAACTTCACTAAACAGAAGTTAGTGAGCACTCAAGCATGATTTTTAAAAAGAATAATATGAACAATTGATCTAACATAAACAAATATAATACTTAAAGATGAGATGGAATGTCTGATGAATAGTGACAGCAAACCATGCACCAAACAGCATAGCCCACAGATATAATATCATTACATGTATCAATTATAGCCTATTTCTTTTTTACAAGAAGGAAAACACTAACCTGAATGTCACGGTCCATATTTCTGGACTTGATGCTGCCTCCTTAATTGCACAGCAATATGCTGTACACAAGCCTATCACATGGGATCCCTTACTACTGCTGCTGCTGCTGCTGCTGGATGGTCAACATTAGTCACAGGAGCACTGGAACTGGGAGCTGTAGTTACAACATGGCTCACTTCACCACCAGACTGATGCATGATCATGTTCACTAGAATGCAACATGCAGTAAACATCCTGCATGCAGCAGTTGAAGTATACTGAAGGGCACCCCCAGAGACATCCAGACACAAGAAATGACTCTTCAAAGACCAAAGATTCTCTTCATGACAATATGGGTCAAGACAAGGCTGTATTATGAATCTCTTTAGCAGCAGTTCTGCTTGACATTTTAACAGGTGTCATGACCCATGGTTCCAATGTATATTCAGCATCACCTTAAAGAAAAAAAGGTGTGTGAGAGAGAGAGAGAGAGAGAGAGATTGAAGACAGAGAAACAAAACAAATAAAAATGTGGCTTAGTATTCAGCAGTACAATTTACCATGAATAATGTATTCAAATAAAGTGAAAAAATAAACAAAAGCATTTCTCCACTTAACAGCAAGATGACCACTGGCCACCCTACCATGCATGAAGGTGTGGTAGAATGAGCTGGTCTGAGATATATGGGAATTGTGTGCACTGCCAGGATGCTATGCAGATAAGTGGTAATGTACTCTCATGCATTGCCCACTACCTGGCAACTGATGGAATGGTAGCCTTTCCTATTGTGGTACCACTCCCAGTGGACCAGATGATGCCCTAGATGCAATATGGATTCCATCTATCACACTCTGTTATGCATAATCTGAGCTCAGTCCTAAGGTGACACCGGAAAATAGATGTACTGCTGAAGTAGCCTCAAGGTAGAAGCATTTGAGATACTCTTTGTATCTCCAGTCTGTTTCTGGAAGGTCCCTCTGGCAAGTATAGCTACGGCTATACATACCATTGTATCCACAGGAATGGAAAGTCCACACATCTTCCAGATATATATTAGATATAGATGTAGATATATAACCACAGAAAATCATAGGTTCATAGGTTCATAGGTTCATACTAGGCTATCTGCCCTAGGGCATTTATAAGCCTAGCCAGAGTGTGTATGGCTTTAGCCACCCATTTTAAATTAATTTTGCTATGCCCTTTTTAGAGGTTAGTATACTGTGCCTCTGTCTAACAGTGACACAGAAGTGATACCCGGGGTAAACCTACGATCTTCCATCCACTCATCAAGATTACTCTTGAAGAGAGTCAATGAGGGACTCTGCCTAACCTGGACTGGGATTTTATTCCAGAGTGAAGGGAGCCACTGGGTTATGAATATGTCCCTCCAGCATGTCCTATTTATTTCAGTGCTGAAGTTTAAGTCCCTCGAGCACGTAGCTCGATGGGATTTGGATTTTCTGAGGTGCAGCATGTCCATTAATTCCGGGTTGGACATGGCTTTATAGGTCAGGCACAGATCGCCTCTGAGCAGGCGGTATGCCACTGAGTAGAGCTGGAGTTTCTTTAACCAGGCAGCATACGGCATCTGTTTGAGCCCCTTGATCCTCTTGGTGAGGTACTTTTTGGGTCTTTCCAGTTGCTGCAGGTGTCTGGTAAGGTACATCCCTAAAGGGGCATTGTACTCAATTATGGGCCGGATGAGGGATGAGTAAAGAGGCACGATGACCTCCCCTGATCTAGATGTGATCCCCTTCATGATTAGGTGGGCTATATAAAATGTTTTTCTAACCACTTTGTCAAATGAGAGATTGCTATCAACTTGGGTCCCCAGGTCCCTAATTACTTCTTCTGTACTTAATGGATTACCACCTATGTGGTAATTTGTGGGCACTTTGTTTTTGCCAAAGGGGATGACTATACACTTTTTGGCGTTTAGCTTGAGGCCATGGCTCTGGCACCAGTTGTCTGTTTCTATGAGGCCCTTTTGGAGGATGCTTGTGTCAGCTGAAGAGTCTATTATGGCGCCCAGTTTGCAGTCATCTGCTAACTTGGTCAGCCACAGTCCTTCCATGTTGGTCTGTACCTCCGAGAAATATATACCGAACAAGAGAGGTCCCAAGACTGAGCCTTGTGGGATGCCACTTGTAACTGGTTTGGAGTCTGACATGGCCCCAGCTATTCTAACCATGTGGGTTCTGTCATTACTATAAACAAAAACAAAAATTGTCCTACACTGAAGAAGGCAATCTTTGCCGAAACCAGTCTGAATATTTTTTGAAATAAAGGACTTATTTATTCTAACATCCGTGTCTGCTTTTGCTGGCCAATTTTTGTTTTTGCTGATATGGTTTTGGCTGTGCACTCCCCCGTGCATAGGACTTTGTTTGGAATGGTTCTGTCATTACTATTACATTATCATAACTTGGAACTGGACATACAAAGCTGCACCAAGGAATGTGTTTACAGCAAAGATTTTGTTACCATGACTGACATGCCCCAGTGCACAGTTAAAAAAGCAGTACGAAGAGTAACACCCATCATAATTTCTGCATTTTCAAAGAATCTTTTACCTCTTCCAGCTGTTCATTTACATAGCAACAAATGCAGCTTTTAAATTACTAAAAAAAGGCCAGAGGTGAGCAATGAACAAAGTTTCACACTCCTATTGCGAGCTACTATGGCCTAGGTGTCCCAAGCCATAGTAATAAGCCTCTGCATAAGCATACCAGCTAAACAGTTGTTGCTCAATGTACGTAAGAACCATGCCATTAATTCATTGCAAACTAGAGCAGCCTCAATAATTTTTAGGCACTCATTGCATAACATGAACATGAGTTATAAGCAAGAGTTATGCACCACTTTTGGGCCCCACAAGTTCCAGTTATATCTAGACCTTGTATTTCTTTGCAAAACCAGTGGATCTACAAAACCCATTCTAAGGACTTAAATCTACATCAACAAATAATTAAGTCTGACTGGAGAGATAGGTTCTTAACTTAATGCATTCCTAGAATACCGAATAACAGCAATATAGGTCAAAGTACTAGATTAGCTACCATTAAGGCTAGTCTTGATGATCTGATGTGTAGGCACACATTTATGCCAGGGTTATTATGTATGGCTCTATTTGATTTGGGAAGTGAGTGCTATTAATTGTTCAAAAATGGTGGCAAGAACTTTTAAGTCTGTCTGCTTAAATGTGTATATGGCTAGGCATCTTAAAGTCCCTGCAATTGCTGGTCTTGTATGTCCTGATGTTCCTATATTTGCAACAGAGAAAGAGATAATATTTAGAGCAAAAAGAAGAGTTCATTATACATCAGGATCATCCAATGCCTAAACAATGCATGCAAGGTCCCTTCTCATAACTGAGATAAAAGGAATCCTGAACTAACAAGAAACTCACTGAGCCAACTAGGCTTTGTAAAAAATGTTGCCATTAAATAAAATGAACACCTTAATAAAATAAAAAAATAGTAAATGCTCGAGGTTTTTAAGCTCTATAAGATTGAATTGCAAATAAATGCTTAAATAAATAAAAGGTAAAATATAAAAAAGCATGCACGTTAGAGTAAATAATGTACACCTGGATACACCTTTAACTCCAGGCCTAGCAGTTTAGGCAAACTTTGTAAGAAACTCTGCCTCTACTTCATGAGAAAAGATTTTCTTCAGAGCAAGAAAACGAGTTATTCATTCAACCCACATAAAGCAAGTTTGTGATTATATTGTTTCTTGAGATGAAAGGTTGTCTGACAGTTAAGAGAATTTTTCCATCTCCCTCTCCTGATTAGATCAACCTCAGTTGATCTAATCATGGATGTAAAACACAATTCACTCCTGATAGTCATGGGTAGTGGTGAGACTTGTGACATCGCTCAGATGAAATTAACAATGAGTTGTAAGCCTGTGCCTGTTGTACAGAGGAATATGACTCAAGACTGACCAACAGCTTGGATACTTTATGACACAGGCAGCGAGGATGTGCATGCCCACTGGAGGATGGGGTGTTCTCTTAAAGATAATACAGATGAATCCATGACAGAGTCTTAACTGGAGAGCAGAGGCTCTTCAAGATGTGGTGAGCCAGTGTGGAGAAGGCATTGGACATGGCCACAAATGCTAGTGATTGTAGCCACCACTGATGAATTGGGGTAGTTTGCACATACATACAGTGGGGCATAATATCACCAAGTTTCAAGCTTTGTTAGTACACTTTGAGTTACAACCACTCACCCTTAGTCTAGTAACCAAGTCTTCTGAATGTTGTATGTATTCTGCTTCTTATGAAGTTATCTTCATTACTCTCAGAAACTGGGACTTGAGAATATTGGTATTGGTGAGAATGCAATTAATGGCAGTCAAAGAGAAAATATTGAAAATATTTTTTATAAGAAGTCATTACCTCTTAACCTCTAAGTGCACAAAATCTGGGCAAAGCCAAAAATAATGGGGGGACAAAAGCTCAAAATCAGAGACAAGCTTTAAACTTATAAAACTGCTAGAATAACAGGTTTTGCATTATCATGCATTTTCTGAAGGATATGACATCTGAAATTCAAATACCTGTCACTATTTTGTGACTTCAATCCTCAGTTTGTCAGAAAACACATATTATGCTGTAAAGATTAAGATATGAGGCAAAGACCTGGAAAATTTAACAGGTATCATAGTAAGAGTATCATCATCTGTCTTTACAATTAATACATCCAGGAAAAAATCCCTTTTCTTGTATTCCAAGCTGAAATGTAAACCCTATTTTTTTCTTTTAAACAATGTACAAATTCTTCAATAACAGTCATACCTGAAGTCCATATAAGTGATCAGTCATACAAAAACCATTACTACATATCCATGCCATATAAATAGATGTTCTGCCCTGATCATCTACTATAAGCTGCTTAAAATAACACCAGTAGGTCTATGTATCTGCTTGCAAAAGAAGCATCCATTGCACTACCACTCAAGTGAAGATACCATTGTTTCTTAAAGAAAAGCATTTTTAGTTAGAACATGTTTTGTTACACATAAGAGAAATGTAATGGATTGGATTATAAATCAGCCCTAGTTATCAAGTTATCTTGGATATGACACTTTTCCATCCTGTGAATCAGGAGCCACTTTCATCCAGCACAGCCACCATCTTGTTCGTGTCTGCTCTGACTTCATCTGTGCTTGATTCTGTCCTTGACTTTATTTTTTCATGTCCATGGTGTACTTCTTGCTTCATCAAATGTGAGATCTCTAGGGTTGCTACCTTTTCAAATGGCCAAAGTGGGACATTTTTGGAACACACATCAGATTTTACAGGCCAACAAATACCCATGGTCAGTACAAAGGATAGAACTTTACTTTTTTGCCTAAATGAAAGCTTATTCTTGTAGCAGTTTAGTTGCTTATTCTGTTTCTTGTAACATTTAGGTATTCTACATACAGAAATAACTATTTTATGCAACTATTACATAAAATATGGGACATAATTATGTCCTACAATCTCAGAGCATTTGCCATTTTTAATATTTTTGGTCAGGACACAACTGCCCAAAGAGGGACTGTCCCTCGCAAAGTGGGACAGGTGGTAACCCTAATCTCCTCCCACTTGTGTCTTAGTCTTTTCATGTGACTGTACAGGTTATTTGTGGTTTGTTTTCTACATTCGGACACTTCCTGAGGTACTTGTTTTAACTGCTGTTAATGTTCTCTGGATAGATGAGAAGATTATTTCTGGATCTCCACATAACTGTTGTTAGTGTTTTCTGGATAGATGAGCTGATTACTTCTGGATCCCCACACAAATGGCATCTGTTGACTATATTTTTCATCTTTCTATTGTTGCTTTCTAACTGATATAACTTTCTTTGTCACCTGCTGAGTAAGTCTCCATTAGGTGATAAAGATTCATGGATGACTTATTCTTTGCCACTTTGACTAATTGCTTAACCACTTGGGTAGTCATGCTGTTACACTTCTTAGCCTTTTCCATGTTTTCTGTCTTCCACGTCTTCTTGCAGTCCTTCTTTCTTCTGATAATGCCATAGATGTCTGGGTTCTACCACCAGTTTTCCTTGCATACATTATTTCTAGACCTGACTGAAATGCAGATTGGTTCTATTTATCTTCAAGCATAATGTTTTGAGATGCTGCCTTTCTTCTCCTGCTCAGTCTATGTACTCTTCTTTCAAAGGGGCTAGAGCCCTAAGTATTTGCTGTAATTGTCTATAGCGCTACCTATATTTTGAGCTGAATGCTTTAATCTGATTTTACAACAGTCATCTTCTAGACAATCAGAATATTTTCTCTTAATCTTAAAATTTGTTATGACTAATGCTTGCAACTGATTATAGACAGCAGTGGTTTATGCTAGAATGCAGACCATTTATCCAGGGATGCTATTGAAATCTTTGATTCAACCACTGTACCCTTTATTTAGGGTGAATCCTACATATATTACATGCTGGCCACTCTTGAAAGTGATCTTTTATCTTCTGCTTTTCCCTATCCATATGCTGGCAACCATTAAACCATGTGGAGAAAAAAAATCCAGAGTAGCATCTCCTTCATTAATGCTATTGCCTCAACCATGTGGATCCAGGCACTCCTCAGTTCATTTTCTAGCCCCTCTTATCTCTGTCCTAGTATAGATATTCAGTTCATCTGTTTTCAATACCAACTCATTTTGTATTAGTTAATCAAGGAGGTCCTGCAACTGTAGCCAGACTGGCTTCCCTGTTCTGCTGTAAAACATAGGCTGAGACCACAAGGATTTCTCCTGCTATACATCACATTCTTGTTACCATGGTGTGTCTCTCTTACTAATTCTGATTACATCCCCTCATTATCTAAAAAAGACTCTGTCTCCCCACTATTATCATACTATTTCTAGTCTGACCACCCCATGAAGTAGACTATGGCTCTCAGTCTGAGATATCACTGTACTTCCCTTTCATCATGTCACCTCTGTGCACAAAACATCCAGTCTCTTCCTTATAATCATGCTATACTCTTCCAAGCTGCATTCTGTCAGTGAACTTATATTTGGTGCAGTCATCCTTTGCGCATTTTTGGAAGGGTGAATATTTATTTATTTATTTATTTCATTTTAAATTTGTTGACCGGGCTAGTCTAGATGGATACATGTCCATTTTCAGTAGAGGCCCGAGGAGAAAAGCTCCAAGAAAAAAGATACAAAATTAATATAGAAGTTATGACAGATATTATAAAAACAGCAATTGTTACTTAAAAACATTAGTGTGTAATTTTTTTTTTCAAAAGAAGTACAAATTATAATACAAATAGTGATTACGTGAGAAGGTACAATATACATATATACATACATTTTATATGCAATAATATAGTATATTGAAACTTTAAAGGGAAGATTATAAAGCATGTAGGTGAAAATTAGTGTTCAACAATACAATAAATTGTTTTATCATTTTGCTTTCATTCAACAGAGGTTATCTCAGCTAACCTTTTGTGGGCAACTGGACACTGGTCAGCCAGCAGCTTATTCATATATGAGTGCTGGGCACTCTGGCAAGAACACAGTATCCAGTACAGGTGCATATATCCCTCCCAACATTGTCATCTTTCCTTGGGGTAAGCCAGTGTAGGTTAAGTCCTCAAACCACTTGGAAAATGCAAGTACTCATACCCTTCTTTTTTTGTGTGATTAGCCAACATGACCAAATTACATGGTGCCAATTTTTAGAGGATCAGCTGGGTAGACCTGACATGCTGCATAGCCTAGTTTCTGTATTTTCCTGTCTAGAGTGATCTGTGCACCAAAGCTGATGTCTGAAGTAGACATCCCACATGACTTTTCTCCTTAAAGGTACTTTTTTGGTCTGTGCTGCTGCCAGTGACTCTGTTACTTTTTGGATTAAACACATCCACTAATTGTACCCAAATCTTTGGCTCATTGGTTTGATTAGATGCTCCCACATGGTATGTATGCTAGATTGTATTGCTTCTTTCACTGATATAAGTATCCTAGAATGAGGTTAACTTCATGTGAATCTTTGATTTGATTGATAGGTGCTGCACCTGTGTTTTGATTTGTTTCTTCATGATTGCTTTGCATGATACTTGGTGACTATCCAGTTTGTACAAGAACATCTCCCATCTCATTGACTCCAAGACATTTCTTAATATATTGCCTCAATGGTTGCCTTTTGCATATTTTGTTCATCTGCCGATGTCCTGCTAATACAGAATGAGCCATAATGATCATTGACTTACAGTGTAAGATTGCAGTATTTATTCATTTTGTTGTACCCTAAGTCATGGCATTGTGTATTTGCTTTTGTCTTCTCCCTTCTCTTCTGTGCCTTCATCAGAGAGTGCCAAGTGTCAGTTAGTATCAGTGGTGCATTTGATAAATGTACAGTTAAGTGCTTTACCCAGGAGTGGAACTTCAGTGGTATGCTGCATGTCTTCCTTTAGCTGCGGTACATGCACTATACTTTCTACTGCCTGCCCATTAATCCTGCATCATCCCTTGTTATACCAGTGAATCTGTAATAAGCTTTATAACTGAATTCTTTCCTTTTCTCTATTCCTGCTACTTTATAGTGTCTTCTCCATCTTTTAGGTTTATATTGTATCTCCCAGCTTTTGGCTCACCAACCTATTGTGACAGTTTCAACTACTTCTAACCATGCACAAACACTTTTCCCCCCTAAAACGTCCACTTTCCTCACTTTAACGATTCTCTCACATTTTTGCTACTTGCTTATGATTGATCACACGTTTTTCTAACTTACAAATTTGTACCTACATAACTACACTTACTGTACAGCTGTTACCTTCCCCTTTTTTAATAAGTAGCCCTCTCATTTCTCCCTTTTTCATCTTGTGATTTATACCCCAAGCACACTACAAAGAATTTTTCTTCAGGTAGATGTCAAATATTGGAGGTGTGATAGGGAAAAAAGAGGTAACTAGAAACATATGCTTTGGGAGCGTAATGAATTTGCAGACTTTTAAAATTCCTTGCAGAGTACTGTGGCAGAAATACTGGGTGATCAAATGGGCATAACTAAGGAAATTATTCTTCTGAGCTGGGACATAGGAACTGAGTTGCCTAGATACAGTAAAGCCTTGTTAAGTTTAATTCTGGCGGCTGTCACAAAAGCAAATACTATAAAATGGAAATCAAAGTCTAAGCCAACTATATTTCAAGTACTGATTATTGTAACAGAGAAAAAAGAACTGTCAGTGGGATCTTTAGAAAAGGGTAAGTGTAAGTTACATAGATAAAAAAGGAATATATGGGAACAATATATGCAGAATAATGTTTTGGAGCAGGAGTGAGGTTTAAGAGAAGGCAAGAACTGAGCAATTTATGTAATATTGGCTTGATGATAGTTATGCAATAGCACAAATGTGATGCATATAGTTTGTAACTGAGAACATGTTGCTATGGTTTGTTTTCTTTGGTTTACTATCAAAATGTTGATTTGCGGTTAATCATTTATTCAGTTAAGTGAAAATAAATGCCAGAAATAGAAACATTATTTGTTCAAAAAGATGACAGTGGTAATGCAGATAATTTGCAATTTGATATTACCGAAATCACCCAGGTTACCTTGATGTCTAGTGATGTTTCTACTTACTTTTTGCAGGTGGGTAAACCCCCTGCACCCCCTACACCACCTGCATATTATATATACAAAGTCCAAGATTGCATTATAGTGAGGAAAAGGGTAAATTTCCTGATCCCCACTGTAGTGTGATCTCCAATTAGGACATCAACCTTATATGAGTGAATGAACACTAGCATTCATTAAGTTGGATTCTAACATTTTCAGATCAGCATTTTGATAACTGGGAACCATGCATTCGAACATACCAGTTTCACATAACTGATGTTCAACATTTTGATAGTAAACCTTTTTTTTTTTTAATCTTTATTATGTTTTATGAATACTTCATAATTAACACACACTAAGGACATATGTCATCAATTATATAGGCATTGTTAATAGCAATTACTAGTACATAACAATATGCAACATATATTATACAAACTATATAAAAAGTGCTTTCTGCCTACTCCTGTGAAATAAACATTTGAGCACTTCTGATTTAGACATTCTAAATTAGTTTATAAGACAAAGAGGCCCTTATAAGGAAGAGCTGAGAGAGAAGAAAAAAAAAACAAGAACCAATTTAGTTACAGAGAATGAGATGGGATCCCGATCCTAAAGAATATAGAATTAAGTACTCTGATTAATTTAAAAAGTGGTCAAATAGTAAATTCCAGTATTCCAGAAAAGAAAGATAATTTTTCTGACTGTGCATTAGATATGTATGGGTTGTTATATATTGGAAAGCAATTTGTTTAAAGCCTTTCCAAGATATTTTGGATCTATCTTTCCAATTCAATGTAATATAATGTTTAAGGTGAAGAGCGTGATTAGAACTTGTACTTGTAATTTTATCAAACCTGGACGAGGAATATGCAGCATAGCAAATGTCCATGAAAAGGTAGATTTCTCATAGCCCTTTTTTTGTAATTTGATTTTTAGGGAGTACCAGAGTTTAAAAGAGCATTTGCAACACCAAAAGATATGTAAGGGATCCACTTCTTGAGAATTGCGGTATGGACGGAATGGAGAAGTTGTGGGGTAAAACTTATTTAATATAGTTGGGATAAGGTAGGAGTTATTCAAAATCATTTGTTGTATGTATTTAAGTTTTTTAAAGGGGATCAATGTTGTAGTTATTTGAATGGATTTAATTGTTTGATTACATATAATCGCTGGGTCCAGTTCAGACCAGTATTTAGAAATGAGGATTTCATTTTAATATTTGATCAACATAATAAGTTTATATGTATTAGAAATCATTTTCTTCTTTATTAATAGAAGGTTCCAAATAATTTTCAGCATCCTATACCAGCCTAAAACCTACCCCGCTCTATTACATCTAGTACATCCTTACAACAGTACTCGCTCCCTCCGCTCATCTAATAAACTGCTATTACAAGTTAAGAAAGCCAATAACTTTTGGTAAGTCCTTATTTTCATGTCGAGTAACAAAAATGTGGAACTGCACTCAATTCATTCTTAATACCCCCTCCACCTCTAAATTCAAACTCCTTCTTAAAGAGCATCTAGCTAGGAACTGGCTCTGTTCCTGTATTATCCCTGGACAATTTCTGTCTCCATTTTGCTCTGTTCTGCTATACATCTTACCTTTATTCTGTCCAAACTAGCTTCCTGTATGCATGTATATATTTACACTGATTTGTATATATAACATGGTTTGATTTAATTATTATATAATATTTATTTTTATTACTATTCTGTTTAAGTTTAATTATTTTATTTGTTCTTTCTGTTATCTTTTTTGGAGCTTCCCCCTCAGGTCTCTGCTGAAAAAGGGCCACTGGCCCAGTCAGACTAACCCAACAAACAATGGTAAAATAAATAAAATAAATACATTTTACATGTATTAATATCATTTTCTTCAAGTTTAGGATTTCTCATGAATTTGGCACTTAATTCATTAATCTGTCACAAAATGACGGTATAATTTTTAGGAAGGTTAGGTGCTACCCTTATCTGTGAGATAGACTGATTTCTAAGGGGGTATAGGTCCAGACGACATTTTTGTTTTAGAAGGAGGAAGTTGTTAAGGTTGAGCACTTTATTGTTAAGTTTAAAGTTTGGGTTAACAGCTGTAGAATGTTAAAGGCATTGGATAAATTTAAACTATCCATGAGTTTTTGAAAACTGAGTATTTTATTTTTGAGGGGTCTTTGTTAAGAAATGGAAAAGCTTTATGATTAAAGTTAAAACTTTTAACATAATTATAAAAAGTCTTATCCATCCCAGTGTCCATGATTCCATGTTTGAGTTATATTCCGAGATATTTATAAGTTTGCTATAATTAATAATGTCATAACATAATTTGAACTCTGGAAGGTTTAGTCAACCTTAGTTTTTAGGGTATTTTTTTATACCTAATTCTAGCTGATTTGGGAGACCATAAGACTCTGGACATAAGGGAATGGAGTACTTTGAAAAACGTATGTGTTAGTATATTTGAGACATTAAAGACATATATTGGCAATATATTCATCTTGATCACAGCTACTTTTGATAGAAAAGAGGGTTGGGTTTTATTCCATCTAGAAAGGTCCTGTTGTATTGCTTGCCAAAGCCTGGTGATGTCACTTTGACAGATAAGATTTGAGTCTTGATGAAAAGATATTCCCAGATATTTCAAAGAGTAACTGAGTTTAATTTCTTTTGAGAAGGGATAAGCAAGTGATTGGTAAGATGTATTGAATGGGGGAATTAAGGATTTCTCTGGATTTAATTTATAATTGGAGTATTTAGAAAATGTATCTATGGAGTTCAATATTTTTCATGAGTCAGAGTTTGGAAGTGTGAAATATAAGCTTGGGTCATCTGCAAATGCTGAGAATGCTATTCTGGTGTTGTATAAAATCAGAATGTGATGGAAGGTTCTTTGAAGGATGAGTAAAAATAATTAAAAAGGCAAGGAGATAATGAACAACTTTGTCTTGTTCCATTATTGAGAGCAATCTGTGGAGAGGAAATCCTATTAATATATAATAATGTATAACCATTGAAGTATAGTGTGTTAATAGATTGAATGAAATTAGGAGGTATGCTAAAATAAGGTAAGGTCAAGAGAAGGAATTTTAGGTTTTGGTTATCAAAAGCTTTGGAGGCATTCATTGCAAAGGCATATAGTGGCGTTTGATTTTGATTTATCATTTTGTCTAGTGTAAGTGTATTATTGCAAGTCTGTCTGTATTGTATAAAGCCTGATTGGTTAGGTGAAATAATACTAGGGCTAATGGGTTTTAATCTGTTAGCCATTATTAACACAAAAATGTTTATATCTAGGCTGATCAATGAAGCAGGTCTATAGTTCCAAGGATTTTTAGGATCTGTATGTTCTTTGAGGATAAAGATTGTTTTGGAAGTATTAAAATTTCTATCTGTAATGTTATTATCTTTTATATAACTAAATAGAATGAGTAATATAATTGAGCATTTTTGACTAAAAGATTTGTAAAATGCTGCAGTAAACTCATCTAGACTTGGGGTTTCTTTGATTTAAGGTGAGTTACAGCTGTTATTATTTCTTGTTGGTAAATGGGAGATGATAGAGATTCTTGTTGAGATTAATTTTGGGGGAATTTAAGAAGGTTTAGAAAATTATCTATGTCTTGTTCTGATGATGAAGGTGTTTGAGCATCATAAGACTTGGAGTAAAGATTTGCAAATAACTTGATTATTTCCTGTCTAGTACCGTATGCTCTGCTTTGATATACTATCTATGTTATATTAGGGGTTGATTTCCTTTGGTTTACCAACCTTGCCAAAAACTTAGAGGGTATGTGAGACCAATCCGAGTAATAGGCTATAGCTTTTTATTTCCTGGAAAGATAAATGGCTTGCATGTAATAAGTATAATTCTTTTTGGAGATGATCTAAAGGTTTTTCATTTTCTTGACTTATTTGTAGTTCCTTTTTTTAAATTTCTGATATTCTTTTTAATTGAGAATTCGTTAGCGTTATGAATTTTCTTATAATATAAAGCTTTATTAACAAGGATAGCTCTAATTTTGGCTTTTATGGAGGCCCATTGAATGTCAAATTGTAGATGAGCATTATTATAATTGAGTAGTAGGTTGTCCAACAATATTTTACTTTCATGTATAATATCCTTCATTAGTAATGAATTAAGATTTAAGGTCCAGTTATAACCCTTATTTTTAATATTAACAGCAAAATGATTAATAGTAAGTGTGATTTTTTAATGATCTGAAAAAAATCTAGGCTCTGTATGAAAATCAATGTTTAAATTTAAAACTATGTCTGAAATTAGGAAGAAATCCAATTTGGACCATGTTTTGTGACAATAAGCATAAAAGGTATATTTATCTTTTGATTGGGTTCCATTTTGAAAGTTATATGGATTAAATAAATTGAAGTATTTTTTATGTTCTGAGATGGCTATGATAGCCCGATTATTGTAACAGCTTCTGGTGTTTGTCCTATTTGACATGGGACACTGAAAAGCATTCCAGTCCTCCCAATGATATAATAATAATTAGGGTACATAGTTACAATTTTATATAAAGACATGAAAAAATTTTGTCTTGAGCAAGGGGCATAAATATTTAAAAATAATATTAGTTTATCAAAGTTTGGACTATTAATTGGTATATAGTACCATCTACTTTCTAAATCCATTTTGAAATGTAAAATGTTATTGTGAAAAGGATTTTTAATAATAATTGCTGCTCCCACACTATTTGTTTTTTTACCACTTGCTATAAGTGTTTTAATCCACTTTTTCCCTTTATCATATAACCATTGCTCAGGTAGCATGTGTGTCTCTTGTATTAGAATTATATTTGCTTTAGATTTAAAAGCTAATTGAAACAATAACCTTCTCTTGTTATCATTTTGGATCCTCTTTATGTTCCACCAATCAATATTGCAAATTTATATCCTGATTTGTAAACCTTGAAAAAAAATAATGAGTAAGTTAATTGTATAAGTCTTGAATAAGTAAGTGAAGGGCACTTAATCATCTTTGTAAGCAAATAGCACCTAACTCTACCTTCAATATCCCTGTGCCTAACCATATACCAACTTAGCCCGGAAGAGTAGTACTGAGTACTTATAAGAGACTGAAGAGAAAATACTTGCCACAAATGTACATAAAGAATGTCTCTAATACAAATTTCTGTTGAAACTGTTTTTAAAATAAAAATATTATACAAGTAGGATAAGATTAGCCTTACTTTCCCTAACACCATTAGAAACTAATACTTGACTCCTAGCAGGTAGGCGAGTATGCAGTATAGAGTAAAGAGCTGAGGAAGGAATAGAGGAAAGTAGAATTATGAATAACATCTATAAAATGGAGATTGTTTAAGAAAACAAAGTATTCCTTACATGAAGGGCCTAGTATAACTCCAGCATTCATGTCAGCCAATGCTGTTGTTAGAAATTATCTTAATATATAGTTCCAAGCATGAACTTTGATACAGCACACCCAACATTAATATTATACTTTGCTTATCTTATATGACTATGCAATGGTAAAAAGAATACCTAACATTGTTTTGCACCAACAAATTTATGTCATATGCCCCTGCAACAGAAGGAGCAGCATAAATATGAACAGTTATAAATACAACACTAAAATTTAAACATAATTATCTAAACCAAGATTATAGTTTATATAACAGAATGATCCATTCTCATTGTGGTATCAAACATATGTATAAAATTACAAACCTAAACTGACATAATGAGGTCAACATGCATATTTACAGACTAGTCCAGAGCAATTAAATTCAGTATTTAACACAGCCTAATCAAACTTGCAAAGAACATATGGCAGAGTTTTCAGATCACTCAGAATCAATATGAATGTTATCTTAAAACTTCTTGTAGCTGACACTCTTGTAAGGAAACATTTCTAGTCACATAGTTAAGATGTTAATAACACCTTCTCTATACTAAATTTAAGGCTGTACATAGATAATATGTTTGAAAAGTGTTATCCAATATATCATAGATATCTGTCAATGTAGGCAGGAATCTCAAATCATAACAATAACTCAACAGATGCAGTCTTCTTAGGACAGACGCCAAGGATATTTTGTCACAAAAAGAAATAATAATTATATACATGACCTTTATCATGTAGTCAGAGAGCAAATTCTCAATCTAAAGTCTATGTTACAAAAATAATATATATATATATATATATATATATATATATATATATATATATATATATATATATATATATCTACATACATACATACATACATACACACATGTTAACTTGTATAACTTGCATCTAAATTGAGCCCATTAGATAACAGTAATCATTGCAGGTTACAGCTTTGTCAAGCATCCCATATCTATTAATACCAAGATATTGGTTATGAAAGTTATTTAGTACAAACTAGTACTGACCCTTACCAAGAAAGGGTTTAAACATGTTTCTTTTAGTCACATCAAATAGAGCTATCGATGTAAAGGAGTCAAAATCAATATACTGTGTCACTGTTAAAGATAGGTTGAACTAAGATTCCTAGAAACCAATATCATAATAAAGTAGTTGTCCTATTACCACAATTTAGGCTCAGAATATTATAGAGAAGAAGGGTCCTAGCAAACATAAACAGCTGGCAGACAGATTCAAATAGATGCATATATATATAGTAAAATAATCCTAACAGAGGTGAGGAATCCAAGGTATAAAAAGCGAACTCAATCCGCAAAAGGAATAAATCCAAACAGGTGCTGTAAAATCCAAACTACTTTAATAACAAGAAAATGTGAGCGCTTTCATGGTGAAACACTGCTTCTTCAGACAACATACACCAAATCACACAGAATATTTAAATACAAGACAATTACATTATCAACCTATCAGAAGACAATTATAATTAACACATTAAAAAACAATTTAAAACCAGTTAAAACCTTAAAGGGTACAAATCTTTACATATACTTTACATAGTACTATCTCAATTTCTTAGCTTTAAGCACAGGTTTCAGGGGCACATTGTCATTAGGTCCCAGGCCTCTATGCACTGCCAACCATAAAATCCATTGGAACTCTACATTTTCTGTTTTATTAACAACATCACCCTTTCTCTTGTTAGTCTCAATTATCTGTAGAACCTGAAACAAGAAGGTGTGTGTGTTACCCTCCTGAATAGTGTGCTTTGCTAATGCAGTATAATCTAACCCTTTCTTAATGCAATACAAATTATCTCAAATGTGCTCCCTTAACCTAGTTTCAGGGTGTTTACAAAAACCTTGATTCATTTATGCTGTTAAAATAATTACAGCATCCAAATTTACTTGTGCCCCCCATAGTAAAGCTACCTGTTATTCTCTTATGGTAGCAAAGGTGCTGCTTTAAGTTCATTCTATTCCTAAATATGAACCTAGGTTTAGACCCAGTCACTGCTGAAACTCTCTCATCAATCTGCAATATGGGCCAGTTCCTGGTCAAAACCTCTTGTATATGACCCACATCTTGTGTATATGTAAAGGCAATTGGAACCACAGAGGTGCCAGTACTAATTTTACTCATAGAGTCCATCCCCTCTGAGTAATAGGGTTTGGCATGGCCATAACGCTCAGTTGGGTCAACATATGTAGAGATGTAGAAAAAAAAACATTGTGGATAGAAACCAAGACCCTAGAATAGCAGGGCCTATCAGATGAGTTAATTATGTTATAAAACCATAACTCTCCTACCAACATCGTAGATGCCGATAAGGAGAAAAAACAAGTAAGGCAATATTCCAAATGGCAGGCATCAGATGCAGCTAGCGACTGATGTTTACATCATCAGGCAGGTCTTCAAAGGTATTTAAAAATCATTCCTTGCCTCTTTATCTTTTGACACTGTATATTTAGTACCATTATACTGAAAAGGAAGTACATTATGATATCTAATTTGAAACGTAATGTTTTTCTTGATTACAAAGTCGCAGAAGGGAGATAATTTTTGTCTCTCCTGTTTTATTTATAAAGGAAGATCTTGTGGATAGAGAAAGTTTGTTACCATTCCATGTAAGATATTTCTTTTTTTTGGCAGCTAATAGGATTTTGTGAGCATCTTGATAGTTTAATATTTTAAAGTAGACTCATCTAGGTTTTCCAGTGATTTGTGAAAAGTGGATCATACAGTGAGCTCTTTCAGTAGTCATTTGCTTTGCTTTGGTAATGTTTTCTAAAAGTAAGGCAAAGATCTGGATCATTTCTGTGAGTTTGGATAGTTCATCTTGTTCAGGTATTCCTCTAATAATGATGTTATTACATCTGGATCTAGCTTCAAGATCAAGGATTTTTTGTTGTATCTCTTGTATAGGCTTAGAGTTAACTTTTGGTTCCTTCTGTAGATGATCCAGTTTAATTTCATTCTCAAGGACTCTTGCTTCAGTTTTTTCCATTCTGTTGGCAATTTGATTAATAGAGTTCCCGAATGTCATAAGTTGATCAGAACATTTTTGTATAGCTATCTGTATTGGTTGAAGGGCCATCTTTAAGTCTTCAAGGCTTGTAAGTTGTTCTGCTTTGATTTTATTTGCCATTTTAGAAGTATTTTGTTGTTTCCCAGTTATACGTCTTTTGGATAAAATATCTTTTTCAGGTGATGCTACCACCAAAAACTTTGTTTTGGTAGTTTGAGTATCAATATTTTCAGCTTCAGCTGACATTTTTATTTACATTTTCCTTTTCTTTAATGTGAAATATTTCAGGAGACACCACGTGGCTGATGGCAAGCTTTTATAAGGCAGCAACCTCAGGCTGAGTCCAAGATAATCTTTCTCTTTTTAGCTAATGGAATTTCTATTTCTTGGTTTTAAAGTATCTAGAGAGCAAACTATGGCATTAGAATAGTAATATTTTCTTTGTTTAGTTAAACTCAATATTAATTTGAATAGATTAATGAAACGTCTGCAGGAGCCAAGAAACTACAGTACTCATGGATTGCAGCCATCTTGAAATCCAATAGTCAACCATTTTCTTTTATATATATATATATGTTTGCCTATGTCTTCAGTGATAATTCAATAAAGGTGTTATTACAAAACAAAAAAAGTTATTTTTTACACAGATTGATGCATGCCAGGACTCATTCCCAGCATAAACCAGCACCAGTTCTAAAATGAAGTAATTATTTTGCATCATATTATTTTAATGAATTACATTGCTTTTGCCAGCCGAAAAACCTTATATATATATATATATATATATATATATATATATATATATATATATATATACATATATATTTATATATATATATTTTTTTAATATCTCTCCATTCTCATCTGCTTTGGGAAAGCATATCTCATGGCTACAGAGACACTGGATACATTTCATCTTTGCCTCACCCTTCAACTATTCATCTACTTTCTCTTCTGTTGCACTACTTTTGTAAGTTTTAACTCCTAAGCTTCTCTCCTTTATTTTCCTCATGTGCCTCATACCTAGAGTACATGATACAAAGGAGACATGGTTCAAGGGAGATAATGTAAAGGTAAGTGAATTTCATTGCTCTTACCACATCAATGCCTATACCCGTACTCTGGTAGTCACTATTTATTTGTGCTATACTATTCATTTTTAGACATTTTGGCATTGAGCTATTTATGCCACAACACTATGCTCCTGCATATTTGTTAATTCCAAACTCACTAACTTGAAAAGTTTAAACACATTAGTGATACTTCTATAAATGCCACCTGGAAGCATGAATTTATCTTCCCTATACTGCTATTTAATATACTTTTAACTATGTCCTTACTTCTGAATGTTTTCTACTTTTAAACTCTTGTACTGTTTAACATATTTCTGAAATTATTTGTTAAACAGTATGTCATATCTATTTCAGTTACCCTGTATATTATTATAAGATTTTTTTGGTATGTATGTATATATTTTGTTATTACCTTCTTGACCCAGGTTGTGGCTAAAAAGGGTCCTCAGACAAACTCATTTACCTGGTTAACAAAGATAAAGTAAGATAAAATAAATTAAATCACATTTTTAATGATGCTCATCAATCAGTGACCAACAGAATTTCATACCTGATTGTAAATTATTCTAATAGTAGATAACTCACAAAAAGTTGAAAATACGTTGATACATGTAAAAGACACAACTGATGTCCAAATTACTACCCTACAGTTACTAGGTTACTTGGCTATTAAACCCTATTCATTGACATCTACATACACTAAAAAATATTTTGCTGATGCTTGCATATATGCTTTGTCTCATCATTACATATAGCGGATCACAAGAACTTCTGTCCACTTAAATGTCTTTACTAGAAGAGTTTAACCTAGAATGGCACTTGGCCAGCAATGCCTCATCTATCATTCCATGTCTAACTATGTATCTCCACAAGATTGATACTTTTAGCTAGGACTAGCTTTAGATCTAATTCTAAATGTGCATTATAATGGCTGCTAACTAACCATTCACACCACTTCCAAAGAGTTAGAGCTTTAGCAAATGTCATAAGTGACCACTTCGCTATATGGCATGCATGGCAGATGAAACCTTGCAAAATACCACAATGGTATATTTACACAAGACTCTAGTGTTATATGAATAGCCAGCATAATACAAATTAGAAGCATCTCTCTGAAATGACACAGATGACTGAACATGTGACAAAAACTCCTATCTATCTTAAACAGATACATTACTGCAAAAAAAAAATTAGGGTTAAAATTAGAAACAACTCTTCCACCTGGATTTTTGACTCTCTGTAGCTATCATACCTTTTCTACTTGAAATAGAAAAGGTGTGACTCATCCAATCAAAAACTTATGCTCCTTCATACCACTAAATGCAAGGCAGCCACCTGTACTATAAAAGGCAAGTTCATTCAGGCCTGGCTCTGTTACCCAGATGGATAAAGTAATGGCTATGACACAGATGACAAGAGTATGGCTTAGCAGCATGATCAACAGAGGAGCCAGGCAGGTGGGTGGGAATTACCTCATAGAGGTTCATTGATTCTGTGGAGTGGGACTGATAGTCAATTGACTGGTCACTACCAGCAATCAGAAGAGGCTTGCCAATGGCAAGCATATGGGTAAAACTCAAGGCATTGGCTCACCTGTCCTAAACAGGTGATGGTACTTCTCTCTCTACATGTATACAAGACCACCCATGTAGAAGAAGGAAGGTGAAATGAACTTCTAGTGAGGCAAGTATTTTGGCCATCCACCAGGGCCACAGTTACAGCTAAACTGAAAAATGCCCAGCTGTCAGAAAATATGAAGGCCTTAGTAGATGACAACATTGGGATTTAAGGCTGCAGAGAAGGGCTGGTAGTGATATTGGCTTGGTTTTGTGGCTTTTGGAGAATTGTTCTGGACATGCAATAATTACAGGCTGCGTAAGTCACTCAATGGCTAAAAAGATGTTTGGAAAGACATTGGTGTGCAGATAGCTAGGGGCAGATATTCCTTCCCTACTATCCTGCTGTGTCATTTTTGGACACTATAGTGCTAAACTATAGTCACTTCTCTTAAGTATTTGTTTGTAAAAGCACTGAATGTTGCTTGCTTTATTGTACTTAGCTATTTCTTTTAGAATTAAAGAGTTTGCTTCTTTTGCAGTCTTCTTGCTCCATTCTTCCATTGACCATCATCTGCCTCTCTTGAACACCCATATAAGCCATTCATTCCCCCTAGGTCCTGGAGGGTGGAGATCAGGTGGACCAGGAGTGGCACCATGACCCTTGCAGAGGAATAGATTTTCATTTTAAGCCCTGTCATACATCTAAACACACTCATCATGGAACAACAAGCTTTACAATACATGGTCATGTCTCAGACTGTGACATGATCAAACATTCCACTATCTTTTATTTAAGCACATCCATGTGATATGTGTGATCATCAGTGTACCTCCTACATTCCACAGGGAAAGGGTATCCTGATCACACATACCCATACCTCCCACTGAAGAAAACTGAGCAGGTTAAACCTCTTTATTCGTCTTCACCCCATCGCCAGATCCTTCATATGGCCAAGCCAGTTGTTGAACTCCAGTGCCCCCTGGGTTGTAGTCAAAGAGTCATCCTTCAATGCCAGCAAAGCTTGATTTTTTTTCCCTTTTTCACGTAGCTATTTGTAGTGCTGTGTTTAAGACTCTGCCTCTCCAGTTGTCCCCTGGATAAAAGTCTACCTAGTTAACAAACTAAATAGAGTTGCACACAAACAGACAGACAATAATTAAAAGAATGACTATAATATAACACTGCAGTGGACAAAGAATGACATAGCAGGACAGCAGAGGAAGATCATACCAGTATCAACTGCCCTGAAGTAAGAAGAGAGGTGACCAAACAAGAACGGTCATAGTACATAATCTCTTTAACAACAAAGCTACCATAAAGAATCAATGAAATAATAAAACGTGGTGTTACAGAAATGAGTTGCAGGAACTGGTAATTGTCAGTAATTTCAGTCTGTCATAAACAGACTTTTGTAACTAAAGATTAAAGATGCAGAGGTAGAAAGACAGTAAAAGGAAGAGGGGAAGGAAATAGAAAAAATATTGAAAGATATGAAATTATGTAGGAAAGTGAATGTAGAGGAGATGACATTGGGCCATCACTGACAAATGACAGTCATGAAATGTGTATGTTTCCCTGTGTAAGGAAGGAATAGGAGAACTCCTGAAACATGGTTGAGGGTGTGGCTGTACCAAGTAGCAGACTATGAAAAGGCAACATTAACAATTAGGGTACATATGTGAGGACTTGGATGAGGAGCAGAAGAAGACATGAATTATGGAAGTAAAACAAATGTCCTTCTGCAAGGAAATGGAAGAAGGCTAGACATAAAAGAAGGAAGAAGAAAGAAGCCAGGTATGCCGATGTGGATCTTAGGCAGGAGAAGGAGTTAGATTTGGAAAATGAGATGTTATACAATTGTGACTGAAAGGTGACAAGTAAGAAAGAAAATAACCTGGCTAGTAAGCGTGGGCGAAGCATATAAGGAAATGTCAAAACAAGGGGGGAATATTTAACCATTCCTTTTTTTTCAATATTAACCAGAGAGCAGGAATGCAGCACTACAGCTTTATAAAGCAAGATTATTATACTAGAGATTTCAACAGAATGACAGTAAAATAAGCAGTTAAGAGGGGGAAAGTAACTGAATACGAAGGAACCTATTTGATAAGAAGAACAAGAGGTGGCACATAAACTGTAAGAAAATACATACAGTTAATTTGGTGTTGTAGCATTTCCACTGAAATAGCTAAAACAATACCTAGATCTCAGTGACAGTGTTTTATTGATATAAACTGATTAAATGCACTGTGGTGATCAGAGCTTTTATTGTATAAATAGGTGTGCAAATGAAGAGGGTTGTTCATTGGGTAAATGGAAGACAAGCAGCCTCACTGGTTGTGATCCAATGGTATGTATGTCTGTGCTCTCTTTTATGAATCTACATTTTTTTTTTTGGAGGGGGGGTTATATTTACAATGTCTGTAGTTGTTTGAAGAATATGAGAAAAGGTAGCATTGATGACAATAAGTGTATATTCCAGGGTCAGGTGCAAGACACCATTCCCAATAGAGTATTTTCTTTGTCTAGATAAGGCATTATTCACATTGTAAAATGTGTGAAGCACAAGAGAGTTTTTCCTCAAGTTTCTAGAGGTGGGTGTTATACCTCAAAGATAAATGTAGTCAGACACCCAGAAATTTGCATCTTTGCATACAACCTACAGTGTTGGCAATTTAATGAATGACTCCAGCTCAAATGTGAACTGAAAAAAATATACACATAAACACTAAATCAGAATATTTTTTCATAGTGTCAAGCAACTATTGCATAGTCAGCTTAGCTGATTTGTAAATATTCTCACTCTACATTTACCCAGCCTTGATGAGTATGACTCATATTCAAGTGAATATAGGGTATGCATACAACTTTAGTGTGAGAATGAAGGAGTAGGGGAGTAGTAGGCTGATGCCCCCTTATCAGCTGATTCAGGAGGTTGACCCCATGCTAAATGTCAACAGCCATGTTTCATTTCACTTTTGCTGCTACTCTTGTTGTGATTTTCTGCTGTAGGCATATTTAATTTTGCCCAGACTCAGAAATCTGGCATTGTGTTCTGAGACCTTGTAAAGTCGTAACCTATGTAATGTTGTCATACAATGAAACTGTGCAATATCAGAACAAACAGAATCTACAATGGTATTAAGCTAACTATGCCAGTAATCTATGGAACACAAGGATGTCAGAGATTTCTGATTAATCCACAAATAAAAGAAAGAATGAGTAACAAAATGCTACATGGTTTTATTTAAATGCCACTAACTGTGACAGTTCAGACATACAAGAATCAGCTTTGTATTTAAAAAGAACTATGTTTCACGTAACAGCTGTGTTTATAATTCATTGTATAACCATGTTATTCAAAATAAGTTAGAATGTCTTCCTACTTGATTTAAATACCTTCTTAGCTTCCCTTGAGAGAAAATGAGTGACATCATCTAGGTTAGTACTATCACATCCTCTAGGTTAGTACTATCACACAGATGATCCTACTAACAGTTAACTTGTGTTGATAGCTATGGATGTATGCGAGTCTGTAAGGTTTATATGGTTCACATGCTCCACTCTGCATAAAATAATGCTGCTTTTAAATTAAATTTCCTCCTTTAATGTGTGGAGATAAGACCACAAAATGCGTTAAGTGTTTATCATATCATAGTGCACAAGTATTAATGTTTTCCACTGCATTTCTTAAATTAGTTTTCCACGGAATGTGATGTGAAATACTAAATATGAAAGATTTTCTTGCAGTACTGTCTGTTCCAGGAAATTAACTGTGACTTCAGGTGCTGTCTGCAGCATATGTTACCCATACCTCTGTGCTCAGTACTTTATTAGTAATAATCAGAAAGGCATCTAAAGAAAACATCACTCAGTTATGATAGCCGCAGATGTTACAGAAAAAATACAGCAATTCACAGCTATCATCTTTTTCCAAAGACAGCAGCATGCTAAATAAGATCTCATTAATATTGTACCCAACAGTATTAATTTCACAGACAATAGTTAACGAACCAATATTGCAGGGGGAAGAACACATATGCAGTTATTTACAGACAATGATCTGCCAGTAAATGAACTAAGTAATCAATTAGATATTAGCCTTGTTTGTTGCAACTTCTGATCACTTCAGTCTCATGAATATCACAGATGTTATATAAACAATTTCTCTCAAGGTTAAATGCTTTTATCTTTCCATATATTTATCAGACATCAACAAATATAGGCAAGTATGCAAGGGAAGCTTTTCTTCTAGTAGTTTATAAAAATAATGCATAACATTCAATGTTTACACTCACTGCTTTCCTGATGAAGTTTAACTGACTGACAGGGAAGGCAGTAAGTTATAATCACTGTATATTACAATAGAATTATATAACAGTAAGATACAGAATCTGTTAACATTGACCCGCTATTACTGCTTTCCGAAGGCAGCTGATCATCCATCTCCCATCCTGTCATCATCTTGTTTAGCATTTTTCATTTATTCCAGCAATTAATTCAATCTATTTATTGCACTTTCTGATGCAAAACTAAGCTGCCCATTTGCTGGTCACAACTCCAACTGTCCAGCCTTTCCTTCCTTCCTTTTCAAGTGTAATTCAATCATATGTTCCTCTACATCTGCACCATATACATTATGCCTCCTCCTCAGCATGTGCTGTCCTCTAATGAAGTGGTCTAGATCACTTGCATCTCTTTGTCCATCATTGCCTACCTTCCTGTTATCAGCCAGTTTTTATTGTTCTGTATGTACACTAGCGTTATTGCTTCCTTTCCACTATAAGGCATCTAGCACTAATCACATTATACTGTCTGGTCAAGGGGTATTTTTAATCTTCTTTTCTTCAGAGCCAGTTCCTTGACATACACCATTGTATTTGGCTAGCTTTTGTTGCTTACCATTCTCTCTCTGCTTGACAGATTTAAAATGTTCTTATATCTGATACCCACTTCCTTCTCCTGCTCTGAATGTGTTAGTTTGTGACCACCATAGATCCCGATGTAAAGCAACATGCATGTAGAAGAGTTGAAATGAATTAGTATCCTTTTGGAGTATGCTTTTTGTCTTCCTGAGTAAATCTTCACCCTCCCACATGTCATATTTTCTCGCAACAATGGAGATGTCTGCAAATAAAATTATCCATTGCACAATGTTGTCCTGAAGACCAGAGATAAAAGTGTTTAAGAGGGCTATCAACCATTGCTGAAAATGGTGCCTGAGCCTTTTACCCACTGAGAGCTTCCCCTGAGTATCACTTTCTGTTCCTTGTCATCTCATCATTTCTCTACCTGTTTGCATTTTGTACCGCATGATCCTGTCTCACCTGTCATTGTAATCAATGTCTGTTTTGGGACTAAGTGAAAAAAATAGAAGTTATGTTCTTACCATAACGTTCCATGTTAGTTGTCTTCTTCTCGCCTTCTTTCTTGCTGGATGGGTTCGGAGCCGACCTCGGCTCTGACTCGGACACTCTAAAGCTCGAGAGTTGGTTCCACCGGCTCGAGGCTGCCCCTATATCCCACAATGCTAGGCGTGAATTACCTCAGATCTCGTTTGTGAGCTAGGCCCAGCTAATAATACAACCAGGAAAAACTGGAAAGAGTCCACCTCTATAAACAAAGGGAAAGAGAAAGGGTGACCTAAGCCTGATCTAGGAAAATATGCACAGCAGATCATATACCTATCGCAAGGAGGTGGTAGAAAGAGAGGTCACAATCAAACTCCTCTAGATCTGTCCAGGCCAGGGGGAAGGAGGGTGGGACACAAGAAGGCGAGAAGACAACTAACATGGAACGTTATGGTAAGAACATAACTTCTATATGTTAAGTTGTCTATCTCGCCTTCATTCTTGCTGGATGGGACCGGCCCCTAGCACCTTGTCCCGGGTGGCCTAACGGAACAGACTCTTGAGAACAGTGGAACCAAAGTTAGCTCTATGCCTAGAGGCTAAATCCAACTTATAATGAGAAATGAAAGTGTGAGGAGTAGCCCAAGTAGCCGCTGCACAAATGGTGTCAATACGCAGTCTGTGTTGCAGGCTATAGAAGTAGCCAAAGCTCTGGTGGAATGGGCTTTAGGTTTGTTAGGCAGCTTTTGGTGTCTAATCTCATAAACAAGGGAAATCAGAGATGTTAGCCATCTAGATAATGATACCTTTGAAACTGAAAGTCCCTTTCTGCCTTCTGCATAAGAGACAAACAGCTGGTCAGATTTTCTGAATTGTTTGGTTCTATCCAAATAGTACCTTAACTGACGATGAACATCTAGCCAATGCAATTTTTGTTCAGACCTATTAGAATATTCTGGAAAAAACACAGGGGGTCAATGCTTTGATTTAGGTTAGACGCCGAGGCTATCTTAGGTAAAAAGGACGGGTTGGTTCAGAAGATACCCTGTCCTTATGGAACAACAGATAAGGAGGTCAACAGCTGAGTGCATGAAGTTCTGAAACTCTTCTAGCTGAAGTAATAGCTACCAGAAAGAGAGTCTTCCATGATAGCAATTTTAAAGAACAGGATGCTGCAGGTTCGAAAGGGGGAAGAATCAAAGAACTAAGAACTAAATTTAGGTCCCAAGGAGGAGGAGGATTTCTTATAGGAGGTCTGAGTAGAAAAACTCCTTTCAAAAAGGCTTTACAAAGCTTGTGGGACATTATGGCAGACTCTCAAATGCCCACATGAAAGTTAGAAATAGCTGCCAATTGAACTTTAAGAGTAGAAGGAGATGAACCTGCATGGAAGAGTTCAGCTAGAAAATCAAGGACCATTTGGATGGAAGCAGTGAAAGGATCTATGTCCCTTCCTTGAGCCCAATAGGCGAAACGTTTCCACTTACTCAAATAAATCTTTCGAGTGGAAGATTTATGGGAAGCTATCAAAATATCTCGAACAGAGTGAGATATTTGAGGAAGCCTGGCTAAGGTTGGAATTGGAGGAACCAAGCAGTGAGGTTCAGAGAGGGAAGGAGCGATGAAACTGACCCGACTGATGGATCAAAAGATCTGGAACTAGGTCCAGATGCCAAGGTCGCTCCAACAGAAAATGATGTAGAAAGGGGAACCAAACCTGTCGAGGCCAGTAAAGAGCAATGAGGATCAACAAGGCCTTCTGAGCGATAGCTTTCTGTATCACTTGAGAGATTAGTGGGAAGGGAGGAAATGCATACAGAAGTCCCCGGGGCCAAACTTGGACTAGAGCGTCTCTGCTGGGCTGGCCTGGTAAAGGGAATAGGGTGAAATAATCTCTGCAATTGCTGTTTTGGGGAGTAGCAAAAAGGTCGCAGCAAGGCTGACCCCACTTGAGAAAAATTTCTCTCACAACAGAGTCTTTCAGAGACCACTCGTGAGGCATGAGGATAGCTCTGCTCAACTTGTCCGCAATTTGATTGGACTTCCTGGGGATGTGCGTTGCTATCAGAAACCGCTGAGAAGAAATCGCCCATTGCCACAGTCTGAGTGCTTCTCGACACAGGGGGTAGGACCTGGTTCCGCCTTGTTTGTTGATATACCACACTACAGACATATTGTCCGTCTGGATTGCTATCGTTCCCAAGGGAAGAGAGTCTTGAAGGGCTTGCAACGCTAAAATCACTGCTCTCATCTCTAGAACATTTATGTGCAAGTGGCATTCGTCTGGTTGCCATGTGCCCTGGACAGTTCTGCCCTGATAATGTCCCCCCACCCAATCAGGGAGGCGTCCGTTGTCAGAGTAGCAACCGGAGGGGAAGGAACAAAGGGTCTTCCCAATAAGAGCTGAGGGGAAGACATCCACCACAGAAGATGATTTCTGCATGTTTGCGTAATCATAATGGTGTGGGACATCGGAAGTTGCTGGTATGACCATTGCGTGAAGAGCATCCATTGAAGGATTCTCATGTGGAATCTGGCTAATGGAAGCAGAGGTATGGCAGCCGCCATAATCCCCAACACTTTCAGAACTAACCTGGCTTTGATTCTGTTGCTGCTGAAGAGGAGCGAGACCAGTTTGTGTATGTCTGTTATTCTCTGATCTGTTAGTCTCAGACATGTTGACTGTGTCTAGATTTGCGCCTATGAAGGTAATAGTACGACAAGGCGACAAAACAGACTTTTCGCAATTTATTGAAATGCCTAAATTTTGACAAATGCGAAAGGTGTAGTCTCTGGCCATTAGAAGAAGATGCTTGGTGGGAGCTGTGAGGAGCCAGTCGTCCAAATATGGAAACACCTGGAATCCTTGACGTCTCAGGTGAGAAGCTACCACTGCCATGCATTTGGTAAACACCCGGGGGGCAGTGGTGAGACCAAAGGGCAGGGCCCTGAATTGAAAAAGACTGGTTCCCAGCCTGAAGCGGAGGAATCTTCTGGAGCGTCTGTTCATTTTTATGTGATAGTACGCATCCTGAAGGTCTATAGAGCACATCCAGTTTCCCTTTCCCAATAGGGGAAGGATGGACTGCAGCGTGACCATCCGAAATCTTGTTTTCTTGACTGACTTGTTCAAGATACTGAGGTCCAAAATTGGTCTCCAGTCCCCTGTTTTCTTTGGAACTAAAAAGAACCTGGAGTAGATTCCGGATCCTTGCTGGTCTGCTGGAACTGGCTGAATTGCTCTTTTTGCAAGCAGCTTTGAAATTTCCAAAGCTGCAAGATCCCTTTGAGCGGGTGGAACATCTGGAAGGGATTTTTGATTGGTTTGGAATGCGACGAAGGGAATGGAATAGCCTTCGAAATGATGGACTGTACCCACTTGTCTTGAGTCAGGGATAGCCAGGCTTCTGGGTACAGTGACAATCTTCCCCCGACTGCCTCCAAAGGTGGACAGTCGGGCAACACCTCAGGGATGCTGAAAGGGCTCATCGGAAAAGGTTTCTCGATTGCCCTGGTTCTGCGGACCCACTCTGCCCCTGGGGCGACGTCTACCATTATTGTTCCCTCCTCTGCCTCTGGATGGGAACCGACTCTGGCCAGGCAAATTCCCTTGTGATTGTTTGCGGAACCACATTTTTCCACTTTTCTGGCCTTTGGGGTAAGGTCTAGAAGGAGTAGAAAAACGGACTCCGACGGCAGAGAGAGTTTTGCCATCCGTCTCGCACCTAGTCAAGGTTTCTTTCACTTGAGGACCAAAGAGAGATGATCCATCAAATGGGGAATTAGTGAAAGACGTTTTAAAGGGGTCCGCAAAACTGCATAGACGCATCCAGGCATGCCAGAGTAAGGCAACACCTGTCCCTGTGGCTCTACTCGCTCCATCAGCCGCATATGAGAGGAGGCGCATGGAGGAGTTAGCTATTGAATTCAGGGTAGTCAGCTGGGAATTCATTTTGTCCTGAAAATCTGCAGCTGAAGGATCCTTCAACATCTCACTCGCTTCCTTGATCAAGTCTCTCTGGAGACGGGTGAAATGGCATAGGTAGTTCAACGAATGCATTGCAAAGGTCGCTGACGAAAACATCCACTTCCCATACCTGTCCATAGACCTAGATTCTTTGTTAGGGGGATGAACAGGCACTGAAGGATCAGCTAGTTCCTTCTTGGTGGCAGCAGCTACCACCATAGCATCCACAGAAACACCTTTGGTTAGAAATTGTTTGTCAGTTGGTGCTGTTATAAATTTAGAAGGTCTCCTGGGGGTAGGGTCCACTGAGTCTGGAGCCGTCCAGGCTTTCTTTGCCACCACCTGCATGAGGGGATCAAAGGGGGGGGACAACCAGGAGGTGGAAGGGCGAGAGCCAACGCCTCAAGATACACAGATTCATCCTCCGAAGGGTTAAGGGCTGGCCAATTTCCCTCTGTTTCAGGATCTCTAGAATGTCCGCAAAGGAGACATCATCAGAACGGGAACAGGGGTGACCTTCGGAATCCTCTAGATCTGTGTTAGGGGTGACAGAGTCAGGTGAGTCTATGTGCTTCCTCTTACACTTTCTCTTCCTAGGGGCTCCTGCCAATTCAAGGGAGGCCTCGGAAGAAGATGAGATCCCCACAGGGGATTCTTGAGGAGCTGGCTCTCTGCGGTCTGGGATGAGGGAGTGAGTCGACATAAACTCAGGCACCGAAGAGGGAGGGGCGGACCTAGCCGCCTGTGGAGTCGAACAAGGTTCCAACACACTCCGCATGACCTCGAGCACCCCTGTCTGGCAGAGCCAGAGGTCCCCGCTCGAGAAGCTGAGAACCTCCTTGGCACCAACAGAGATGGCTCGAGGCCGATGTCGGAGCCGAACTCACCAGCGCCAAGCACCGAGAGGGAGAGGGGTCGGACAAGGGTCCGATGCCACTCACCCCTCGAGCCGACGAGGGAAGTCCGGCGCCGAGATTCTTCAAAGAAGAAATCGGAGCCGACGACGGAGCCGAAGACAAATGTATCGGCTCCGACGCTACCACAGTCTCGGTTCCGCGCCTGCCCGAGCTCAAAGGAGTCGGAGGAGGAATATTTATAGGAATAAGTTGAGGCATCGACTGATGAGTCGGGCTCTGAAGCATTTGGGCCAGTGCCTCGGACTTTAAAGCCAACTCACTACCCTCTGGAGGTCATGATCCGAAATGCTACATGGTTTTATTTAAATGCCACTAACTGTGACAGTTCAGACATACAAGAATCAGCTTTGTATTTAAAAGAACTATGTTTCACGTAACAGCTGTGTTTATAATTCATTGTATAACCATGTTATTCAAAATAAGTTAGAATGTCTTCCTACTTGATTTAAATACCTTCTTAGCTTCCCTTGAGAGAAAATGAGTGACATCATCTAGGTTAGTACTATCACATCCTCTAGGTTAGTACTATCACACAGATGATCCTACTAACAGTTAACTTGTGTTGATAGCTATGGATGTATGCGAGTCTGTAAGGTTTATATGGTTCACATGCTCCACTCTGCATAAAATAATGCTGCTTTTAAATTAAATTTCCTCCTTTAATGTGTGGAGATAAGACCACAAAATGCGTTAAGTGTTTATCATATCATAGTGCACAAGTATTAATGTTTTCCACTGCATTTCTTAAATTAGTTTTCCACGGAATGTGATGTGAAATACTAAATATGAAAGATTTTCTTGCAGTACTGTCTGTTCCAGGAAATTAACTGTGACTTCAGGTGCTGTCTGCAGCATATGTTACCCATACCTCTGTGCTCAGTACTTTATTAGTAATAATCAGAAAGGCATCTAAAGAAAACATCACTCAATTATGATAGCCGCAGATGTTACAGAAAAAATACAGCAATTCACAGCTATCATCTTTTTCCAAAGACAGCAGCATGCTAAATAAGATCTCATTAATATTGTACCCAACAGTATTAATTTCACAGACAATAGTTAACGAACCAATATTGCAGGGGAAGAACACATATGCAGTTATTTACAGACAATGATCTGCCAGTAAATGAACTAAGTAATCAATTAGATATTAGCCTTGTTTGTTGCAACTTCTGATCACTTCAGTCTCATGAATATCACAGATGTTATATAAACAATTTCTCTCAAGGTTAAATGCTTTTATCTTTCCATATATTTATCAGACATCAACAAATATAGGCAAGTATGCAAGGGAAGCTTTTCTTCTAGTAGTTTATAAAAATAATGCATAACATTCAATGTTTACACTCACTGCTTTCCTGATGAAGTTTAACTGACTGATGGGGAAGGCAGTAAGTTATAATCACTGTATATTACAATAGAATTATATAACAGTAAGATACAGAATCTGTTAACATTGACCCACTATTACTGCTTTCCGAAGGCAACTGATCATCCATCTCCCATCCTGTCATCATCTTGTTTAGCATTTTTCATTTATTCCAGCAATTAATTCAATCTATTTATTGCACTTTCTGATGCAAAACTAAGCTGCCCCTTTGCTGGTCACAACTCCAGCTATCCAGCCTTTCCTTCCTTCCTTTTCAAGTGTAATTCAATCATATGTTCCTCTACGTCTGCACCATATACATTATGCCTCCTCCTCAGCATGTGCTGTCCTCTAATGAAGTGGTCTAGATCACTTGCATCTCTTTGTCCATCATTGCCTACCTTCCTGTTATCACCCAGTTTTTATTGTTCTGTATGTACACTAGCGTTATTGCTTCCTTTCCACTATAAGGCATCTAGCACTAATCACATTATACTGTCTGGTCAAGGGGTATTTTTATCTTCTTTTCTTCAGAGCCAGTTCCTTGACATACACCATTGTATTTGGCTTGCTTTTGTTGCTTGCCATTCTCTCTCTGCTTGACAGATTTAAAATGTTCTTATATCTGATACCCACTTCCTTCTCCTGCTCTGAATGTGTTAGTTTGTGACCACCATAGACCCCGATGTAAAGCAACATGCATGTAGAAGAGTTGAAATGAATTAGTATCCTTTTGGAGTATGCTTTTTGTCTTCCTGAGTAAATCTTCACCCTCCCACATGTCATATTTTCTCGCAACAATGGAGATGTCTGCAAATAAAATTATCCATTGCACAATGTTGTCCTGAAGACCAGAGATAAAAGTGTTTAAGAGGGCTATCAACCATTGTTGAAAATGGTGTCGGAGCCTTTTACCCACTGAGAGCTTCACCTGAGTATCACTTTATGTTCCTTGTCATCTCATCATTTCTCTACCTGTTTGCATTTTGTACCGCATGATCCTATCTCACCTGTCGTTGTAATCAATGTCTGTTTTGGGACTAAGTGAAAGACTTCCCTTAAGTTCAAACAGGAAGTTGCATGGGGTTTCTTTTGTTCACCTTCCTACTGTACCTTTCCTACAATTATACCTGGTTAGCTGTAGCTAAACTACATTTTATTTTTTTAACATTTATTTACTGGGAAAATCCGACTTGCAACAAAGCCGATATCTGATTGGCTTAGAGTTCATGTATAGTTAGTTATTTGCTCTGCTATTCCATATAATCACTTCTGCTGCATCATTCAACTCATATGGTACAACCCCATTAATTAAGGAATCTGTTAAATATTTCTTTAAGAGATTTTATTCAACCCACAGTAGCCATTTTTTAGTTAGGATATCTGTCATGTCTTTGAGCCTTTTATGCCTTCAGGTTTTCCTCAGTCATTATCTCTTTACTTAGACATCATGTACTATCACTGTTCTGTGGTCTGGAATTAGAACCCTCCATTTTTTTCTCCATAAACACTTAAGTAAAATACCACCTTAAAACTTTTCCCATGCTCTTAGCCTCCTTATACTTCTTTCTTTCCCAATCCATCTAGTTACCCATCACATCTTATTTCACCTACATACATGAAAGACAGCTTGTTTTCTCCATTAATGCCTGCAGATTACTTTGTTTTGGCTTCCTCTTCCTTTTCCTACCCTCCCTTGTTGCCCTATTTCTGAACTCTACATAAGACACACCTGCTGCCATTTGCCCCTTCACTCCCTGCCTTCATAGTTTCATCAGTGCATAGGTGATTACAAGGTTAATGACCCTAAAGGGCTTATTTAAGCCCATCCCTGCTTGATAGGTTACTGTGCTATTAATTTTATAGGGGATATAATTTGAGTATGAGCTGAGCATTTACAAGCTTCAACTATCTAACAGGGATATAGATATCAGACCAGGGGTAAAATTATGATTGTGCATCCATTGATCCATGTGGCATGAAGTGCAGGGAAGAACTCTGCTTCACATGGAAGGGAAGCCTGCTCCAGAGAAGGGTAGTATCTGAGACATGTACCCCTTTACTCCAACTTGTCTTACTTATGTTGCAAATAAAGTTCAAATCCCTAAGATCAGGTGATCATAGGTTGTTAGGTGATTACTACGCTAAAGACCACTTCTAAGCCTAGCCATGAAATATACCCCTGAACAAATTTTAACCCAGTACTCTTTTCACTGATAGTCTACCAAGCATTTCACTTACAAGCTGGGCCACAGGAACAACCATCCTGGCTCCTTATTTCTTATCTCTATCTTCACCTCAGTAGTAAGCGATAGAGCTTTTCATTTTTGCTTTGGCTTAGAAATCCTTCATTGTTTCCATAGCTTGAGAAGTCCCATTCTTTCTGATTTTCCGCATCACTTTTGCTCATTTGTTCTCTTGCTACACTCCCGTGTTCTTGCTTATGAGGCCCCATGCTGATTCTTTCATAGACAGGTCTCGGGTATGCCTTTAAGTGCCTTTTAATGCTAAGTTCTGGAAGATACAAGTGTTAAAGACGATCAATTCAAATAAGTATTAGCCAAGTATTTCCACATCTTCCACTAAATGTGAGCAGATAGGTTGAAGAAGGACTGATATTATAAATAAGATTAGCAATATAAAGAAATAAGAGACCATCAAAGAAAAGAAAAAGACAGACTTCAAGAATGTCAGTAGTGTGATTAATAATCCATCGCCATTTTATAAATGTACAAACATTACACTCTACATATATTGTTATATATCATATAACCTAATGAACATTACATTAAGTATTCAATTCCTGCCTTTTTTAAGCAAGAGACATTTCTATTAAGTCATTGCTTATGACATAGGCATTCATGCATTTATATAAATGAAAACAAACCACACCAACACAATCCTAGTTGCAAGCATTCTGCATCACAAACTATACTGATACACTCCCAGATGCAAACATTTTACAACACTTATAATTTACTGAATCATTTCCTGTCAAACATTACATAGCTCATTAAAGTCCTGCCTTCTTTTAAACCTCATTCATCCCCTGTAAGTATTATTCCCACAATTCCCATTTGTTTCCTATGATGTTTGCTCCTACCCTTTCCTAAAGATCTCAATTCCAGTTGTTTTATTTCTGTTATTATATTCAATACTTTCAGTAGAGTTGGTTTAGATTTTGATTTCCATTTTCTAGTAATTTTTTTTGGCAGCCAACAAAATTAGACACAGCAAGGGCTTACCATTCTAGGCAATTCCAATTCTGTATCATAGCTCAGAAAAATCATCTCCCTCATCACATCAATCTGCTCACCCAGCATCTCTGACAGTGCAACCTGCAGGGAATCCTTAAAGTCCGCCAGTTCACCCACTTCCAGAAAATATGTTCCCAATTACATCTTTCTTCTCCAGCACACCTCCAACATTTGCTGTCTACCTGAGGAAAAATTCTCAGAGTCTAAGTGGGGTATAAAAATATATGTGTAAACATTTCCAAGCTTCTATGTGCTAAGAGGTTGAAAGGCATGTTTATGTGATCGAGAGGTACACAAACCTCTTAACTGCTGTTGCCAGAGGATCATTTTCACTCTTCACTCTATCTCTATCTCACACACACACACACACACACACACACACACACACACACACACACACACAAACAGTCTCTTCTACTTTCATACACACATTCACTCACACATGCAGGCAGAAACATAAACACACACACACACACACACACACACACACACACACACACACACACACACAGTCGCTTCTGCTTTCATGCACACATTCACTCACACATGCAGACAGAAACATCAACACACACACACACACACACACACACACACACACACACACACACACACACACACACACACACACACACACACACACACTTTTTCTGTTTTGCTCAATCAATCTCTCTCTCTCTCTTACTCTGATACAAGCATACACACACACACACATACACTTTATTTTATATTTTTTTATTTTTTTTATTTTACATTTGCTAAACAGCAAAAGCACTGCTTAGTGAGTGTAAAATAATGGTGGCCATTAGTTTTATTCAGCCCAAGCTCCATGGCAGGTTGATATGCTACCATAAGGTGGCAGACTCATTTTTCATTGGATATTACCTGTACATTAGCATCCTGCTGGAGAAAATTTGTTCATCAATCAGGGTGCAATCTACAGGTCTCCCATTCTCTAAAGCCTTATAAAATATTACTTGATGAAGTTTTCCTTAGATTTCCTTTTCCTGGACTGTATGTGAAATGTAATGCCATTAAAATAAGTATGTTATAACAATCAGCATAAAGATATCCTTACTAGGTCATGTACTTCATGATTTTAGGCAATGTTTAAAACTGAATGGTGTCAGATTCTTGATGTCTAAGTGTCTGAGACTTATCAAACAATGCTCATTATTAGTAGTACAAAAGCTGATGATGTTGTTTTGAACTCTTAAGTAAATGTTGCATGATTGTTTAGTTTAAACATTGCTATTATGCCTTTTAGAATAAAAGTGACTTTCCTGATTCATTTTGA
>NC_056734.1:297186485-297266485 GCF_019279795.1 Protopterus annectens | reverse complement strand
TCTGCTCATAGATGCATACAGTTGAAAAGAATCTTATTGAAAGTATGACATAGAGATTCTAGTAGATCAAGAGAATCATTTGAACAACTGCAGGGCATACAGTTGGGATATGTGAAACTCAACTTTTCAGAAGCCAAGGTTATCAGAAAAGGACCACACACAATAACACAAATAGTAGAAATAAGTCATAGCATATTCACACCTTCTCATCCATCATGCAAGAATCTGACCATCTAAATAATATTATAAAATCTGTAGTAACTGCATAATGAAGAGGGGAAGTTACACCATCACAGCAACTATCATGCTGACACACCTAACATGGAAAACAATAAAACTGTGTCATAACTGCTGCAGCAAAACTATCTGTCTCAATTATTTTTGTTTTCACAAATAAACAGTTATACATGTTGCTCAACAGAATATATGAAGTGCAAACAAATAAATTCCATAAAAACAAAATAAACTAGTTCACACTTTTGCACCTCAATGAATATGGCCATTTATTCCTACAATATCTTCACTGGGAGAAGCACAGCGGTGTAGTGATTAGCATTGCCGACTCACAGCAAGAGATTCTCCGGTGCAATTTTTGGGTGGGGTGCCTTCTGTGTTGAGTCTCCATGTCCTCCCTGCATTTGAGTGGGTTTCCACTGGGTGCCCCAGTTTCCTTCCACATTCCAAAGAATGCAGTTTGTGGATTGGACACTCTAAACTGACCTAGGTGTGAGTCTGTGTGTGCAAGTGCATGTGGTGCATCATTCGAGGTGGGTTGATTCATAGGTTCATAGGTAGGTACTAGCTCATAGGTAGGTACTAGGCTATTGGCCCTAGGGCCTATACAAGCCTAGCCAAAAAGGTACCCTGGCTTTTGCCACCCAAGAAAATTATTTTCCTGTGCCCCTGTCAAGCAGAACCACAGACATGATCCCCAGGGTGAATTTCCTATTACCCATCCAATCATCAAGATTTTTCTTGAAGAGTGCTAATAAGGAGCTCTGTTTGACATAGATAGGTAGTCTGTTCCAGAGTATGGGAAGTCTCTGGGACAGAAATCTATCCCTCCAGCATGTTCTGTTTATTGTGGTGACAGGGTTTAGGTCCCCAGAGCGTGTAGCTCGGAGGGATTGGGATTTCTTTAAGTGGAGTATTTCCAATAGCTCTGAGTTTGACATAGCTTTGTATGTTAGGCAGAGATCGCCTCTGAGTAGGCGATATGCGATGGAGTAAAGCTGGAGTTTTTTTTTGAGTCGGTCTGCGTAAGGCATCTGTTTGAGGCCTGTAATTCTCTTTGTGAGGTATTTTTGTGGCCTTTCCAGTTGTTGTAGATGTCTTGTGAGGTACATACCAAAAGGGGTGTTGTACTCTATAAAGGGTAAAAATAATTCCTTTATTCAGAACCACAGAATAATAACACACAAGCGCTTTTACAGAGGAATTCTGTTGAATCAGGTGTCTTATATACCTTGAAAATCCTAGTTAATTAGAAAGCACTACCAATTAACATTTTAAAGAGACTATGCACTATTCCACATGCTTAAAAATTCCTTTAAAACAAAATATATAAAAAATATAATAGATTGCTTAAAATAATGCATTAATGCATCTGTCACTGCTAAAAATGCTAATAGCTTAAAAATAAACAAAACATTGTGCACTGTTTCCATAGTGTTTAACTTTGTAATAAAACTTGCTTTGTGCAAAAAGTTGCACTTCTTTTGAAAATTGGGATAAGATGGAGTGACTTGACATACCAACTGTTGTTCATGTAAGTATAATATAAGGCTAATGCCTAGTATGGGTATGACAATATTTTCCTTTTCTTGGTCTTGTTGACAACCCTGCTGGAAAAATAACACTAAATCTTAACCAAGTTAAACTGTCTTTCCTTAACATAGACTTTGTATAGTGTAGCATTAAGTGAAAATCATGCCCATGTGTATGAGTACTTGCCATAAGTAATTGTGTGGGGAATGTCAAACTAAAGTCTTGCCCTTCTTAGTTTCAAGATACTGATCAAACCGTTGAGCCCAGGGGGTCTCCCAGCATCTAACTTTAATTGCCAGAGGAGTTCTCGATATTCTAAAGTTCACCATTCCATCCAGAAGGTTTAAAATCTACCCCACAGGCCATTTCACATGTGGTAGCAAGGGGGTGGTCTATTTAGGCTTCTGCACCACATGCAGCAGTTTCTATATAGGCAAAACGGAAGGATATCTGAACATTTTATGATATAAACAAAAAGAAGGAAACCAACGCTTTTTATAAGCACTCCCTGACCTGTCCAAACATAAAACTGAAATTTATGGTACTGGAGCAAGTCAAGCCTGATGCCGGGGGGGGTGATTGGGAATCAACTTTAGAATATCGAGAACTCCTCTGGCAATTAAAGTTACAGCATAGTTTAACTTGGTTAAGATTTAGTGTTATTTTTCCAGCAGGGTTGTCAACAAGACCAAGAAAAGGAAAATATTGTCATACCCATACTAGGCATTAGCCTTATATTATACGAACAACAGTTGGTATGTCAAGTCACTCCATCTTATCCCAATTTTCAAAAGAAGTGCAACTTTTTGCACAAAGCAAGTTTTATTACAAAGTTAAACACTATGGAAACAGTGCACAATGTTTTGTTTATTTTTAAGCTATTAGCATTTTTAGCAGTGACAGATGCATTAATGCATTATTTTAAGCAATCTATTATATTTTTTATATTTTTAAGCATGTGGAATAGTGCATAGTCTCTTTAAAATGTTAATTGGTAGTGCTTTCTAATTAACTAGGATTTTCAAGGTATATAAGACACCTGATTCAACAGCATGGTGTCACTTGATAAAGCTCAGAATTCCTCTGAGTGTTATTATTCTGTGGTTCTGAATAAAGGAATTATTTGAATTTGTTTGGTGCCTACCTGGATTTACTGAATCTGCCTTGGTGAACTTACAACAAGCTGTTCCATTTCCTGGCTGTGTGTGCATTTACTTCCTGGTTTGGTACTCTATAAAGGGTCTAATGAGTGATGAGTAGAAGGGAACAATGACCTCTTTTTTTCTGGATGAGAAACCTTTTGTGGTGAGGTGTGCCATGTAGAAGGATTTCCTGACCACTGTGGCGATGTGATTATCAAAGGGGAGACTACTGTCCACCTGTGTCCCAAGGTCTCTTATCACCCTTTCAGTGTTAAGTAGACTACCGCCTATGTGGTAGTTCATGGGTACACAATTTTTACCAAAGGGGATGACAATGCACTTTTTAGCATTGAGCTTGAGACCATGGCTTTGACACCAGGCATCTGCCTCAGTGAGGCCCTTTTGTAGGATGTCCACATCATTAGGAGTTTCGATTATGGCTCCTAGTTTGCAGTCATCTGCAAATTTAGTTAGCCAAAGACCTTCTGTGTTAGCCTGTACTTCAGAGAAGTAGATACCAAACAGGAGAAGACCCAGGAGTGAACCCTGTGGTACTCCACTTGTCACTGGTCTGAAGTCTGATTTGGAGTCTGCTACTTTCACAGTGTGGGTTCTGTCAGTAAGCCAGTTGGCAACCCATCTTGTGACATAGGGATTTATACCTAGTTTAGTGAGGTTATCTATAATTCCAGAGTAGGGGTGGTGTTGAATGCCTTGGTGAGATCTAGATAGGCTGTGTGAACCACCTTACCCTCATCTATGGCTTTGGTGACTACTTCAAAGAAGTCTATCAGGTTTAGGAGACATGATCTGCCTTTTATAAACCTAAACTATGTGGGGTCTAGAGTTTGCCAATCTCCAATGTCTTTGTTTATGAGTTCCATGATGATATGTTCCATGGCCTTGCAGACCAGGTTCATCAGGCTAATGGGGCGGTAGTTCCTGGGGTCTGTTCTGGCCCCTCCTTTGTGGAGTGGGATAACCATCGCTGTGTGCCATTCAATGGGCACAAAATCTGAGGTGAAGCTATGATTGGTTGGGCCTTGGGCTAGTGACCTGAGCCCATAAAACCCATAACTACTACAGAAACAATGAGCATTGAAAGGTGCTCATTGCCCAGTGTACCACATGGTGCATAAATGGGAAAGAAAGAAGAGACAATATCTTTACTGTCCAGCTGCACAGTCTGATGATAGAAACCATCACAATGAAAAATTTAAACACATGATGTCTGATAGGCTTTCCACTACTACACTGTTTTCAATGTTTTGGATGATTTCCTTATTACTTCACAGACATAAAGCATCATGACTGAAAAATACCAGAACAGTGAATTAATATTTTTTGTCACCCCGGTTGCCTTTTGGAAAGCTTCATACCATGGACACTTCCTCAGGCATCCTGCCAGAACATGGCATTTTTCTTCCTACAATATTTAGCTCTAAAGTTATTCTATGCATTTGAGGAAATGCTTACATGCAGCTGAGACTGGTGTAGTCTTTTGAAGCAAAGTCAGGCTATAAATCATGATGACTAGCATCATTCTCATATGAAAAATAAGACACAGTAATGCTTAGATATTTTAGTGGCCTACAATAAAACAGATGATGGAAAAGATTTAAAAAAGGTGAGTGAAATCCTAATTGCCATCCACCCTTTGCATTGCCTCATACTCACTTTAACTAAATATGATGTGCAGGTTGTGTGACTTTGCTTCATACTCGATACTTGGGTGTATGTTACAAAATTTGGACTGAAGTGCATCATTTCCGGACTATAGCACTTGCTGTATTCCAGCGGTACAGTGCTTTGAATGAAATGTTTATTCAAGGCACATTTAGTTGCTGTGATGGTAGACCAGGTGGATGACAATATTCAGTGACAAAAGTGAAAGAGAAATGTGTACTACAGATCCATGAGGATGTATCAGCCACAGTGTGCTAAAGGTTCTCTCCTGCACTTCTTACAAACCAGCTGCAGTGCTTGGGACACTAAAGTTCACACTTGCGGCACTTTGATAGACTAGACAGAGTATGTTAGTGAGTTATTACAGCTGCTTGATTTCCCCACAAAATGGCTGATTATTGTTGGATTGCAAGACACTCAGGAAGCTGGAAAGGAAAATCAAGAGAAATTAACAATTGAATCCATTCCTGAGTAACCTGAGTTAAAATACAGTAAGAAACCAAAGTGTAATTATTAACCATGGGCTGGGTAAGGCCAATCTATAACCAAATGGGATAGGTTATTTTGAGCACAAAAAGGGAAACTGGCTAGACTTAAAATGGCCCTAAGGGCAACTAGCCTAATACTTACATATGAACCTATGCAGCTATGAACCTATAAGACTATGAAGCAACTTAATGTTAGCATTTGATTTCTTAATGAGAAGCATTTTTTAATTTATAGTCATTCATAAACAATTTAATAGCAACAGTAACAAATGGCAACTGTTAGTAAGCTGCTTTCTCTAGCTAAGAGTACAGTATTTGATTATTCTCAGTGAAATTTGCCGACTGTGTAACTCTGAGCAAGGCACTTAACCAGACAGGGCTCTTAGCTCGCCCCTGAAAAGTTTGTTCAGTGGTGTCAACCATTTAACAAATAGATTATATAAAAAAATAAAACTTGGAAACAACAGACTATTTATAGATGATGAGTGTAATGCAATAAATATGATATACTGATTATTGATAAGGGTATATTTTTACAATATTCAAGAAAGTATCAGTTAACAATCTTTGATGTGAAATAGATTAGTGAAAATGAATGTTGCAAAGTTATTTTGATGCAGAAACAACAAAATGTTATTTGCAATTCATAGATTCATAGACTATTACTAGTCTAATGACCTGGGGGGCCTTTCTAAGCCTAGCCAAGTTTTCCCGAAAGAATAATGATTCCCTGTATCCAAATAGCACATTGACGGCCAGGCATTTATAAGCTACCTGTGTCCATAAGGGACATAGGTACAGGCCCGGTGTAAATTTCCTCTTCTCCATCCACTTGTTTATGTTTTGCTTAAATTGGGTAATGGACAAACTCATCTTCACATGCAGTGGCAGTCTCTGGGACATGTGTCTGTCTCTCCAGAATAGTTTGCTTAAGTCACAGACAAAATTCAGGTCCCTAGACCTTGTATTTCTGGTACGCTTTGACTTACAAATATGTAGCTGATTCATAAGTGTGGGGTTTGCATATGCTTTGTAAACCAGGCATAGATCACCCCTCAGCAATCTATAGGAGACTGAGTAGAAAGAAAGAGTTTTAAATTACTCTGAATAAGGCAGGCTTGTTATGCCTTGTATTCCTTTTGTAAGGAAATTTTGAGTTCACTCTAGCTGCATGAAATGCCTGGTCAGGTACATAAGAGAGGGAGCATTGTACTCTATGATTGGCCGGATAATGGCAGAGTACAGTGGGATAATGACCTCTTTGGACCTAGAAGCCATGTTCTTACTTATAAATTGAGCAGCATAAATGGATTCCCTCACCACTGTGGCCACATGGAGGTCAAAGGTAAGGCTACTTTCTACTTGCATACCCTGATCCCTGACCACTGGGTCAACTCTTAAGGAGTCTATTATCAACATGGTAATTAGCTGTGATAGTTAACTTCCCAAATGGTACAATTATGCATTTCTTAGCATTGAGTTTAAGACCATGGCTATGGTACCATTTGTTAGTCAGAGATAGAACTTCTCAAAGGATGCTAGTGTCTACAGTGGAGTTAATGTTAACTCCCAGCATGTAATGATCTGCAACTTAGTCAGCCATAAACCTTCAGCATTTGTTTTCATTTCAGAGAAATAGATGCCATAAAGGAGTGGGCCCCATACTGAACCCTGGGGGCCTCCTCTAGTGACTTCCCTCTTGGTGGAGGTAGCCTCAACTATTTTGAGCTCTTAGTTCCTATCAGTGAGCCAGCTGGCTATCCAGTGGGTGATAAAAGGGTTTATACCTAAATTAGTGAGCTTGTCTATAATACTTGAGTGGGGTACTGCACCAAAAGGCTTGGCCAGGTTGAGGGAAGGTGTGTGCACAATCTTACCTACATCCAATGCTTTGACCATCTCAAAAAAGTCCACCATATTTAATAGGTATGACCTTCCTTTAACAAAGCCAAACTGTGATGGGTCCAGAATTTGCAGGTTACCTATGTTGTCATTATCATGTCCATGATGATTCTTTCCATAGCCTTACATATAAGGCTGGTAAGGCTTATGGTCCTGTAGTTACCCAGGTCAGTGGCTGGACCTCCTTTGCACAGGGGAATGACTGTAGCCACCATCTGTTCCTTGAACACAAAACCTGACTGAAGGCTCCAGTTGAAAAGTGATTCCAGTGGACCAGAGAGATCACATTTTATGCAATTATGTCAAACTGATGGAAAAATCCAGGGATGGCTGGAAGGTTTGGTGGGGACACCTAGTGATGACTTTTCTTGCTTTGTTTTTAGAGGGTTTCCCACCTGCAGGTTCACTGTCTGTTTATGAATAGACATGCTATTATCTGCTCTCTGTTTTTTTTTTACATTAGCTGTCTTCTTTCTGGTCAGATGTCCTAGACCCAGTGTCTGTACTGATATTTATATTAGGAGGGTCTCTGCTTTGTGGTGGCCTATTAGATAACTGGCCCTTGTGCTTATGTGTCCATGGTATTTTCTTGTCTACAAGCTCACTAGATACCTTGAATTAATGATAGCTTGATTTGCCTGCATTGTAAAACAAATACTACATACTTCTGAATCTATCTCTTCTATGCTGCTGCAGAAATTGAAGTCTGTGTGTCTGTCCAACAGCTCAATTTAAAATATTGCTGTACTTTATATTTTTCAGTACCAACACTGTTAACACGCACTAATTATTTTTATTTATTTATTTAATTTATTTTACGTTTGTTTAGTTTACCAGGATGGTCCGAATAGGACAGTGCCCATTTTCAGCTGAGGCCTGGGGAGAAAAGCTCCATTCTAATCTTACATACAAATTATCAAAACAAGTAATAGAAATTATAAACAAAATTGACAAATAAATGAGTGTTAACACATTGACAGGATAAAAATGTAAAAATAAAAATATATACACAGTATCAAATGGAATGCATATAAGAGTGAGGGGAGAAGGTGGGTTCTAGCCATGGCTATTCTTGCAGCGTATGTTAAGATTTTTTTGTTCCCATTTGCTTGTGAACCTTTTTGATTCTTTTAGAAATGTGTAGGTAAAATTTTAGTCTGTTGCCTAATAGTTTTATTTGGGAATCTGGGAAAATCCTAGTATTATTACTGCCAGTGATATAAACATTAGCTGGGAGGTTAGTAGGTTTAGATGGATGAAAGATCATAAGTTTAGTTTTATTAGGGTTCAGAATGAGTTGTGAGTTTGCTAGCCATGTTTCAATATCAGAGAATGTGTTTTGTGTGATTGTAAGAAGTTGAGTTATTGTGGATGCTTCACATATGACGGTTGAATAATCTGAATACTGTATGATAGATGCTTCAGAGGAGGCAGTATTAAAATAATTTATAAATATGGGGAAGAAGCGGGGCCCTAGGATTGAACCCTGAGGGAATCCAAGTGTGACAGGAAGGAGTGGGGATAGATCTTGCTTCCATGTCAGCTTGCTGGTGGTTAGATAGATAACTTTGAAACCAGTTAACAGCATCAGGGTTGATATTAAGATTTTTTAGAGTGGACAGTAACTTAGGATGGGAAACTGTATTGAATGCTTTAGACATGTCCAAAAAGACTGAAGGCACTATTTTCCCATCATCTCTGAATTTATTTATAGTATTAATGAAACTTAGAAGAGCTGTAGTAGTGTTATGATATGGTTGGAATCCATGCTGTAACAATGAGAGGAGATTATTGTTTAGAAGGTGTTTAAGAAATTGAAAGTGGATAAATCTTTCCAGAATTTTAGAAAGTGGTGTAAGTATAGCAATGGGCCAGTAGTTTGTTAGCTCTGTTGAATTACCTCATTTGTGTAATGGTGTAATATATGCAATTTTCCAAATAGGTGGGGCATACTGTCATACCTCTCAACTTCTTACAGCAAGAAATCTGGACAAAGCCATAAATAAAAGTGGGACAAAGGCCCAAAAATAGGGACACATTGTAAATATTGCTCTCACAAACTTAGAAAGTTGATAGAATAGTAGGTTTTGCATTAGCATAAATTTTCTGAAGGACATGAAGTCTGAAACTCAAATGTCTGTCATTATTTTCTGCCTACAATATGTAATGATTTACCACTAATTTTGCCTGAAAACCATAACTATTTGAAAAACATACCAAAATATGAAGAAAAAATCTGGACAATCTGTACAGTTGAGAGGTATGCATACTGTTCTGTTATAGAGCAGTCTATAAGTATTGACCCAGGAAAGACCATAACATATGCTGTTAAGTTTAGACATTCTGTTGGCACGTTATCTGCTGCCAGTGAAGTGAGTTTCAACTTCTGTAATAGGTTCATAGATTAGTACTAGGCCAACTGCCCTAGTGGGCCATTTTAAGCCTAGCCCGTTATCCCATATGAGAATCAAACCCTGCACCTTGTGTCTATAAGGTAAACACCTTAACCATTATATCAATCTCCCACCACTATAGTTTTGCAATAGTTTGTTTTGGGACTATCTGAAATGAGAATGCATCTACAATATTGCTTGGATTGTTGGGTGTTGGCATTGTGGGAGACTTGCTATTCTTAGTCAGTGCTAAAACGCTTTCAGTGAAGAATATGTTAAATTGTTCAGCAATATTGTTTGTGTTATCAGGTAAGTTGGAGGGGGGGTTGCGGTTTGACCAGGATGATGTATGTTATTGATTGTGTTCCAGAAATTGTCTGGATTCATTCTGTACTTCCATTGCAAATTAGAATAGCAGTGTTGTTTGTCTAGTTTACTAATGACTAATGACACATGATTTTTGCTGAATTGAGCATAGTTATATAGATTCAACTGAATGTCAGCTATGCCCTCTCTGTTGCATGTTAGAATGATGACCTGTTGAATGAACACAATCACAGTCTGTCTTTACCTTTTGTTCCTTTGACTTGATAGAATTTTATGGCATGGCAGAGTATGAGCAGTGAGTTGCTGATTTAATTTTTCAAGTTTGTTTGCAGTTTTGTCTTAAATATGGGCTATCACATGCAGTAATTTTCCATGGTTATTACACACATGCAGTCAAATACACGAGTACAAATTTAGGCAGTTGGGTGAATAGACAAGTCTTAGATCTTGTGAAAACTGAATCTTCCATTCTTCCTCAAAGTCATCTCAAGAGTTATTAGTTTTTCCTACTTAAGCTCTATTTTCTAACTTTCATTAAAGTTGAAAAGGCTCTGCAATTGGCAAACACTGTAGCTAAAGAGCTGTATTAATATTTATCTTACACCTGAGATATTATGACTTACTGACACATTTTGGTATATCTATTTCCGCACTGCAGTGAAAGGACAACTTACTAGACATTTGTTTAAAGAAACTCTTAAGTTCATTATTATTTCGATTAGTCTACATGATGGTGGTGATGAGGTTCCTTGCCTTGCCTCAAATGCTGCATGTTGCCGAAAGTAGTGAATTTGAAGGAAAAGCATTAGACATGTAAGGTGAGAAATATTTCAATAACATCTTGTATGAAGCATGGTGCAGAATGCACTTGACAGATGTGTTGTTTGGTGTGCCCTGCTTTTAATGACCTTCTTGGAACAAAATGACTCCTGCTAATTGCAACCATTTTGACTGCTTAGTCTTAAGGTAGCATGCAAGTGGCATTCTGGTAGGTAAGACATATCATTTAAAGAAATATTTTTTCAAGCATTTTGTATAGACTTTTTGTACATTAACTAAACTACACTATTGACCATGTAGGATCTTTAGAATCTTAGCCATTCATTCCCAGGAAGTTATTTTGCCCTTGTAATTTAAATATGAAATAACCTAGAGCAGTGGCACATTTGCATAGTATCCCTTCCCATAAGGGACAAGAGTACTCCAGGGATGAATTTGCAATTTCCCTTCCATTTGTCAAGATTACATTTGAATAGACTAAGAGATGTACTTTGTTTAATGTCAAAAGGAAGATGATTCCAAAGTAGAATTCTCTGTGATGTGTATCAGTCCCTTAGACATGATCTATTTATGTTGCAGAAGAGATTAAGATTTGCTGAGTAGGTGTTTACACCACGATTGCATGGGCAGCAGGTCTGATATGATAGGATCTGTTGAGGCTCTGTATGTATGACAAAGCACACCACTCAGCAGTCTGCATGGCACCAAGAATAGGGACAAAGCTTTGAGACAATTAGTATCAATCTTATGATTTGGTCTCCTGATTTTCTTGGTGAGGAAATGCTGTGGGCATTCAGTAATGCCAAGTGTTTGGACAGGTAAATGCTAAAGGGGACATTATACTAAATGAGCAGCCTAATAAGTATTGAATACAGTAGAATCACTGCATCTCTAGGCCTGGATGCCCCACCCTTACTAATAAGTTGCACAATGAAAAAAGACTTTCTTACAATAGGGGATAGATGGTGAGAGTTAATTATCTACATAGTATGCCAGTTCCCTAACTACAGGATCAATTTTCAGGGGTGGGATGTCTATCTGATAGCTGTAGAGGATGTCATGCTTGATGAAGAATACTATTATACATTGTTTGGCATTTAGTTTTAGTCCATAGTTTGACACCAACAATTGTAGATCAGAGTAGGTGGCATGGTTTAGTATTAGCTTTGCACAGTGCTGGATGTTTTTCTGTGGTTTCTAACATAGTTAAAGAAGACTTCGTGTTTGACTTTTACCTGGGTGGTTATTGTTACCTCACTTCAGTATTTGGATGATTGGATCAGGGTCCAGTGCTCCTTGTTTCATTTAGCAAGAGTGTTACAATCTTCTTATGAGTTAGAGTTATTTTTGTGTGCAATGCATTTTTTTTGTTAATTATTGAGCATGTTTATATTAGGGTTCCATCATGGGGGCTTACTATTAAATTTGGAATTTTATTTATGAGGGGGAACAGATGAATATGTGCAGCTTTTACATATGCATCAAATATGGCAGTAAAGGATTCTGCATAAACAAGTGGATCTTTAAGGTGGTGGTGACTTTTGAATTTAGCCACATTATTACTCAGTTTTAGCAAACTGATATTTGCATAGTTTCTGAATAATGAGGTACTGGAGGATACTCCTAATTTTACTTTTAGAGTGAACATGATTAATTGGGGAGTTGGCACTTTTGGAGAGCAAAGCTGTCTCGTACTGGTAAGGATGAGTTCAGGATTTTATCACTCTGGGTGGGGTACTGACTAAGCTTCAGTTAACGGCAAGATTTTAAATATTTCTAAAACATTTTGAGGGGAAAGTACTAACAAGCATTGCATTCAAACATACTCAGGAATTCAAAGAGTATCTTTTGGCCCAAGCTAATTGCTCAATACAGATTGGTTAATTAACATAATAAAGAGAAATAATTTTTCAGAGACATGGTATAGCCACAATGAGAAATGCCTTCTTAGTGGTCCATTACCATGTCTCTTTATCAAACACTGCACTTTCAGTCCTGACCTTGCTAGTGATCATCCTAGCAGCCTATGCACTGCATTAGCAAAAGCGCCCCTACACACACACACACACACACACACACACACACACACACACACACACACACACACACATCGTGACGTGCACACATGCACACACACACACACACACACACACACACACACACACACACACACACACACACACACACACACACACACACACTGTCAAACACACAAACACTCAGACATCCATGCCTATGCACAAAGTTTTCTAGACATTCCACCACCCACTTCTTACTCACTCACAGAAACACTCACTCTTAAACCACACACTCACGCACTCACACACACACACACACACACACACACACACACACACACACACACACACACACACACACGCACACACTGTCAAACACACAAACACTCAGACATCCATGCCTATGCACAAAGTTTTCTAGACATTCCACCACCCACTTCTTACTCACTCACAGAAACACTCACTCTTAAACCACACACTCACACACTCACACACACACACACACACACACACACACACACACACACACACACACACACACACACACACACACACACACTGAGATTCATTATTCCCTAACCCCCTATTGTAACTAGTCAGGCAAATACACACTACCACACACATACACACACACACACACACACACACACACACACACACACACACACACACACACACACACACACACACACACACACACACACACACACACACACACACACACACCAAGATTCATTATTCCCTAAACCCCTATTGTAATTAGTTAGGAAAATACACACTGCCAGACACACACACACACACACACACACACACACACACACACACACACACACACACATCGAGATTCATTATTCCCTAACCCTCTATTGTAACTAGCCAAGCAAATGCACACTACAACACACACACACACACACACACACACACACACACACACACACACACACACACACACACACACACACACACACACAAAACACACACGCACACACATTCTGTGTCACTTATTCACCTATAGTCATGCAGATGCACATCCTTACACATATACATATTAGCATACCCAACCCCTTTGTCTTCATTCACATTTTCCTCCTCCAATGACATTTTAGTCCAAAACCAATTCTCTGAACTACACAAGTAGAGAGCCACTGACATTTATGTGGAGAACACATAGCTAATTAGCATTAGCCACTCTCTCAAACTGTTGCATTGATATCTGTCTTTTCCCATGATACTGATATGTCTATTTGTGATGAGGCCCTGATGAGAAGAAAACATCAGTGGCACAGCAATCTATGAATCAAAAGGCATAGCATGACATAGAAATCATCTAAGGTAAGGCTTCTATATTGCATTAAACTTTTCTGAATCCCTGGTATAGCCTTGTTGTATGCAGTTAGAAAATTAAAGAATTGTGCTGCCATATAACATTTTAATTATGCAGTCCTCTTTGCTCATGACACAACAGTGACACATTAGAGCCAACAATTAACATTTTGAAGAGAACTCCCTTCTACTATAAAATTTGTAAGCATTATATGTTGCAAATTATGTTTTCTCCGTGCAAAGCCTTGTGTGTTTAACATATCTAGTTCAAGTTGTATAACTGGCAAATGTAGATGTCAAAACTAGTCACCCCTTCCCTACAGAACATTTCAGTTTCGTTCTCACTTTTTCTGTCTGACTTTGATCTTTTACTTAGCTTTCAGAAACCAGGAACTTGTAATTCTCTATGAAGCAGGAAGCACGCAAGTAGTTCCATTCTGAAGGAGGAAGAAATGCAGTAACTGTAGCAGAGTGGTATTTCAGTCCAGGTAAATTGTACAAAAGGTCTATACCAAAATGTATATAAGACGAAGACAACACTGTGATACACTCACCTGGGTCACATAAGTGACCTTGTGGTATGAAATGTATTATTTATTGATTTACTTTTTTTTTGGTTTACTTACTTTCAAGATATCATTCTGTTTATTTGTTAGATGGAGTACTGGATGAATTCTAGAAGGGCCCCCAAATCATCTACAACCTGAGAGTATAAATATAAACAAAGTTGTAAAAAAGTGAGAGCATATATCAGTGGTAATATAAAGAGCAATGTTCAGGTGAGATGCACAAAACAAATGTTTAAACAGAATCAGTAAATGATAATATCAGAGCTTACAAACCAAAGTATTTAGAGGAAGAAACAAAGAAAGTGTTTTCCCAAGCAGCACATTCACTGCATTAGCAAAAGCCCCCCCCTACACAAACACATACACACATATACTTAATTTAGTAGTGTGCATGTCTGTGTATGTGTGTGCGTGTGTGTGTGTGTGTGTGTGTGTGTGTGTGTGTGTGTGTGTGTGTGTGTGTGTGTGTGTGTGTGTGTGGAGGGGGGGTACTTTTTGTTAATACAATATAAGTGCTGCTTAGAAAAACACTAGCTTTGTCTGGTCTGACAGCGAAGTGTTATAATACTTAACCGAGCTGCTTTGGGCAATTATTGTAGGCAGAGAGAAATTCTCCATATCCCATGGCATGTATAAATGCAATACTTACCACATCATTTTTCCCAAACAACATGTTCTCTTCTAATATTGTACTGGTTTAAGATATACTATATCACAATTTCAGTATGGAATGTTGCTATTACTTTTTCAGACATTAGCATATGAGGTTAGTAGAAATGGAAAAGAGGGGACCATGAAGGTTAGGATGAAGGTTAAGATGGAGCAGGATGGGTGAAAGAGAAGTAGAAGAATCTTTCTTTTACCAGTCTTTTATAATATTTTGATGACCACGTATGACATTTCATTTTTTAATATTTGCTGGTAGCACATACCAGAGTTTAGGACTGAGGACTGACAATGTCCAGCTACATGCTGAAAGTGAGTCATGGGGTCAGTAGAGCTGTGTGGCTTCATGGAATCATGTCCTAAGACCATGGATAAGTTTTGATGTGAAATTTAGAAGCAAGCCTAGGGTGATGTTGAACCTGATACATTTATGGATGAGAAATTTAGAGAAATATAGCACATGCATCTAGGAATTAATAATGATACTGAAAAGAAGACGGGAGGTGCAAAACTGAATCCTATGGCACATTTATTTATTTTTTTATCATTTGTTAACCAGGAAGGTCTGACAAGGACAGAGCCTATTTTCAGTGGAGGCATGGGGAGAAACACTCTAGAAGCATGTCTTTGGAATGTGGCAGGAAATCCATGTGAATGCAGGGAGGGTATGCATACTCTGCTTAAGACACCCCAGCTGAGAATCAGACTGGAGAACCTCTTGCTGTGAGATAGCAATGTTAACCACTGCACCACCAATTAAGGAGAGTCGGAGTTTCAAATGTAAAGAGCCAAGATTTTCTCTGCAGGAATGATTACTTAGGTACTTTGGAATAGGTTTATGGCGATGGACTAAATGAAGCAGAACAGTGTCAGCTCATAAGTAGTCTTTGTCTGACAAATACCTAATTGAAGTTAATAAAATGGTGACCTGTAACCTTTTTTTGGAAATAGCAGTGAGATTAGAATCAGAGAAGGTATAGACGTTAGTGAGAATACTAACTCTAATGGTAAAGGAGTATTAATACCTTTAAGGATGTTGTATTTAGTAAGGTATTCGGAGGACTGATTATAGATGGCCTTTTTTGTAGCTTGGTAAGTGCAGGAATTGCACAGATATAGCTACACATAGTACTGCTTTTCTTACATAAGAGGCAAAAAACGGCCTCTTTCCAGAGATACAAGATTGTATTGTATGAAAGATATAGATTAAGAAAGTAAAAAAAAAAAATTAGGTGCAAAATCTGTGGCTGAGGAAACTGGCAAGTTGCTTTTCAGTTTCTTTCAGATAAGTCCTTTAGAGGTGAAAAGATGTGTTGAAGGGAGAAATGATGAGGAGAAAGACAAAAGAGAGGTGGGAGAATAATAAGGTTGGGTGACAATTACTTCAGATGAAGCTATCAGTTTTTAAAGGAAGGCCAAACAGGTGGTTTTGTTGGTTTTCAAGTATGTTATTTTTCTCAGACTAAAATGTTTTCAGGATATGGTAGAAGGTAAAATTGTTTACCTTTATAGTAGTTAGTTTTTTCCATGCAAATGTCATTTTTTGTTTTATTTTTCAGAGCAATGTACTGTAGACCTCAATGATACAGAGTATCACTTCTTACAAATTACCTATGCCTTTCTTTCTGTTTCATTAACTGTAGAAGTACAGGAGATATCCAGGGCTCCCTATTTCCTCTTCTGTATTGGAGGACGGAAGGCAAGTCTTTAATTTGTAGGTAGGTCAGGAGAAATATATGTTAGAACACAACATGATTGCCAGGAACTTGAGCGCAGTGTTGGTAAGACCAGTCATTCACTAAGCTGACAAGTCTTAGAGTGTATATATGCTCAGGTGAGATATTTTTCAATAAAGAAAGAATGGAACAGTTCTTTTTTGGATGAGTTGAAGGTTATGAACAAAATGCACTAAGACTAGAAAAAAAATACAATGAGGTTATATTTCAGTGGTGATGCCTATATCCAATAGGAAGTGTTTATGGGGCTATAGGTTAGGTCTGGTAAGTTCATTGACAGGAAGGGATAAACCAGGTTTTGAAAAGGAGGAGATTGTGTCCTGCCTAACAGGTTCTAAGAAGATGACACTGAGGTCTCTTAGTACTAGTAGGTTAAGTTTATCAGAGATAATGTTTTTAGAGCTTAGAGTATATTACAGGAGTCCTCTAGATTGGAAGGGGGGTTAGTATACCATAGTAATAGGTTTATAGGTTCATAAGAGGATCCTAGTCCTTAAACACTTGTCCTATATGGACAGACTCAAAAAACTCCAACTATTCTCTGTCTCTTATCTGCTATTTAGAGGTGATCCTTGCATGACTTACAAAGCCATGTCTGACCCAGCTCTGTTAGAAATGCTACATCTATTTTCTACCATCTTTTTCTATCAGGTAGGTAAAAAACTTTCTTACTCTGTGAAGGACACCAATGAGGAAGAGAAAAGGCAAACATTACTAAAAACTCCTGATGTCCACCACGGCAGTAAAACTTAATAGTAAAATCAAAACTTTAATGAAAAGAATATAACATAAAATAAGCAGTCCTCAGTTTTCTGATTATCGGAAGACTGACGACTGCTTATTTTATGTTATATTCTTTTCATTAAAGTTTTGATTTTACTATTAAGTTTTACTGCCATGTTGGACATCAGTTTTTAGTAGTGTTTATCTTTTTCTATCACTTCATATTGTAATTCCTGTTTGTATTATACTAACTTACCTGAACATTCTCTATAAATTGGCTAAACATCTCTAAGTATTAAATCATTGTCATACAAAATATATCTATTCTTAACCAAAGTTTTCAGATTATGTGCAATTTGGTATAGTTACTTAAACTTTAAATGTTTTGTATTATTTTTAAATATTTCTTAAAATATTTTTTGGTATCCTTTTGTTGAACATGTTTGTCCCATTATGCTAGTAGCAGCTTTTCAAAGGCTTAAACTCTGAGCTTTGGCCAGCTAAGACCTACATGCAATCAACTGGAAGTATAAGTGAATTTAAGTAAATCTTTATCTGCACTTTTTTCAAATAATACAGCATTTAAATTGATTTATTTGTGTTGCATTGAATACTATCTCGCTGGAAGTTGTGGCTCTGTTTTTTCAGTTAATGCTTGTTAGAATTCCTGAATAGCCAGTGACAAGTGGGGGTAGTTCACTTCATTGTTATTCGGTTTCTGCCTTATATAAGTGGTACATTTTGGATTATTTTCTGCTTAAACTCTGAACTTTGGCCAGCTAAAACCTGCATGCAATCAACTGGATGTATAAGTGAATTTAAGTAAATCTTTATCTGCAGTTTTTTCAAATAATACAGCATTTAAATTGATTTACTTGTGTTGCATTGAATACTATCTAGCTGGAAGTTGTGGCTCTGTTTTTTCAGTTAATGCTTGTTAGAATTCCTGAATAGCCAGTGATAAGTGGGGGTTGTTCACTTCATTGTTATTCGGTTTCTGCCTTATATAAATGGTACATTTTGGATTATTTTCTGCTTAAACTCTGAGGTTTGGCCAGCTAAAACCTACATGCAATCAACTGGACATATAAGTGAATTTAAGTAAATATTTATCTGCACTTTTTTCAAATAATACAGCATTTAAATTTATTTATTTTCGTTGCATTGAATACTATCTAACTGGAAGTTGTGGCTCTGTTTTTTTTTTCAGTTAGTTCTCCACCCACCCTCCCTGCTTTTGTTTTGGTGTTAATCTTGGTGGCTTTGAAACTGCCTGCCCTCTTGTAAATTTGCATTTGGATACTCCTCCTGGGCCCATCTCATTTGCTCACTCAAAAAAAAAGCACTTTTTTCATCTGCTTTTACTGTATTTGTGTTTCTTCCTACTTTATTTTGCTTTTGTGTCATCTTAAAAGTACTCAATTATATTTATTACTGCTTGGTGTAACTATCTTTCTAAGCCTTTTGGTTTAAGCACTTGGGCTTCAGACCAGTTGTTTTACGTTAAGAAGGTTTGTGGTCTGCACTGTTGTGGCAGGACAGGTAGCTTACATCCTTCTAAGTTGGGAACTGCTGATTGAAGGCTCAGTGTCTGTTATTCTAAAAGTGTATTAGTTCTGGTTTAAGCACTTAGGCTTCAGGCCAGTTATTTTACATTAAGAAGGTTCAGTTCATGGTCTGCACTCTTGTGGGAGGAGAGGCTGGACTCTGCCCTTCTGAGCTGGGAATTTCTGGTTAAAGGCTTATAGTGCCTGCATATTTGAACTGTTTCTTACTGAAATTGGTGTGCCTTGTTTGCTGTAGCATAGACTAGATCAAGGCCTGCTGAATCTAGCTTTGTTTGTATAACTTGAGCACTAATCTAGGCCTTCTTTTTTGGAGAAGGTTCCCCTGCACCCCATTGGCAGGAGTGTGCAGTTAGAACTTGTCTGATTGAAGACTACAGGAACAGGGCTCAGTTTTGAGATTTTTTACTGGTTAATTGAGTAATTTGTTTAAAAGCCTTTTCTGATTGCTTGTAGTCATCTAAAGCTGTTTAAAATGTATTTTTTACTGTGTGTTGTCATTTAAAGCTGTTTTAAGTGTATTTTTTATTGTGTTTGCCTTATCTTTAAAAAAAAAATCCTTGTTTCCCACCTTTCTAAGCTAGTATAGTCCAGTTTTCAGGCTAGTGCTGAATTCAGGGCTGTGTTACAATTTTCTGAGTTGCCCATACTTTACTTGGATAGAGGGAGGTTTCTCTGTTCACTTGTGAGAGAAGGAGCTTTGAGCAGCCATCTGTCCCTGGAGGAGTGGTTCCAGCCCAGACATTAGTAGTTTATAGGCCATTTTTGGGCTAATTTATATCTCTTTCATTTCCCTGCTATAAAAACCACATTTGCACAGTTTTGCACATCTGGGCAGCACCGGTTAGATAGGGCTAAATTTATCCCGGCTGCACCAAGTCTCCTCTTCAGTTTTTCCCTTGAAAGTAGTCTAACTCTCAACCTAAGCACTTAAAAGCATCCTACAGTCCAGCACTTGCTCAGACCTAATAGCAAGCACTAATATACCCTGACACTTGATTGCCCAGCAGGGCAAGGCTCATTATTCACCCCTCACCAACCAAGTGACTAAGCAGCTCACCCTACTATTCAGGCATGACCAAAGGGCAATTTCAGGTATATTCTCCAGTCCAGCTGATGAACCTGGGTATCCTGAGGCAATGTTACAACTGCCTCATGTACACAGACAACCCTTTCCACCTACCACAAAACATTAACATATGCAAGAAATGCAATTATATAGCTAAATTGGAGGCTAAGCTCTCACCACCCAAGACTGGAACAGGCAGTCATGAGGAGAAGGTTAACACTTGCACCACACCTACAGCCTCACATAGACATACTAAACAAGCACTGTCAAAAAATACACATAAATACGCAAAATCATACTCAGAGGCTCTAAATAAAAACTTGCAAAAGCATCACAGACCTCCAAAGCAGACACCCAAAAACCTGCACCTCTTGTCACAAACCAGACAACACATAAAACACAAAATCAGTGTGCCACACAATCACAGCCCTTAAGGCAAAATAACATACCTAACACACCAGTAATAGGCGACTCTATAGTCAGGCACGCTGCTGTCCCACTTACTAGGCTGGACAAGGAGAAGATTACTGTTAGCTGCCTGTCGGGAGCCAGAATCCGCAACATAACACAAGCACTGAGGTCACTCTAGAACAATACAAATATGACTCTGTCATTGTTCATGATGGTGTGAATGATCTGAGACGGACTTCCCTAGACTACATAAAAAGAGACATGGAAGAGCTCTTTGATCATGTAGCCCAGGTAGGTATGACCCTGACCCTGAGTAGCGCCCTGCCCTCACCAAGAATTATATCGCAGTATAAAGAAAAAATTATCAATTTCATCAATTGGCTAAGCTTCTGGTGTCATTCAAAGGGGATCCAGTGTCTGTCAGCCTGGGACAACATGCTCAACAAGCCTCATTGCTTCGCAAAAGATGGCTTTCACCTGTCACCCCTAGGCTTTCGAATACTGGCCAAGGCTCTTTCTGCCCCATAGTGCCTTTTTTAGGCAAGGCTCAAAAGTCAAACCCACCTCTGTAAACAGCACAAATTAAAAAACGAATGTTATGCTACTCAGTGCCAGGAGTTTAAATCTCAAAATGCACTCGCTCGAAGCACTCCACAGTATGGAGAACGTCGACATCTGTGCAGTAACTGAAACCTGGTTCAAGGCTCCACAGAGCACCCCAACACTGCTGGGCTACAACTCATACCACACATTTCGGCCACAGAACATGGACCGTAACACAAAAGGAGGGGGTGTATCCATATTCATCAAGGATACCTACACCTCCAGGTTAGTGGCACAGCATGACACCTCCGAGATCATCCATGTGCAACTAACATCAGGCAAATCTGCAAAGCAAATTGTGGCCTGCTACAGATCACCCTCCATGACCCAGGACCACCACTCCACCTTTCTGGAGACACTGGAAAACATGAGGGTCCTACCAAACACCATGATATTGGGCAATATCAATTACCCTACCATTAACTGGGAAAACTACTCAAGTACAAACTCCCAGGTCCAGCGCTTCCTGGAATTTATCAACTCAAATGCTCTGGATCAGCTGGTAAACTCCCCTACCAGAGGTGAAAACATATTGGACCTGGTCATCACCAACATGGGCTACAGGTGTTCCACACTGGAGGTCAACCTGTCACTGGTTAGATCAGACAATAAACTAATCACTCTTGATGTCCACACCACACCACCACCTCCAACCAAGGAAACCACAGTGAAAAACTTTTCTATAGCAAACTTCACCTTACTTAAGACAGAGGTGGTAAGTTTCACAGCCCCCACGCTAAAGGATAACAGTGTCCAAGATGCAGGAACCTTCACAAATGCACTCTATGAGCACCTGCAAGGATGCATGGATCATGCCATCCCTAGCAAAACCAAGACTCACTCCCCTAAGAGAAGGAAACCGGTCTGGTGGACCCCTGCCATAAACAGGCTATACAATAGAAGGAGGAAACTAGTTCAGAAAAAAAGCAAATCCCAAGAAGGAAAGACATCCCTGATCAGTATCAGTAAAAAACTAAGGTCCCTCATAAAATCCTCCATGGCTAACTGCAAAAGAAATATAGCCAAGGATTTGAAAGATAACCACAAAACCTTCTTTAGCTATGTCAAGAATCTAAGTGGCAACTCGCAGATATGCTCTGAGCTAGTGCAAAATAGCACAAAATATACTGAACCCACTGATATTGCCAACATCCTGGCAGATAGATTCAGTCCAAACTTCACCCCCCTCTCACCCCCAAAAGGGCCCACAACAATACCGGAAATGTGCAGTGTCCCAGAAATCACAGCCGCATAGATGAAAACAGCCTTTTCAAAAGCCAAAAGCACAGTGTAAGTGGGGCCAGATGGTGTCCCACGCTGCGTCTTGCACAAACTACAGAACAAACTAACACCCCAACCTAAACACACTGTTCAACCTCAGCCTCTCCACAGGCTATGTGCCCATAGAATGGGGCACAGCAATGGTTATTTCACTCCACAAAGGAGGGGCCACATCTGACCCTGATAACTATCACCCCATATGCCTGAATAGCCTGGTCTGCAAGGCTATTGAGCGCGTCATCATGTAACTCATTAAGAAAGAAATTGGGAACCTCAAACACTTGACCCGACCAAGTTTGGCTTTGTTAAGGGCAGATCATGCCTACTAAACCTGGTTGACTTCTTTGAGACAGTCACCAAGGCCATAGATGAGGGGAAGGTAGTTCACACAGCCTACTTTGACCTCGCCAAGGCTTTTGACACCATTCCACACTCAGGAATTATAGAAAAACTCACCAGCCTGAACATAAACCCCTACTTCATGAGATGGGTTGCCAGCTGGCTTACAGACAGAACTCACACTGTAAGAATAGTGGGTTCCAGGTCCAACTCTAAACCAGTCACAAGTTGTGTCCCACAAGGCTCGGTCCTGGGACCCCTACTGTTCGGCATTTACTTCTCAGATGTAGAGGCAAACACAGGAGGACTATGGCTAACCAAGTTTGCCGATGACTGCAAACTGGGAGCCATAATTGACTCTCCGGCTGACACGGACATTCTCCAAAAGGGCCTTACTGAGACAGACACCTGGTGTCAAAGTCATGATCTCAAGCTAAATGCCAAAAAATGCATAGTCATCCCGTTTGGGAAAAACAAAACACCCATGAATTACCACATAGGTGGCAGTCCCCTTAATACAGAAGAGGTAATAAGAGACCTGGGGACCCAGGTAGATAGTAATCTCTCCTTTGACAATCATATTGCCAAAGTAGTTAGGAAATCCTTCTATGTAGCCCATCAAATTACTAAAGGGTTTGCATCTAGAAATAAAGAGGTTATAGTGCCACTCTACTTGTTTCTCATCAGACCCATCATAGAGTACAATGTCTCATTTAGGATGTACCTCAAGAGACACTTACAACAGCTGGAAAGACCACAAAAGTACCTCACCAAGAGGATTACTGGCCTCAAACATATGTCCTATGCAGCTCGACTGGAAAAACTCCAGTTGTACTCAGTCGCATATCGCTTACTCAGAGGTGATCTCTGCCTGACTTACAAAGCCATGTCCAACTCAGAATTGATGGACATGCTTCACCTAAAGAAATCCAAGTCACTGCGAGCCACTCACTCTAGTGAGCTAAACCTCACCACAACAATAAATAGAATATGCTGGAGGGATAGATTTCTGTCACAGAAACTCCCCATGCTTTGAAACAAAATTCCTAACTACATTAGCCAGAGCCCCTCACTAACACTCTTCAAGAGAAACCTTGACGAGTGGATGGGTAACAGAAAATACACCCCTGGGATCACTTTATTGGCTCTTCTTGACAGAGGCTCAGTTAATTAATCAATGGGGCAGCCCTGGCAAACTTCTGCATTTTTTGATAGGTGCAGTGGGATCTTTGACTAACAAGTAAAGCAGATGGGACCTCAGTTTAACATCTCATCTAAGGAACAACACACCTAGTGCAACCCCCAAGTCACTGCGAGCCACTCACTCTAGTGAGCTAAACCTCACCACAACAATAAATAGAACATGCTGGAGGGATAGATTCCTGTCACAGAGACTCCCCATGCTTTGAAACAAAATTCCTAACTACATTAGCCAAAGCCCCTCACTAACACTCTTCAAGAGAAACCTTGACGAGTGGATGGGTAACAGAAAATACACCCCTGGGATCACTTCATTGGCTCTTCTTGACAGAGGCTCAGTTAATTAATCAATGGGGCAGCCCTGGCAAACTTCTGCATTTTTTGATAGGTGTAGTGGGATCTTTGACTAACAAGTAAAGCAGATGGGACCTCAGTTTAACATCTCATCTAAGGAACAACACACCTAGTGCAACCCCCCCTCAGTTAATTAATCAATGGGGCAGCCCTGGCAAACTTCTGCATTTTTTGATAGGTGCAGTGGGATCTTTGACTAACAAGTAAAGCAGATGGTACCTCAGTTTAACATCTCATCTAAGGAACAACACACCTAGTGCAACCCCCAAGTCACTGTGAGCCACTCACTCTAGTGAGCTAAACCTCACCACAACAATAAATAGAACATGCTGGAGGGATAGATTCCTATCACAGAGACTCCCCATGCTTTGAAACAAAATTCCTAACTACATTAGCCAGAGACCCTCACTAACAATCTTCAAGAGAAACCTTGACGAGTGGATGGGTAACAGAAAATACACCCCTGGGATCACTTCATTGGCTCTTCTTGACAGAGGCTCAGTTAATTAATCAATGGGGCAGCCCTGGAAAACTTCTGCATTTTTTGATAGGTGCAGTGGGATCTTTGACTAACAAGTAAAGCAGATGGGACCTCAGTTTAACATCTCATCTAAGGAACAACACACCTAGTGCAACGCCCGGCTCAGTTAATCAATGGAGCAGCTCTGGCAAACGTCTGCATTTTTTGATAGGTGCAGTGGGATCTTTGACTAACAAGTAAAGCAGATGGGACCTCAGTTTAACATTTCATCTAAGGAACAACACACCTAGTGCAACCCCCAAGTCACTGTGAGCCACTCACTCTAGTGAGCTAAACCTCACCACAACAATAAATAGAACATGCTGGAGGGATAGATTCCTGTCACAGATACTCCCCATGCTTTGAAACAAAATTCCTAACTACATTAGCCAGAGCCCCTCACTAACACTCTTCAAGAGAAACCTTGACGAGTGGATGGGTAACAGAAAATACACCCCTGGGATCACTTCATTGGCTCTTCTTGACAGAGGCTCAGTTAATTAATCAATGGGGAAGCCCTGGCAAACTTCTGCATTTTTTGATAGGTGCAGTGGGATCTTTGACTAACAAGTAAAGCAGATGGGACCTCAGTTTAACATCTCATCTAAGGAACAACACACCTAGTGCAACCCCCAAGTCACTGCGAGCCACTCACTCTAGTGAGCTAAACCTCACCACAACAATAAATAGAACATGCTGGAGGGATAGATTCCTGTCACAGAGACTCTCCATGCTTTGAAACAAAATTCCTAACTACATTAGCCAGAGCCCTTGTCCTTGGGGGAAGTGACCTCAGCACAAGAAGCTGTAGTAATTGGTTGTTTGGGGCCATTCCTAGCTCTTTTATAGTTCACTGCTTAAAATCCGCCTCTGGGCGTTTTTTTCTGGCTATACTGCTCAGACAAGCTCCACGTGGGTTTACAGAGTGGTCCTAGCAGCAAGGAACTCGAAAAAGCAACTACCTTCTGGATTTAAGTATATTTGCTTTTTTTTCACTGGAAATAGCTTCTGTTGCTTACTTTAAACTAGCCTGAACTGTTTTTTTCTGATTACTGCATTTATTTTTAAATCTGCACTTAAAGTTACATTTAGTCGAATTTAATCGAAAGTTTGCTTGTTTGTCTGTTTAATTTAACTGTGGAGGCTGCCCACTAAAGTGTGCTAGCCTGTGTAACTAATTTATCACTGTCTCTGCATTTTCTGTGTATTTCTACAAAAAAACCCAAAAAAACAAAAAAATAATCCTTGTTTTCCCGCCTTTCTCGACTAGTTTAGACCAGTATACAGGCATTGCTATATTCTGGGCTGTGGTGTAGTTCCTGTGTTGTCCATTACCTTACTTGGATAGAAGGAAGTTTCTTTGCTCACCAGTGGGAGTGGGGAGCCTTGAGCAGCCTACCTGTCCTTGGGGAAGTGACCTCAGCACAAGAAGCTGTAGTAATTGGTTGTTTGGGACCATTCCTAGCTCTTTGTAGTTCACTGCTTAAAATCCGCCTCTGGGCGTTTTTTTCTGGCTATACTGCTCAGACAAGCTCCACGTGGGTTTACAGAGTGGTCCTAGCAGCAAGGAACTCGAAAAAGCGACTACCTTCTGGATTTAAGTATATTTGCTTTTTTTCACTGGAAATAGCTTCTGTTGCTTACTTTAAACTAGCCTGAACTGTTTTTTTTCTGATTACTGCATATATTTTTAAATCTGCACTTAAAGTTACATTTAGTTAAATTTAATCGAAAGTTTGCTTGTTTGTCTGTTTAATTTAACTGTGGAGGCTGCCCACTAAAGTGTGCTAGCCTGTGTAACTAATTTATCACTGTCTCTGCATTTTCTGTGTATTTCTACAAAAAAAACAAAAAAACAAAAAAATAATCCTTGTTTTCCCGCCTTTCTCGACTAGTTTAGACCAGTATACAGGCATTGCTGTATTCTGGGCTCTGGTGTAGTTCCTGTGTTGTCCATTACCTTACTTGGATAGAAGGAAGTTTCTTTGCTCACCAGTGGGAGTGGGGAGCCTTGAGCAACCTACCTGTCCTTGGGGGAAGTTACCTCAGCACAAGAAGCTGTAGTAATTGGTTGTTTGGGACCATTCCTAGCTCTTTTGTAGTTCACTGCTTAAAATCCGCCTTTGCACGGCTTTCTTGCGCTGCGATGCCCGGTTAAACAAGGTTAAACTTTTTCTGGCTCCGCCAAGTCTGCTCTTCAATTTTTCCCTTAGAACTGTTTCTACTTGCAATCTAAACAGCCTATACTCTATCTGAAAAGCTCAGCACTTGCTCCTAAAGCATTTTTATACAGGTAAAGCACTCTTAAACAAAAGAAAGTACTCCATTCACCTAAATTCTGTTCAGTACACATCTCCCTATAGGTCCTTTCTGACTCAAGTTACACAGCAATCTTTTTCACTATTTCTAGCATGTCGAAGGGTCAGTTGCTGGCGTCCTCTCCTGTTCAGCTGGTGAATCTGGGAATCTTGAGGCAATGTTACAATTGCCTCATGTACACAGACAACCCTCTCCTCCTCCCAACAAATACAAATATATGCGAGAGATGCAACTATATAGCCAAACTGGAGGCTGAGCTCTCTCAATTCAGTACTGGCAAGACCAGTCAGGAGGAGAAGGTAACCACGCACACCACAAACCCAGTCTCACATAGAACTATCACAACAGCAAACCAAACACATAAACACACAAAACCATACTCGGGCTGATTAAAAATCTACCAAAACAACAGAGGCCTCCAAAGCAGACACCCAAGCAACCACCACCTCAAGACATAGCACATGCAACACATGGTTCACAAAGTCAGTGTGCTAAACAGTCACAGCCCTTAAGGCCAAACAACATGCCAGACACACTTGTAATAGGTGACTCCATAGTCAGACACACTGACGTCCCCGCTCACCAGACTGAACAAGGAAAAGGTCACAGTAAGCTGCCTGTCGGGAGCTAGAATCCGCCACATAACACAAGCACTCAGGTCACTCCACAGCAAGTACAAATATGACTCAGTCATTGTACATGCCGTGTGAACGACCTGAGACGCTCTCCTGGACTACATGAAAAGAGACATAGAGGAGCTCTCTGATTATGTAGCCCAGGCCGGTATGATCCTGACCCTGAGCAGCATCTTACCCTCACCAAGAATGATGCCACAGTACAAAGACAAAATGATCAGTTTTAACAATTGGCTTAATTACTGGTGTCATTCTAAGGATCCAATGTCTGTCTGCTTGGGATGACATGCTTGACAAGCCACGCTGCATAAGGATGGCTTGCACCTGTCACCCTGGGCTTCCGGATATTGGCCAAGGCTCTTGCCACCCCATAGTGCCTTTTAGGCAAGGCTCAAATGACAAACCTACCTCCCTAGAAAACACAAGTGGAAAAAAACTAAGGGTAATGCTGCTCAATGCCAGAAGTCTAAACCTCAAGATGCACACCCTCGAAGCCCTACTCAGTATGGAGAACATTAATGTCTGTGCAGTGACTGAAACCTGGTTCAAGGCTCCAGAGAGCACCCCAGCACTATCAGGTTTTACCTCATATCATGCTTTCCGGCCCCAAAACTTGGACCGAACCACAAAAGGAGGGGGAGTATCCATTTTCATCAAAGATACCCACACCTCCAGGTTAGTGGCAATGCACGAAGCATCGGAGACTATCCAGATGCAACTAACCACAGGCAAAACTGCCTTACAGTTTGTAACATGCTACAGACCACCCTCTCAAACTCAGGAACCCCACACAGCCTTCCTGAAGACACTGGAGAGTATGAATGTCTCTCCAAATACCATCATTTTGGGAGACTTCAACTACCCAAACATAGACTGGGAACAATACTCAAGCCCCAACACCCTAGCCCAAAGGTTCCTAGAATTCATAAACTCAAATGCAATGGAACAACTAGTCACCATTCCCACAAGAGGAGACAATATACTAGACCTGATCATCACAAACATGGGGACAAAATGCTCCACACCGGAAGTATATCCCTCTTTGGTAAGATCAGACCATAAATTAATCTCACTGGAAATCCACATCCCCGACCCCTGCACAAAAGACCACAGTGAAGAACTTCTCAAAAGCAAACTTCACACTTCTTAAGACTGAAGTGGTATCCTTCAAGGCCCCTGGGCCAGTGGAAACCACAACCCACACTGCTGAATCCTTTGCAAATGCCTTCTATGGGCACCTTCAAGAATGCATGGATCATGCAATCCCAAATAAAACCAAGACCCATTCCCCAAAGGCAGGCCAGTCTGGTGGACCCCAGCCATAAACAAACTTTACAACAGGAGGAGGAAGCTACTACATGACAGAGCAAAATCCCTAAAAGGGAAGGCATCTCTGATCAGTACTAGCAAAAAACTACGATCACTCTTAAAATCATCCAAGGCCAACTTTGAGAGAAAAATCATAAAAGACACAAAAGACAATCACAAGGCCTTCTTTAGCTATGTTAGAAACCTGGGTGGAAACTCCCAAATATGCTCAGAGTTAGTCCAAAATGACACAAAATACACTGAACCCACTGACATTGCCAACATTCTGGCAGACAGGTTCAGTGCAAATTTCTTCCCTCCCCAAAAGGAGAAATAACAATCCCAGCAGAGTGTAGCCTCCCTAACATTTCAGATGCCCAGGTGAGAGCCGCCCTCTCTAAAGCTAAAAACACAGCATCAATGGGACCGGATGGTGTCCCGGGCTGTGTGCTACATGAACTCCAAGAGGAACTAAACCCGCACATAAGGCTGCTGTTTAATCTTAGCCTTACTACAGGATATGTACCCAAAGAGTGGCGTACGGCAACAGTGGTCCCACTTCACAAAAGCGGTGCCTCTACGGACCCTGGAAATTACCACCCCATAAGCTTGACGAGCCCGGTCTGCAAAGCTATGGAGAGGATCATTATGGAACTCATAAACAAAGACATTGGGGACCTACAGACATTGGATCCTACTCAATTTGGCTTTGTCAAGGGCAGATCCTGCCTTTTGAACTTGGTCGACTTTTTTGAAACAGTCACTAAGGCCATTGATGAGGGTAAGACAGTTCACACAGCCTACCTTGACCTTGCAAAAGCCTTTGACACAATACCCCACTCTGGCTTCATAGACAAACTCACCAGCTTAAATGTAAACCCATATGTCACAAGATGGGTTGCAAACTGGCTCAAGGACAGAACCCACAGGGTCAGAGTTGCTGGAGCTATGTCAGACTCTAAGCCAGTCACAAGCGGTGTCCCACAGGGCTCAGTCCTGGGACCCCTCTTGTTCGGCATTTATTTTTCCGAAGTACAGGCAAACATAGGAGGATTGTGGCTGACAAAGTTCGCAGATGACTTGCAAACTGGGCGCCATAATTGATACTCCAGCGGACACAAACATCCTTCAGAGAAGCCTCATAGAAACGGATAATTGGTGCCAGAGCCATGGCCTTCAGCTGAACACCAAAAAATGTATAGTCATACCCTTTGGGAAAAACAAGGTACCGACAAATTACCAGATAGGCGGTAATCCATTAAGTACGGAAGAGGTAATCAGGGACCTAGGGACCCAGGCTGACAGCAACCTCTCATTTGACACTCACATTGCCAAAGTGGTTAGGAAGACCTTCTATATTGCCCACCTTATCATGAAGGGTTTCACATCTAGATCAAGAGAGGTCATTGTGCCCCTGTACTCTTCTCTTATCAGGCCAATGATTGAGTACAATGCCCCATTTGGGATGTATCTCACCCGACACCTGCAGCAGTTGGAAAGACCCTAAAAGTTCCTCACCAAGAGGATAAAGGGTCTTAAACATATGTCATATGCCGACCAACTGAAAAAACTCCAGCTCTACTCAGTCACATACCGCCTACTCAGAGGTGATCTGTGCCTGACATACAAGGCCATGTCCAATCCTGAATTAATGGACATGCTCCACCTCAGAAAATCCAAATCCATCAGAGCCATGAGAACAAATGACTTAAACCTCAACACAGAAATAAATAGGACGTGCTGCAGGGACAAATTCATAACCCAGAGGCTCCCTACACTCTGGAACAGAATCCCAGTCCATGTTAGGCAGAGTCCCTCACTGACTCTATTCAAGAGAAATCTCAACGAGTGGATGGGAGATCGTAGGTTTACCCCGGGGGTCATCTCTGTGTCACTACTAGACAGAGGCATAGTAACCTAAACCCTAAAAGGGTGTAGTATTCTCATCCTTAGGGGTGGTGTAAGCCACATAAACTCTGGCTAGGCTTATAAATTCCTTAGGGCAGATAGCCTAGTACGAACCTATGAACCTATGAACCCCTCACTAACACTCTTCAAGAGAAACCTTGACGAGTGGATGGGTAACAGAAAATACACCCCTGGGATCACTTCATTGGCTCTTCTTGACAGAGGCTCAGTTAATTAATCAATGGGGCAGCCCTGGCAAACTTCTGCATTTTTTGATAGGTGCAGTGGGATCTTTGACTAACAAGTAAAGCAGATGGGACCTTAGTTTAACATCTCATCTAAGGAACAACACACCTAGTGCAACCCCCCCTCAGTTAATTAATCAATGGGGCAGCCCTGGCAAACTTCTGCATTTTTTGATAGGTGCAGTGGGATCTTTGACTAACAAGTAAAGCAGATGGGACCTCAGTTTAACATCTCATCTAAGGAACAACACACCTAGTGCAACCCCCAAGTCACTGCGAGCCACTCACTCTAGTGAGCTAAACCTCACCACAACAATAAATAGAACATGCTGGAGGGATAGATTCCTGTCACAGAGACTCCCCATGCTTTGAAACAAAATTCCTAACTACATTAGCCAGAGCCCCTCACTAACACTCTTCAAGAGAAACCTTGATGAGTGGATGGGTAACAGAAAATACACCCCTGGGGTCACTTCATTGGCTCTTCTTGACAGAGGCTCAGTTAATTAATCAATGGGGCAGCCCTGGCAAACTTCTGCATTTTTTGATAGGTGCAGTGGGATCTTTGGCTAACAAGTAAAGCAGATGGGACCTCAGTTTAACATCTCATCTAAGGAACAACACACCTAGTGCAACCCCCCTGGGATCACTTCATTGGCTCTTCTTGACAGAGGCTCAGTTAATTAATCAATGGGGCAGCCCTGGAAAACTTCTGCATTTTTTGATAGGTGCAGTGGGATCTTTGACTAACAAGTAAAGCAGATGGGACCTCAGTTTAACATCTCATCTAAGGAACAACACACCTAGGGCAACCGCCCTAGGATCACTTCATTGGCTCTTCTTGACAGAGGCTCAGTTAATTAATCAATGGAGCAGCCCTGGCAAATGTCTGCATTTTTTGATAGGTGCAGTGGGATCTTTGACTAATAAGTAAAGCAGATGGAACCTCAGTTTAACATCTCATCTAAGGAACAACACACCTAGTGCAACCCCCCCTCAGTTAATTAATCAATGGGGCAGCCCTGGCAAACTTCTGCATTTTTTGATAGGTGCAGTGGGATCTTTGACTAACAAGTAAAGCAGATGGGACCTCAGTTTAACATCTCATCTAAGGAACAACACACCTAGTGCAACCCCCAAGTCACTGCGAGCCACTCACTCTAGTGAGCTAAACCTCACCATAACAATAAATAGAACATGCTGGAGGGATAGATTCCTGTCACAGAGACTCCCCATGCTTTGAAACAAAATTCCTAACTACATTAGCCAGAGCCCCTCACTAACACTCTTCAAGAGAAACCTTGATGAGCGGATGGGTAACAGAAAATACACCCCTGGGGTCACTTCATTGGCTCTTCTTGACAGAGGCTCAGTTAATTAATCAATGGGGCAGCCCTGGCAAACTTCTGCATTTTTTGATAGGTGCAGTGGGATCTTTGACTAACAAGTAAAGCAGATGGGACCTCAGTTTAACATCTCATCTAAGGAACAACACACCTAGTGCAACCGCCCTGGGATCACTTCATTGGCTCTTCTTGACAGAGGCTCAGTTAATTAATCAATGGGGCAGCCCTGGCAAACTTCTGCATTTTTTGATAGGTGCAGTGGGATCTTTGACTAACAAGTAAAGCAGATGGGACCTCAGTTTAACATCTCATCTAAGGAACAACACACCTAGTGCAACCCCCCCCCTCAGTTAATTAATCAATGGGGCAGCCCTGGCAAACTTCTGCATTTTTTGATAGGTGCAGTGGGATCTTTGACTAACAAGTAAAGCAGATGGGACCTCAGTTTAACATCTCATCTAAGGAACAACACACCTAGTGCAACCCCCAAGTCAATGCGAGCCACTCACTCTAAGGAAACCTCACCACAACAATAAATAGAACATGCTGGAGGGATAGATTCCTGTCACAGAGACTCCCATGCTTTGAAACAAAATTCCTAACTACATTAGCCAGAGCCCCTCACTAACACTCTTCAAGAGAAACCTTGATGAGTGGATGGGTAACAGAAAATACACCCCTGGGATCACTTCATTGGCTCTTCTTGACAGAGGCTCAGTTAATTAATCAATGGGGCAGCCCTGGCAAACTTCTGCATTTTTTGATAGGTGCAGTGGGATCTTTGACTAACAAGTAAAGCAGATGGGTCCTCAGTTTAACATCTCATCTAAGGAACAACACACCTAGTGCAACCCCCCTGGGATCACTTCATTGGCTCTTCTTGACAGAGGCTCAGTTAATTAATCAATGGGGCAGCCCTGGCAAACTTCTGCATTTTTTGATAGGTGCAGTGGGATCTTTGACTAACAAGTAAAGCAGATGGGACCTCAGTTTAACATCCCATCTAAGGAACAACACACCTGGTGCAACCCCCCTGGGATCACTTCATTGGCTCTTCTTGACAGAGGCTCAGTTAATTAATCAATGGAGCAGCCCTGGCAAACTTCTACATTTTTTGATAGGTGCACTGGGATCTTTGACTAATAAGTAAAGCAGATGGGACCTCAGTTTAACATCTCATCTAAGGAACAACACACCTAGTGGAACCCCACAACACACCTAGTGCAACCCCCCTGGGATCACTTCATTGGCTCTTCTTGACAGAGGCTCAGTTAATTAATCAATGGAGCAGCCCTGGCAAACTTCTGCAATTTTTGATAGGTGCACTGGGATCTTTTACTAATAAGTAAAGCAGATGGGACCTCAGTTTAACATCTCATCTAAGGAACAACACACCTAGTGGAACCCCACAACACACCTAGTGCAACCCCCCTGGGATCACTTCATTGGCTCTTCTTGACAGAGGCTCAGTTAATTAATCAATGGAGCAGCCCTGGCAAACTTCTGCATTTTTGATAGGTGCACTGGGATCTTTGACTAATAAGTAAAGCAGATGGGACCTCAGTTTAACATCTCATCTAAGGAACAACACACCTAGTGGAACCCCACAACACACCTAGTGCAACCCCCCTGGGATCACTTCATTGGCTCTTCTTGACAGAGGCTCAGTTAATTAATCAATGGAGCAGCCCTGGCAAACTTCTGCATTTTTTGATAGGTGCACTGGGATCTTTGACTAATAAGTAAAGCAGATGGGACCTCAGTTTAACATCTCATCTAAGGAACAACACACCTAGTGGAACCCCCCCCCCCCTGGGATCACTTCATTGGCTCTTCTTGACAGAGGCTCAGTTAATTAATCAATGGAGCAGCCCTGGCAAACTTCTGCATTTTTTGATAGGTGCACTGGGATCTTTGACTAATAAGTAAAGCAGATGGGACCTCAGTTTAACATCTCATCTAAGGAACAACACACCTAGTGGAACCCCACAACACACCTAGTGCAACCCCCCTGGGATCACTTCATTGGCTCTTCTTGACAGAGGCTCAGTTAATTAATCAATGGAGCAGCCCTGGCAAACTTCTGCATTTTTTGATAGGTGCACTGGGATCTTTGACTAATAAGTAAAGCAGATGGGACCTCAGTTTAACATCTCATCTAAGGAACAACACACCTAGTGGAACCCCACAACACACCTAGTGCACCCCCCCTGGGATCACTTCATTGGCTCTTCTTGACAGACGCTCAGTTAATTAATCAATGGAGCAGCCCTGGCAAACTTCTGCATTTTTTGATAGGTGCACTGGGATCTTTGACTAATAAGTAAAGCAGATGGGACCTCAGTTTAACATCTCATCTAAGGAACAACACAAATAGTGGAACCCCACAACACACCTAGTGCAACCCACCTGGGATCACTTCATTGGCTCTTCTTGACAGAGGCTCAGTTAATTAATCAATGGAGCAGCCCTGGCAAACTTCTGCATTTTTTGATAGGTGCACTGGGATCTTTGACTAATAAGTAAAGCAGATGGGACCTCAGTTTAACATCTCATCTAAGGAACAACACACCTAGTGGAACCCCACAACACACCTAGTGCAACCCCCCTGTGATCACTTCATTGGCTCTTCTTGACAGAGGCTCAGTTAATTAATCAATGGAGCAGCCCTGGCAAACTTCTGCATTTTTTGATAGGTGCACTGGGATCTTTGACTAACAAGTAAAGCAGATGGGACCTCAGTTTAACATCTCATCTAAGGAACAACACACCTAGTGGAACCCCACAACACACCTAGTGCAACCCCCCTGGGATCACTTCATTGGCTCTTCTTGACAGAGGCTCAGTTAATTAATCAATGGAGCAGCCCTGGCAAACTTCTGCATTTTTTGATAGGTGCACTGGGATCTTTGACTAATAAGTAAAGCAGATGGGACCTCAGTTTAACATCTCATCTAAGGAACAACACACCTAGTGGAACCCGGGATCACTTAATTGGCTCTTCTTGACAGAGGCTCAGTTAATTAATCAATGGAACAGCCCTGGCAAACTTCTGCATTTTTTGATAGGTGCACTGGGATCTTTGACTAATAAGTAAAGCAGATGGGACCTCAGTTTAACATCTCATCTAAGGAACAACACACCTAGTGGAACCCCACAACACACCTAGTGCAACCCCCCTGGGATCACTTCATTGGCTCTTCTTGACAGAGGCTCAGTTAATTAATCAATGGAGCAGCCCTGGCAAACTTCTGCATTTTTTGATAGGTGCACTGGGATCTTTGACTAATAAGTAAAGCAGATGGGACCTCAGTTTAACATCTCATCTAAGGAACAACACACCGCGATCACTTCATTGGCTCTTCTTGACAGAGGCTTAGTTAATTAATCAATGGAGCAGCCCTGGCAAACTTCTGCATTTTTTGATAGGTGCACTGGGATCTTTGACTAATAAGTAAAGCAGATGGGACCTCAGTTTAACATCTCATCTAAGGAACAACACACCTAGTGGAACCCGGGATCACTTCATTGGCTCTTCTTGACAGAGGCTCAGTTAATTAATCAGTGGAACAGCCCTGGCAAACTTCTGCATTTTTTGATAGGTGCACTGGGATCTTTGACTAATAAGTAAAGCAGATGGGACCTCAGTTTAACATCTCATCTAAGGAACAACACACATAGTGGAACCCCACAACACACCTAGTGCAACCCCCCTGGGATCACTTCATTGGCTCTTCTTGATAGAGGCTCAGTTAATTAATCAATGGAGCAGCCCTGGCAAACTTCTGCATTTTTTGATAGGTGCACTGGGATCTTTGACTAATAAGTAAAGCAGATGGGACCTCAGTTTAACATCTCATCTAAGGAACAACACACCGCGATCACTTCATTGGCTCTTCTTGACAGAGGCTCAGTTAATTAATCAATGGAGCAGCCCTGGCAAACTTCTGCATTTTTTGATAGGTGCACTGGGATCTTTGACTAATAAGTAAAGCAGATGGGACCTCAGTTTAACATCTCATCTAAGGAACAACACACCTAGTGGAACCCCACAACACACCTAGTGCAACCCCCCTGGGATCACTTCATTGGCTCTTCTTGACAGAGGCTCAGTTAATTAATCAATGGAGCAGCCCTGGCAAACTTCTGCATTTTTTGATAGGTGCACTGGGATCTTTGACTAACAAGTAAAGCAGATGGGACCTCAGTTTAACATCTCATCTAAGGAACAACACACCTAGTGGACCCCCCCCCCTTGTGCTGCACTGCAGTGTCAACAATTGGTTTAGTTGTTGTGGGAATAGAAACCACAGCCTTTTGCACCAAAGGTGGGGATGATACTTGCTGCACCACTCTCTATCCCTCTACTGAAAATGGGCACCAATGCAGTCGGACTTTCCTGGTAATCAAATGTCAATAATAAATAAATAAATAGAGAAAAACAGGAAACAGGCATGAGAAGTATGATTGACAGTAGAGACACAAATCTGTACAACCTCCTCAAGTCAGGACAGAGTTTGGATGAAGAATAGGATCACGTGATCTAATGTCGGGGCTGATTGTTTCAAACGTATCCCATACATTTTGGGCAGTGCTAAGATGATTAGCTTGCAGCTTTTCATATATATGGCCTTATCTTCATTTTTCAAGATTTCTGTAGATTGTCTGATGTCCTAGTAGCACTAGTACTTGCACAAGTTGGGCGGATCCATTTTCCAATCTTTCCATATGTAGTTTCACTCTTGATTGCAAAATTCCTAACAGGTTAATAAAACTAATTGTTCTTCACTACAAGACAACACATAACTACGAGACTGTTATGCACTAGTGCAACTAGAAAAGGAATTTATGGGGCTGGATACAAGTATGAGTGAGATTATTGAATATACAAAGATAAAAATGGCGTCACTTCCAGATAACTTTTATAAACTGGTCATCCTTTTATTTCTGGCAATGCAAGAGACATCTGAGGACTTACAAAATCTTTGCACAGGGTGCAAAGGATTGTTTTGAATGGAAGTGAGTTATAGAATATAAATAAAGAAGATGTCGGCTCAGTATTTGTATACATGTTTAACAAATCAGTGAGACCTAATTCAGTTTTGGAAAGACTTCCACAATTATTGGCAAGGTGTGAGAAAGCTACAGCACTAGAGGCATTTCTGATGTCTTGAAAGACCAACAAGATGTGATAGGTTTCATATGGCTGAGATTGCTTGGAAGGAGAGTTATTATTAACTTATTAGGAATGGTTATACTCCACAGAGTTAGATGACCAGCCACTGCTCTGCTGTATTCATCTATTCCATCCAAGGAATCTGTTGCATTCTGCTAATAAGTACAATTTTATACTGTATTTTTCACTTTTAAACTGTACTTTTGCTATATTGCTGATTTTGCAAAACTGTACTTGCTGATTTGTTGCTGTTTTTCTCTGCTGTAGTATAGACTAGATTCAGACCTGCTGAATCTAGGTCTGTTTGTTAAATTGAGCACTAAACCAGGATAAAAGTAGTACCCAGATGTGTGCTGAACTAGCTGTGGATGGCATCACACACACACTGATCCTGTGAAAATAAATAACCTATTAGTTGACAGGTTTGGCAAAACTTTAACCCCACTGACCCAACCAAACATTCCACAAAGCATTCCCTCTACATTTTCCTCACATTGCGTCTCCAAAGAGCAAGTCATTAATGCTCTCTCCAATGCCAAAAGTACAGCCTCTGTGGAACCAGATGGCATCCTGGGTTGTGTTTAAAATTGTGTAAAACATGAGTTAGCAACTCTATTAGGTACTCTCTTCAACCACAGCCTAAGTACTGATTTTGTCCCTACTGAATAGTAAACAGCAACTGTCATCACCATTTATAAAAGGGGTACAGCAACAGACCCTAGGAACTAGATACCCATAAGCTTAACCAGCCTTATCTGTAAGGCCATGGAACAAACCATCATGGAGCTTATGAGCCATACAAACAACAGAGTGACTATTGAGGACAAGGAAAGAAATTATGTATTGCTACAATTATGCAAGAAGCCCAGAATTTCCAGATAAATGGTATATAAAAAGATTAAGAGAGAAATTAGAGGAAAGAAAAATACTTCCACATGAAAAACTGTCAGAAGCTTCAACTAAAAATGTGTGTTCATTAATACAACAGATCCAAGAAAAACACTGTATAGACAAAGAAACCTTCTGCTGTTTGACAAAAGTAGCAACTGAGGAAGTGTTAAAATGTAAAGAACAAAATTCAGACACATTTGAAGGGTATAAAAAGAAATATGGACATGAGAAAGAAAGATATATCTGGTATGGTACAATATTTATGCAGAGGAGAAAGCCAAATTAATCAACACAAAAAGGCCAAAGAATGCACAATCAGGAGTGCAGCATCCCCTTAAATTGCACTTCAATGTTAGTATTGGAAGGTGAATCCAAGTACCACGTGTAGGCAGATAACCAGCAGGTTTCCGATCTTCCACCATCAGAGGTGAATGGTGCTACCTGCTGAGACAATGACATAGAATTTGATGTGACCAGCAATCTGTACAGTAATTGTACTAGAGTCCAGTCAGAACTGAAGTTTGAGGCAGTATTACTTTTGTCAATTAATTTAGAGGTAGGTTATGCCTTTCCTTATTATAGTTATGGCCCCTCCCTTTCTTTGTCCAGATCTGTTACTGGCAAAGCATGAATAGTTTGAATTAAAATAAGGCATGATGCAGGAGCAGTCTTTAAGCCAGATTTCTGAAATAGGTAGCACTAATGGTTTATACTGATAAACTTCTGTTTCAGGCTCTGCCTATTTGTTGTTTATACTGCATAAATTAGTTGAGGCAATGAACAGTTGTTTAGAATTAGTATTACTCTAAAATGTGGCAGCTCAGTCAGAGTTCATATGTTTAGCATTAGAAAATACAACTGCACAAATTATTAGTATGCTAATCTATTTAAGTGATTTCACATAACTTTTACTGAGGAATATAAGTATAGCTTAGCAAACAGGATGGAGTGGATTTTTTTACTAAGAAGAAAGAAAAAAAGTATGCTTTTGTATAATGATCTATAAAAATTGTTCCCTGAAGTGCAGGTTGTTTTAGGCATGGGTTTTATCATAAGTTAGCCTGAGAGCAGTGGCTGTGGTGGGTATGTTGGGGAAATTTAGTCACAGCTAAGTGAAGAAGTACTTAATAAAAGATTGTTGTTGTTAATAGTTGATGAAGAACTGCTTGATAATGAAGATAATTGTAAGTGGCTTGTCTTTAAAAAAGGCTAATGAGTTATTAGCAGAAAGTGTAGAACTGACCGAATAAATGTAATGGCATTGGGGTAGCTGGGGAAATAGGCATGGGGTAGGGAGTGAAATGAGCAGCTGCGGAACAAGAGGGAAGCCAAAAGATGTGTGCACGTACAATGGCCTTGAGGCAGCATGTCTGAGTGTATGGGGTACAAACTGAAAACCAGTGAGCACAAATTACAATTAAAATGAATCCATATGTAAATGTATGCTTTAAAAAAATAAAAATTACAACACAAAAGTAATGATAAAGTTCAACTGTGCAAACATGCCAAGGGCATCTATAAGCCTAGCCAGAATGTGTTGGCTTTCGCCTCCCCCTTATATTAGTTCCCTGTGCCTCTGTCCAGCAGTGTCACTGAAGTGATCCCCGGGGTAAATTTTCTTTTTCCCATCCACTTGTCAAAGTTTCTCTTGAAGAGTGTTAGTGAGGGGCTCTGCCTAATGTAGATTTAATATTTGGAAGAATGTATGGGTATGTCAGTAATGAACCAGTTAGGGGATGACCTCATATGAGACGGGGGAAAGCTAAAATATGAAAAGATATACTAAGTCTAAGACATATGAAACAACCACAAGATATGCATTAACTGAAAGCAAAATCTAGTGATAAATCTAAGGACTGGAAATTTTGTTTGAGACAGGTTCCAAAATTGCAGTAAACTACAAGGTTGTTTTGCAGAACCAATGCAATGATAAGAGTTCTATGTATTATTCATTGGACTACAATTGAAGAGGTCTAAATGAAGATCATGTTTTATGTGACAAAGGGTGTTGCTTAAGATGGGAAGGGAATTGGGCAGGAAGAGAAAGAAGTCTTGTGTTAGTTTCTATGTTGTCTGATAGTAACAAAATCCAGAGGAAGATAAAAGAGTGAATACTGTTAAACACCTTGCTGGAAACCAAATAATATTGAAGATCAGAATCAGAATTAGCACTCACCAATAAAATGCATGAGGTCATCAATTACTCAATATGAGAAGAATACCACTGCAAGCTAAAACAAAAAGAAAAAAAAAGACTTCCTGACAGTCAAAAGACAGACCTCCTGTTTGGATCACAATTGTCGAAGCTACTGAAAAAAAATACTCTATCTCAACTAGAATCCAGACTAATATGACACTGCCCAAAATACAGCCTTAGAAACATTAACCATTCTGCATACTCATTTCATGCCCCTTAAGGTAAACTGCAACACACAGATCGCTACTTTTCTGTACTAGGTCCAAAAATCAGGGAATCCATATCAACCTCACTTATAGACACATTCTCTAACCCAAAATTCCATTCTCAGCTACAAATGCACCTACCAAAATTGGGAAAGTCTTCTTCTTCTTCTTCTTCTTTCGGCTGCTCCCATTAGGGGTCGCCACAGCAGATCAACTGTTTCCATTTCTTCCTGTCCTCTGCATCTTGCTCTGTCACACCAACCACCTGCATGTCCTCTCTCACCACATCCATAAACCTTATCTTAGGCATTCCTCTTTTCCTGTTACCTGGTAGCTTCATCCTTAGCATCTTTTTCCCAATATACTCTGCATCCCTCCTCAGCACATGTCCAAACCAATCTTGCCTCTCTGGCTTTGTCTCCAAACCTTCCAACCTGGGCTGACCCTCTAATATACTTATTCCTAATCCTGTCCATCCTCATCGCACCCAGTGCAAATCTTAACATCTTCAACTCTGCCACATCAAGTTCTGACTCCTGCCTTTTTGTCAATGCCACTGTCTCCAACCCATATAACATAGCTGGTCTCATTACCCTCTTGTAGACCTTCCCTTTCACTCTTACTGGTACCCATCTAGCACAAATCACTCCTGACACTCTTCTCCACCCACTCCATCCTGCCTATACTCTCTTCTTCACCTCTCTTCCACACTCACCATTACTCTGAACTGTTGATCCCAAGTACTTAAACTCATTCACCTTCGCCACCTCTACTCCCTGCATCCTCACCATTCCTCTATCCTCCCTCTCATTCACACACATATATTCTGTCGTAGTCCTGCTGACCTTCATTTCTCTTCTCTCTAGAGCATATCTCCACCTATCCAGGGTCTCCTCCACCTGTTCACAACTCTCACTACAGATCACCAAAATTGGGAAAGTGCAGATGTAATATCAAAAACCACTTAATCTAATCGCCATAATCTCCCACTAAGTGACAGCTTCCCTATTTCCCATTTTAACCCCTCTGTATTAAAACACTTGTCATTGTAATGCATTGCTAAATCCCTTGAAATTCTAGGTCTGCATTGTAAATAAAAGATACATACATTTTTCTGTAACTACTTGAACAATGTAATGCATGTTTTACAAACCTGATCACCTCTCTATATGACACTGCAGAAATGTTATACATGTATGTTTAGCTATATTGCTGTGTATAGTCCTTGCATATTTTTAACTGTTGTGTACATATATATATATATATATATATATATATATATATATATATATATATATATACTTTAACTCTTGCACCATATCTCTGTAACTGTCAAACTTTAATGTTTTCCCACACTGTGACTGAAATCTGTCCTCTGTGATTCAGTGCCCTTCCACAGATAACAAATTTAAATAAAAAATAAACCAAGGAGTGGCAAAGCTTTGTCAAAGGAATGATAGGCATGTATTCCACCAAAAGTAATATGAGAATATATGAGGAGTAAACAGTAGGGCAAAAGGTTAAACAGCAAGAGCTTTAGTAACAAGAAGGCAATCTAGCTGTAATGAACTGGGGGAGGAATATTAAGAAAAGGCCATGTATCGTGTAGGAAACTAAGAGTTAAGAGTGATGAAAATAGATGGTGTATTGGTCACAGTGTTCAGACAGGTGGTAAAGGAAAAAGAATATAACAGAAAGCAAAAGTGATGGTGGAACTTACATTTGACATGAAGGACAGCTGGTTGGAATGGTGAAAAGTTAAAGATGGAAGGGAAGTAAAATAGATAAAAGATACAGCTGAGGTATAATAGCAGAAGGAAAATATATGAAGTAGCAGTATAAATGAAATGGGAAATAGAAAGTAGGAGAAGCAAATTAACATCGCCATGCAGCCAATGAGGTAGGTAGAGATACAAACCACTTATTTTTGCCTAATATATTGTGTAAATGAAGGTAATTAAGGGAGCCGACAAATGGAAGAAAGAAATAAGGGAAAATATATAAGTATGGTAAGAGGAAAATGTGAAAATAATAGTTTGAGGAAAATGGAAATGAGAAATAGAATGAAGAAAATTAAGACCAAAATGCTTCTGCAGATGTGGTTAGAGGTACATAAGTTAGCTTTCATCTAACTTAGTTTGTAAGGGGAGGTACATGATCTAGGTAAGTTACAAGAAAGACTGGTAACGTAATGAAAACCCAACAAACCTTGGATCCTGGTGTGTAAAAGTTCTCCTTTATTAAATAGCACCAACAAAATCCGCATACAATAAACCAACGACAAAGACTAAGCGCTTTCACCCTAGTAAGTAGGGCATCTTCAGAGTAATGAATGAACACTACCATCATCCTTATATAGTAACATTTTCATTAATTGAACCTTAATAGGCCTTACATCATTAAACTTAATTAATTAATTAACAATCAAAATGAAAAAGAAGAAGAAAAGGAAATGAAAAATAAAAATAAACTCACAGTTACTGCCCATAGTCTAAAACATGAACATGAAAGAATATATATATATATGTTATATGTATATATGTTGTGCACAAGTAGATATAGGTGTAAGGATGCTCAAAATTAGTTAGACATCTATATTACTTTTTCCTTCTATTCAATGTTTATGTATTTGGGTAGCATAAAATGTGTTTTAAAAATGTCTTTAAACTATAACATTATTGCATCCGTAAGGACAAATGAAAAGTGAACATAAGATATATAAGTTATGTTATATGTGTTTATTATAAAAAATATATATAATGTTATAAAACACTCACAGTATCACTATATATAATTTGTATATTAACATGTACTTTAAAATCAATAATCATAATCAAAAATGAAAGTATTGCAATATCAAAATAATAATATATAGAATTGTTACAATTATAATGTTAAAAAATTATATATATGTATAATTAATTAGCAAATATTAATGTTAAATAAAAATAATTATGAAAAATTATATAAATATTAATAAATACAATTAAATTCATAATATAAATATTTAAAATTCATAATATAAATATTTAAAAACCTACCATAAATATATAAATAATTAAATATATATATAATATAAATAGTAACATAGTAATCTAATATAGTTAAACATATAAATAAATACAATGGTGGTCTATGTAGCATCCTGTACTACCTGTCATGCGTTTTATGTAGGGAAAACTATTAGAAAACTTAAAAAAACCGTGTTAGTGAACATTTCGTGAAAAAAAAACATAAAACAACCAGTGCTCTATATAACCACAGTATCAATTGTTCTAATTTTAAAAGATTGATGGTATCAAAAAGCAATATTAAATATTAAATACTAATTATTAATTATTGAATATTAATTATTAAATATTAAATATCAAACATTAAATAATTAAATAAACTGTGATTTAAGGTTTAATATGCTAGATATAGAAATTTGTTCATTAATGCCAGGCAACGTAGTGGCATTTAGCCTAAGTTGCCACAAACATTCCTTTGCTTCTAATATCATTTTTTCATCACCACCGTTATTTTCTTTGTTATATGTTCTGTCAATAATAAAAAATATAAATCTTTTAAAATTAGAACAATTGATACTGTGGTTATATAGAGCACTGGTTGTTTTATGTTTTTTTATATCATGTAAATGTTCACTAATACGTGTTTTAAGTTTTCTAATAGTTTTCCCTACATAAAACGCATGACAGGTAGTACAGGATGCTACATAGACCACCATTTTTGAATTACAGTTGCATAACCCTGGACATCTGATAGTCTTAACATAATTATAAATATAGAGGTAGGGACCATCATTAATAAATCTACAAACATGACATGCTCCACATTTGTTCATTTTGGAATTTTTGTACAAGTCATAATTAGTATGCTGTTCAAATAGATTTTTTAAGTTTCTACCTCTACTAAAAGTTATTTTAGGTGTATTTCCTATTATGTCCCTAAATTCATGATTTAATTCAAAGACACTAGTCCAGGCTTCATGTATAGCATTAACTATCTGTTGAGAACAATTATTAAATGGTAAGATAAAAGTGTCATGTCTTGAAGTAGGTAATTTCATGATTGTATTATTGTCAGAGTCCAAAGAGATAATTGGTTTGTATAATGTACTCCTTTTAGTTAAAATTTCTCTACTAATCTCTTGAACAATATTAGCAGGATATCCTCTAGCCAAAAACATATTTGTAATTTTCTCCAATTCACTTTCAAAAACTACTTCATTACTGACAATTCTTGACAATCGAACCATTTGTCCTTTAACTAAATTCTTTTTTTGGTGCATGGGATGACAACTGTCAAAATGTAAAAAGGAATTCGAGTATGTTTTCTTCCTGTAAATACCTGAATCAAACTTATTGTTATCCAAACAGAGCGTAATGTCTAAAAAATTGACGTTATTAACAAACACATGACTGGTAAATTTGAGAAAACTCGTAGTTTTACCCAAAAAAGTAACAAATGCATTAAATTCATCTTCAGATCCTTCCCAAAAAATAAGGATATCATTTAAAAAACGTAGGTATAACAACACTTTGTTCCAAAATGTACTTGTAATGACATATTCAGACTCTCAATAGGCTAAAACCAAGTTTGCATAAATGGGGGCACACCTTGCCCCCATAGCTACCCCTTTTGTTTGTCTAAAAAAATTATTGTTGAAGAACAAAAAATTGTTCTCCAAAACTAATTCTAACATCTCAGTAAGCAATCGGTTGTCAGGACTGTTATGTTTACTATATTTATTTAGGCATGCTTCAAACATCTCCAAACCTTGATCATGAGGAATAACTGTAAATAAATTGATGATGTCCACAGTAGCCATTAAGAATTTGGTTCTAAAATCAAAAGTATTCATGAATTGTCTTATGATATCAAGACAATGCCATGAATCTTTTATGATATGTGGTATAGAATTCAAAATAGGTTTACATTTGAAATCAATATAAGCGGCCAATGGTTCTGTCTTTGATCCTTTGGCTGACACTATAGGTCTAAACGGAGGATGGTTCATGTTTTTATGAATCTTGGGGATCCCAAATATAGATGGAGTAATTGGGAATTCAACTGAAATATAGTTGTAAGTTTGTTGATCTATTCTCCCATCCATCAAGAATTCATAAAACAGCCAGTCAATCTTAGTGTATGCTTGATTGATCTAATTTCTACTAACTTTTTGATATGTTTCATTATCTTCCAACAAGGTGGACATCCTATTATTGTAATCAGAATTAAGCATAATGACTACTCCCCCACCTTTGTCCGGTTTCATGATTCGATATTTGTCTGAACCAGTGAGTTCTTTAAGACAAAAATTCTCTGATGGTGTCAAATTACTCTTATTAACATTATTATATTTTATAATTCTTCTGATTTGTGATTCACATAACTTTTCAAAAATCTGAATCATACAATTTTGTGGGGGTATAAAAGTACTATGGCGTTTAAGACTCAAATGTCTGGAGCTTTGCAATGGATCTCCTGTATTGTGAAAAAATAATTTTAAATTTAAAAGTCTAGTATACATTTTTAAATTTGTCAATACTTTACCTACATCTAATTTGAATGTAGGTACAAAGGTGAAGCCTTTACTTAATAATTGTAAATATTTACTGTCAAATTTATGTCCTGTAAAATTATAAAAATTGAATCCAGAGAAAGAAGTAACAGAACAGTCGTTCATCACATTGTTTGATAATACATCCAAACAATTCTCACTCAAACTGTTCACTGTCACTAGCAACTCACCTATTCCCTGTGTATCTAATGTGGGATACAGTATATCAATATTATTTGAACCACTAATTTCCTCACTATTCACTTCTGTGTAGCTAGAGTTTAATGTGGCTATCTCTGCCATGAGTAGGTTCTGTAAGGTTGGTTGTTGTGGTATCTGTGAGTGTGTTGATTCTGGCTGTTCTGTTGTTCTCTTATCCGTTCCGATCTCCTCAGAGATGGAGGTTCTAAAAAAACGGGTTGAACTTCATCATTAAAATTAAAATTGACTTGGTTAGTCCTCACGTTATCAATATTGGGACTAGGATCTTGTCTATTCACCATAACTTGTTTTCGGTTTTGAACTTGCATATTCTTGTATTCCCTAAAGTGGGTGTAAGCTTTGTTGTTGTTATAATCCCTACTATCTCTTTCTATTTTATTATTTTTGATGTCCAAACCCTTGTTAATGTACCTATCAATATCCTTAAAAATGTTTTCTAACCTAAATTTGTTGTGTTCATATAACAAGTCAGCTTTAATATTACTATCTAAAATGTTCAGTCTCTCCTTTAGAACATTCAGTCTATCATTGTTATTACAAATAATCAACCTTAATAAATCTAAACCAGTTCTATCAAAGAGATGTAGCAGTTCTGTAAATACGTCCGTGCCTTCCTGGAAGCCATGTGGTAGTTTAAACAGGCGTAACCCCTTTGGCACCTGCTTTAGTTCAAGGGAGCGTTCCAGGAACGCATTGTCCATCTGAAGCGATTTATATATTCTCAAAGTTTTTTCAAATTCTAAAAATTGTGTATTCAGCATTCCCATATCTCTTGACATAATAGGCTGTCTCTTATTTAAGGATGGGGCCGTAAGAAAATGATTCAAGTCCATGTTTGATGTGTGATTGTTGTTGGAACGAACACTGCGTGTAGTCTGATTCCGTTCATCATTGTGATGGGACCTAATTGACCTGTTAATACGAGGTGGGACATTAACGTCTTCTTTCCCTGACGTCACGCCGTGATTCGATGGACTTGTAGATGGTTGCCTAGTGACCGGCCTCTGTGCGCTTGTATTAGGAGTAGAGTGCAGCGTAAAAAGTTGCTCTTGAGATTCCGTTACAAGAAAGAGTCTGCAAAAAGGAAGGGAAGAAGTAAGGAAAAATGATGGGATGTGCTAAATTAAGGAAGTGTATTGGAATAAGTAGCTTTAAAGGAATAAGAAGTTTATTGGAGAGAAGTAAGACCACCTTTTTGCCACTAAGGTGGGCAGAAGTACAGACTATTAAGTCTCAACTGACTAAGTAAGGGGAAGTAAGATCATCATACTGACCCAGAGAAAGACAGAGATATAGCAAGTTATCTCTCTACAAACAGTGTATCTGGAGAGGTAGATAACAGACAGATGAGAAAGCAAATCTATTTTAATGAAAGGTAAATAAGACAGAAGGAGTAGCTATGGTGGAAGAAAAAATTGGAAACAGTACTTTGTGGAAAATAAGAAAGAATGATTGAGTAGGAAGAAGTAAGACAACTATGCTGCCACCAAGGAGGTTAGATACATGAACAGGGACACAAATTATTTATTTTTGTCTAGGAAGATATCAGTAAATCCCAAATTTTTACTGTCTGAGTAAAGCATGGGAATTTCATGGAATCTGACATATTTGATCAAAGTACTTCTTGCTTCACTGCCCACAAACAGTAAAAAAAGTTTTGGGATGTCATCATCACAGAAAACCTGTATTCAGAAAGGAAAGAGAAGACATTAACATTATGTGCATGGGATAATAATAAATGTAAATCTATGAACTATACAGGTCCAAAATGTTAGATCTTTAAAATATGAAAAAATAGAGCCTATGACATGTGCTCCAAACAATACTTGGGGGTCACTATAGTTAATGCTCTGATTTGAGGAAAAGGCATAATTGTTAAACACTTTTCTGACATCAGAAAGGTACTTAACAAGCTTTTATTAAGTACTGCTTACTGTTAAGCTCTAGTCACGTACTAGAACACTACCAGCAATCAGTAGTCACCACAAAAGAGTAAAGGGAAACTGTTAAACACTTAATTTGGGCTTTTTTCTAATGTAGTGTTTAACACTATGTATGAAGTTTTTGATAGCTTCCCACCACTCTTCTGTGGTGGTTGCTCTCTGTGTGGCAGGGGTAAGTGTGGTACAGCCATACTGCACTTTTCTGTATAACTTTTGGATGCCCCATTTGCCTTCTGCCACCTCAGCCTTCAGCATCTTCTGGCACCCCTGACTGAAATATATGCAATTTTCTAGTCTTCACATGCACTGCAGTCTAATCATGAAAGAATGTCTCAAAAAGCTTGAGCTGCTGTCAGTAAATGTTATTGATTGCATTACTATGGCTTTGTTTTATTTAATATTAAATAATAAACCTTCACCTAGTCTAAAATAATTTCCAAAAAATCATGATTATTATACAATCTAGGTATTCACCAATGAGCCTGTGTCAAGAAACGTACTCATAATCCAGTTACACAATGAGCAAAGTTATCAATTCATGAGAGTGTTTGAAGCAAAATCAGTTTAGATAAAGACTAGTCCACAGATTCAGAAAGACTGTGATGCTTGTGTTAAGTGCATTGTCTTCACTGTGGGTTTCTAGCATATTCAGAGACACATTACCTGCAGTGAGGAAAGATCTCATTATCAGCTAATTAGCATGTCTGAATTGTTAACTACCACAGGTGCAAATCACCACTTTTCTGCAGTAGTTGACAGCAAATGCTTTGTGTTGTTGCTGGCACCCCCCCCCCCTTCACTCTCACACACACACACACACACACACACACACACACACACACACACACACACACACACACACACACACACACACACACAAATATCACTCACTCGATACATGTCTTGTGTTGTCACAATGCCCCTGATGTCTCCTTTATCCTGCCTTGACTAATCATGGATGAAAACGGTCACTCATTAACACTTCATATCCTTCAGTAAATGCATGGTACTGCAAAACAAAAACTATTATACTAGTGACAAACTGATTTTTTAGAAGGCATGATTAAATTATATCCCTGCTTTTGTCCCACAATTAATTTTGGCTTTGTGTAGATTTCTTTTGCAATGAGATTGAGAGTTTATCTTGTCTTTCCCCCACATAAGTCATAAACCAGCCATTGCAGGCACTGAATACTGCACAAGATCTTCATTATATGTTGAACAAAAGAAAAAAAGACAAAAAAAAAAAAAAAAACAAACAAAAACAAAATGTTGCACTAACTAATCAGTTATCATATTTTTATATGCATTATACACACACACACACACACACACACACATTATATATATATATATATATATATATATATATATATATATATATATATTTTTTTTTTTTTTATTTATTTTTTTTACATCACACCACTGGCATTTTGCAGTGGTGCAGAGGAGTAATACCCACAGCGGGGAGGGTACAGGTAATGAATCCTTTGTAATGCCTTTAGTGTCCATGATGTATAGTGGTTACCAGCTTTACACTATTTTTTGTTTGTTTTGTTTTTATTTATTTGTTTTTTTTTCAGTAAGTGCACTTAAGGAACATTATACAAATAATCCCTAGTGTCTTCTCCCATACTGATGTCTTTATAGTTATCCCCAGTGGCTACTGTTACTCCCGCCACTTGTGTTATATAAATGTTGTTAAGGGACAGCATTGAAAAGTTCTCTCTGGTGTCTAGTTTCTCCCAAAGAACTCATCTTTAGTGCTCTCGCTGGGAGCTACTACCTCCACAAACCCATATATTAATAAAGAGTTGTGCATGTTGGTTGGTGGCACCACAACCAAATGATGCAGGTTTTTCATGTCTAGGCAATAGGTGTATGGAAACATGACAGCTATCCTAATCTGCATGCCCCCACCTACAAACAAAGACACACCCCTAACCTACCCACTCACTAACCCCCCAGTTGTGTCCTAAGTAGCAGTCACACATATGACAACACATGCAGGCAGCCCCTCTCATGCACACACTCAATCCCCCACCCCTCAAGACATTATCTGGCCACTAAAATCCCTAACAGTTAACTCTACCAGGATGGTTGAATATGGCTTTTGAATCACCACAGGTCATTTTGTGGGACAGCACATGGCTAGTTAGCATATGTGTCTCCCCAGAATGCCACATTAGCATCTGGTGCAGCTACAGAGACTGTCCATTATGGTGCTGCATGTCATCATGTTCTTGTAACATTGTAGGGCTGTCCCTGATCACAAAAATGTTATTCTGAGGTGTACACCTTCTGTAAACCTTGCAGTAAATGTTTTGAATATGGGACTAGGAGAACTAATGAGAAACAAAATGTTGCTAAAAACAATTATGCTGCAGTCAAAGGTATTAAAGAAACAGATATCTATCTGAGTGTTTTGCATAGGAAGATAATCAGTAATTAACAGTTATCCATGCTATAAACTGACACTTTTTATACACTGTGTAGGTGAGCTGGCCATTTTATAACTAGAAATGTATCGTAACACTCATGCATCCATTCTCATTGCAAGTTAGTTCCACCCTTCTCTTTATAGAGTGACATTTTTCATATGCAGTAAACATATCTAAAATAAAAACAGAAGGGAAGAACAGACCATATTGCATGTGAAAACTATAACAATTATACATGCTCTGAAGCAGTTCATTCTCAATACAACTATCTTTGTCATGGGCCTGCTTGATGCAGACAGTTACATAGCTCTAAATAAGCATGGGCCTGCTTGATGCAGACAGTTACATAGCTCTAAATAAGCATGGGCCTGCTTGATGCAGACAGTTACATAGCTCTAAATAAGCATGGGCCTGCTTGATGCAGACAGTTACATAGCTCTAAATAGGCATGGGCCTGCTTGATGCAGACAGTTACATAGCTCTAAATAAGCATGGGCCTGCTTGATGCAGACAGTTACATAGCTCTAAATAAGCATGGGCCTGCTTGATACAGACAGTTACATAGCTCTAAATAAGCATGGGCCTGCTTGATGCAGACAGTTACATAGCTCTAAATAAGCATGGGCCTTCTTGATGCAGACAGTTACATAGCTCTAAATAAGCATGGGCCTGCTTGATGCAGACAGTTACATAGCTCTAAATAGGCATGGGCCTGCTTGATGCAGACAGTTACATAGCTCTAAATAAGCATGGGCCTGCTTGATGCAGACAGTTACATAGCTCTAAATAAGCACGGGCCTGCTTGATGCAGACAGTTACATAGCTCTAAATAAGCACGGGCCTGCTTGATGCAGACAGTTACATAGCTCTAAATAGGCATGGGCCTGTTTGATGCAGACAGTTACATAGCTCTAACAAGCAGCAGACAGTTACATAGCTCTAAATAAGCATGGGCCTGCTTGATGCAGACAGTTACATAGCTCTAAATAAGCATGGGCCTAGACAGTTACATAGCTCTAAATAGGCATGGGCCTGCTTGATGCAGACAGTTACATAGCTCTAAATAGGCATGGGCCTGCTTGATGCAGACAGTTACATAGCTCTAAATAGGTATGGGCCTGCTTGATGCAGACAGTTACATAGCTCTAAATAAGCAAGGGCCTGCTTGATGCAGACAGTTACATAGCTCTAAATAGGCATGGGCCTGCTTGATGCAGACAGTTACATAGCTCTAAATAGGCATGGGTCTGCTTGATGCAGGCAGTTACATAGCTCTAAATAGGCATGGGCCTGCTTGATGCAGACAGTTACATAGCTCTAAATAGGCATGGGCCTGCTTGATGCAGACAGTTACATAGCTCTAAATAAGCATGGGCCTGCTTGATGCAGACAGTTACATAGCTCTAAATAAGCATGGGCCTGCTTGATGCAGACAGTTACATAGCTCTAAATAGGCATGGGCCTGCTTGATACAGACAGTTACATAGCTCTAAATAAGCATGGGCCTGCTTGATGCAGACAGTTACATAGCTCTAAATAGGCATGGGTCTGCTTGATGCAGACAGTTACATAGCTCTAAATAAGCATGGGTCTGCTTGATGCAGACAGTTACATAGCTCTAAATAAGTGTGGGCCTGCTTGATGCAGACAGTTACATAGCTCTAAATAGGTCATTGTGTTTTAGATATCATCCATTTCTTCCTTTACATAAGCCATGGGTATTTCTCTGTAATGGCCTTACCCCTGCTCCTGGTGGCTGATATTCACAATCACATCACTTGGGGGACATAATCTGCACTCACCATATTGTATACGTCCTTTTATCAACATGTCCTCTAAACAGTTATCATTACCAACTTGAAATCATTGAGCTAGCATGGTTTACTTATGCTGACTATCAAATAGACACCCAAGAGCTCCTTGTTCCAGCTACCAAATACATCATTCTCTTTTTCAAATGTAACAGCTGAATGAAACCTAGTCATTGCACTCAGATTAGCTATATAAGTGTTTAAATATATCTCAGGGAGCTTGTTTTACTCCAACAGGCAATGCAGTTAGCTCCAAGGTCATGCTTAAGATTTGTTTGTAGTCATTTCTACAACAGTTATGAGAAATTAGAGTAAAAAACAAAGAGCCTAGGGTCTCTGTATAATTCGTTATATTACCAGCTAGAGTTTTTGCATGTAAAGAATACATTTTTTAGTCTTTTCAGAGCTTCAGGAATATCTTTTGTATCAGTGCCATGGAATGTGATGCTATATCTCTTAAATTTGTTTCTATCATAGGTCACAGACCTAGGTTCATAGGTTCATAGGTTCATAGTAAGTACTAGGCTATCTGCCTGAGGGCATCTATAAGCCTAGCCAGTATGTGTTGGGTTTCGCCGCCCCCTTAGATTAGTTCCTGTGTCTCTGTCCAGCAGAAACATTAGTTCCCTGTGCCTCTGTCCAGCAGAGCCACTGCAGTGATCCCCAGGGTAAATTTTCTGTTTCCCATCTACTCGTCAAGGTTTCTCTTGAAGAGTGTTAGTGAGGGGCTCTGCCTAATGTAGATCAGAATCCCGTTCCAAAGCATGGGAAGTCTCAGAGACAGGAATCTATCCCTCCAGCATGTCCTGTTTATCGTTGTGGTGAGGTTTAGATCCCTAGAGCATGTGGATCTTTGGGATTTGTTTTTTTTAGGTGGAGCATGTTCATCAATTTTGGGTTGGACATGGCCTCGTATGTCAGGCAGAGATCACCTCTGAATAGGCGGTATGCAACCAAGTACAGCTGGAGTTTCTTCAGTTGGGCTGCATAGGGCATATGTTTGAGGCCTGTTATCATCTTGGTGAGGTACTTCTGTGTTTTTTCCAACTGTTGCAGGTGTCTTGTAAGGTACATCACAAATGGGGCATTGTACTCTATGATGGGTCTGATGAGTGATGAGTAGAGGGGCACGATAACCTCTTTTGTTCTAGATGCTAACCCTTTTGTGATTAGGTGGGCCACATAGAAGGATTTTCTAACCACCTTGGCAATATGATTATCAAAGGAGAGATTACTATCTACTTGGGTCCCCAGATCCCTTATTATAATTTCTGCATTTAGGGGACTACCACATATGTGGCAGTCCATGGGTACTTTGTTTTTTCCAAAGGGGATGACTATGCACTTTTTGGCATTTAGCTTGAGGCCATGGTTTTGACACCAGGTATCTGTCTCACTGAGACCCTTCTGGAGGATGTTTGCATCAGCCGGAGAGTCAGTTATGGCCCCCAGTTTGCAATCATCTGTGAACTTGGTTCGCCATAGTCCTCGTGTGCTTGGCTGTACCTCTGAAAAGTATATACTGAACAGGAAGGGTCCCAGGACTGAGCCCTGGAGGATGCCACTTGGCATCTCATTGCATCTGCTAAGACCACTGTATAACTAGGAGTATTTTCCCTTTGTATTTGTAGTTCTGACTAATCAAATTGTCTGTGGGACAAATGCAGCTGACTTGACTCTATCTGCAGTATATGAGAGGGCTGTATTGGAATGGGGCAGTATTCTACTAGATCTAATAAATCGGTTTGATGCTGTCAATATTTTATCAATTTGTGATTCATCTTCCTTTGTTAATGCAGTCCAGAGAGAGGTTTGTTGTACTTATTCTGGTTTTATTTCTACTGCAAGAGGAATTAAAAATGCTTCCATTGCAGCTTATTTGTGATTTGCTTTTGAAGTCTGCTAAGGTATATTCATGTCTGAAATAAAGCAGATTTAGTGAAAGAATTTTGTTTTCCTATCAGTTCGATGAAACTTCAGCAGTTTGAAAACCATATGTTCAAACTGTGAAGTTCGAAAACTGATTATCGCTAAGAAGCGGAACACCAAATTCTTTCCCAGGGAAAGAATTTGGTGGGTCGTTTCTACGGCTTCACGATTTTCAGCACTGTGGTGGAAAGTTACGGGTCGGGTTCAGGTAAGTGTGGGATTGTGCGGACGTTAGGGTTAGGTTGTGGGTTAGGTGAGTTAGGGTTAGGGCGCAGGTCAGGTGAGTGTGCGATAGTGATGGACCTTAGGGTTAGGGTTTGGGTTAAGGTAACTGGATAGATAGTAGTGTATGTACAGTTTAGTGTATGGCTAGATGTAGGATTTTAAGTGTATGTGTGTGGATTGCTGTTTTTTGGTGTGCTTGAGTTGTGTGTGTGTTTCTTGGAACAACAATTTTTTTCCCTGGGAAAAATCACTGTTCTAAGTCTTTGATGGTTTTGCACTTCACGGTTAGAAGTTCGAACATATGGTGTTTGAACTTCTGCCATTTCATTTAAGTGATATAGACCCAAGAATTTTCATCTCAGTGATCAAACTATAAACCTCGAATGCTAAGTTCAGATTTTTCCAATTTCTTTTGTACTATGATCTTGCCTTCATCATGTGGCATAAAGATATCAAGCTCCTTGTTGTAGATCTGTGTGTGTGTGTGTGTGTGTGTGTGTGTGTGTGTGTGTGTGTGTGTGTGTGTGTGTGTGTGTATTTTTTTTTAAATCACTGTACATTTGTTTATGTAGGAAAATGGGTTTTCATTTTTCTGTAACATATTATAGGTTTATAAAGATAACATGTTTGGATACCTTTATGTGATACATCTTTCTTGTATAAGATGCATTTCTATAATGTTGCTTTACTAGAATGCTGAGAATGTTTTTCATAACCTAAGGCTTCCTCTTATTCTGTGTTTTAAATGATTTTCATTTCACTGGTGATTGTAGTAATGTATTACTGTATTTAAAAATTGACACAGTAGTTTAGGCAACAATAAACTCTACCATTCCTGATAACTGCAATATAGAGTTACTAATATATATATATATATATATATATATATATATATATATATATATATATCTCAACAACCAAGATTGGGAGATAAGTTTGCCATACTTAAAGGATCAAGTACAGCAAAGCATGAATTAGCTATTGATTAGTTATTGGTCAGCTATTGGCCCGTTCTCATATCTTTGGCGGGTATAGGGTGAACTATTGTTTGTGCAAATTTTAGTAAACGCCATGGTCCTTGAAAGCATCAGTGCTAACCTGAGAAGTAAGAGAATAACAGAATATGCAGTATACAGAACATGAATATGCATACTATGCACACTTCATCACACAACTCCCCCATGACTGAGGGTTCTGTCCATTCACCAAAGAGTGATGGTTTCTGACACTCATTAATGTCTGTTCTTTCTCCCCATCTGCAGCAGCCTCCTGCCAAAAAACAAAGAATTGGAAATGCATGTAAGAATTTGCAAATTAAGCATGAAATTGCAGTATTTCTTCATACCACACACCAAGTTCCTATATAACAACGGTAGCAAAAAGCACTGATATTTAAAGGGTGCAAACCATATATAGAAAAGCAGTGCCTACTGTAAATGTGTCTCAGTGTTTACGCTGAGATAATATGGAACTTGAAGAAACAAGATGGAAACATTTATTATGGTCTGAGATATACATAAAGTTTATTTAGAAAAGTTTAAAATTAAGTTAAAAGCTTAGAGTTAATCTGTAAATGAAAAGGGGGCTAGAAGTATAGAAAAACCTTTCATAGTATGTTGGTTCATGGGTTTCATAGGAGTTTCAAGATCATTTAGTAAAACCAACAGTGTATGTCTTGCCAATACCTATTAAGTTTTATCTTCCTTCACAAGGGGAGGGAAAATACTCCTTGGATAAATTTTATAGCACCCATCCAATAATTTAGCTTTGGCTTGAAGGAAATTATTGAAATATGTTATTTAACCTGTAGATGGAGTTTGTTTTGTTTATCTGCTAATGAAGATTTAGATAACATTGCTTTAAATATTATTTGACATTTTGAGATGTAAATTATCATGGACCACTGAATTTCTAATAGCAAAGTAAGCAAAGCACAGATTCCCACCTCAGGATTATATAAGACACAGAGTGCAAGGAACAGTTCTTCCTGTCTCTCTCGGTAACTAAGGGCTCTAAGATCAAAGATACTTTTTAGTTACCTGGGTTGCTGTTTGAGTTTTCTGAAATGTTGTGTGAGATGTGTATCTAGTGGAACATTGCGCTCTGTGATGGGTCTGATCAGTGCTGAATACAGGGGACCAATAATGTCTATGGATCTGGATGAAATACATTTGGCTATTAGTTGTAAAAGGCAGAAGAATTTTCGAACTACAGTTGCCACATATGTTCATTGGTTCATAGGTTTGTACTAGACTAATGACCAATGGAGAATTTTTAAGCCTAGCTAAGCATTCCAAATCTTTGACAAGATCTAGTGCCCTCGGTAGTGTAAACAGGGGCTTGGAAGATTAAATATTTAGAAGCAGTGGCCCGGGAAATGAACAATTTATAGGTTATCTGTGTCCATTAGAGACATAGGTGTCAAACTAGGGGTGAATTTCTGATTCCCCATCCAGCTGTCCAACTTACATTTGAATTGGGACAGGGAGAAACTATGACTCACATGGATGGGAGCTTGTTCCAGATAAGGAGTAGTCTCTGGGATACATACCTGTCTCTCCAGTGGGTCCTATTTATATCGCAGGCAAGTTGTAAGTCTTTAGAATGGGTAATTCTGATGTTGCTTGTTTTGCAGATATGAAGGATATTCATCAGAGTGAGGTCTGAAGATGCCTTGTTTGTCAGGCATAGATCTCCCCTCAACAGTCTGTAGGAGACAGAATACAGGAATAAACTTTCTTTCTTTTAAATTTCTCCACAATTTTAAAGTTTCTAATGCCATGACTGGAATGATTCCCATTCTTAAGTCAAAGTATGATTAAGGTTCATAAAATTAGCATTATTTCCGTCTTTGATGTTAGCCAAAAATGCTCTTTGCAGCACCCAAAATGAGCCCAGGACTGACTCCTTCTATAATTCATATGGAATTACATGTATTGGTATCATACCTAAATACGACTGTAAATCCTTTTTTGTGAAACCCGTTGCTCCTGCTACTATTGGAACTGTCTGGGTATCCTTCTTCCACACTGGTCTCATTTCTGGCATTTTATGACTTTGTGTGTTTCTATACATAAGACGCTGTAATCACTGGGTGTAGAAATTTCAGTGATTAATGCTACTTTTGTCTTCTCATGGACTGCTAGATCTGTTTTTTTCACATCTATTTTTAGAACTGTTGGTAGTGAGTGATCTCATGTGATATAAACATTTCTATAATGCTTTGTGGCTCATGTTTCCAATGTTTCTCAGCTACTTCAATATTATATTATTTCCACAATCCCCAATGCAACAGTGTTGCCACATTATTATTCCTTTCAGTATACAGGCCTTATGCCATTAATATACTACACCCAGCAACAAAATGTGCAAATGTTTTCAGTTCTATTTTACAAAACCTGCATTTGTCTGTTTCTGCAACATATTCAATGGACTTTTTAAGCCAAGATGCACATGGTCCACTAGCCTGGTCTGCCAATATTATCCTTTTGTGTTTTGTCATAAATTTACCTCTCCTTAAGCATTTCTACTTTAGATCCTGATTGACATGAGGTTTTTCCTGGAGTTTTCTGTACTTGCAACTATATTTATGCATTTTCCACATTTCTTGTCTTCTTATCTGATCCTGCACCTTATATTCATTCTTTTATTTTTTGGCACTTTCACTTGCTACTTGATTTTTACCTACTTCTGGTTTGATTTCCACTAGGGCTTTAAGCGATAGGGTATGATGAACAAAGGAGAGGAAGCAGCGGACACAGGTGCCCAGGTCTCAAACATCCTTTTCATTTAGTAAGGATGTGATTTCTATGCTGTATGCTGTGGGTAATTACTGTTTTCCAAGAGAAACAGTACTACACTTTTAGCTTTGAGTTTAATCCAATTTTCTGTGCAAGAATTATTACATAGGGTAACTCTTTCTGAAAAGTGTAGATTTCTAAAGGGGTTTTAACAATTACATCCAGTTTTCAAAATTTGTTAAACCAGATGTCCTGCTTATCATTTCTGGGATTAGAGACATATGTGCAAAAAGGGAAAAGGGCACAGTATTAGACCCCAGAGGAACTCCACTGAATACAGTGGCAATATCTGAAGAAGCAGCTGCCACAGGAGCAATGTGGGTTTTGTCTTTCAGCCAATTGATTAGTCATCTTACTATGTAAGACTGGATGTGTAGAGATGTCAGTATCATTACATTTCTAGCATGAGGTAAGGTATCAAATGCTTTGTTCAATGCAAGATAAACTATATGGGAAGCAGGCCCATTGCTGCCAGCTTGCATATCCTCTTAAAGAAATTAATAAGATTTTACAGGCATGATCTCCCCTTGCTAAGATCAAATAGTTGTAGAACAAGCCTAATGAGATTCTTAATCTCATAATTAATAAGAATGGGTATGATATGCTCCACAGATTTATAGACAGGACTCATAAAGCTGATTGGTTTGAAACTTCTAGAGTCCATGATAGGGCTACTCTTGTACAGGACCATAAACACAGCAGTGAACTAGGATTCAGTAGCATAATCTGTGACCAGGCTTAGGTAGAACACTTTAAGGAGACGTTTAGTGGAACTGACTTAGAGGACACCAAGGTATGCTGTCAGGACCCATGGAGAAGTGTTCTTAGGTTTTGTTAACTTCCTAAGAATGTGTTCTTTAATGAAAATAGTGGGTGTAAGGGGATTCAGAGATAAGTAGTGTTTAATAGATGTATCATGGATCAAATTTGCAGAGAATGTGTTTTCTAGTACACTTGTTATACCATTTATATTGGAGTGAGAGTCCCATTAAGAAAAAAAAATTGGAGCAATATTGAATGATATTTTTAAGTTTTCTAAGACAGCTAAAGAATGATCTGTATTATCCTTCATTTCAGAAGCTAATCTCTGTTCCTGTTTTGCTTTACTGTTTATTATAGTGCTTTTCAATTTCATGGTGATATTCCTATACTCTCCTCATTCTGAGAACTTCTTGCCTTACTGCATAGTTTAAAGTGTTTTTTTCCTTATTTTATGAGGTTTGTTTATATCAGTTGAACACCGGGGAGTTGTCTTTAAATTTTAAACTTCATTTGGCTCTAGTTAGGGCTGCAAGATCTATGCATTTATCTAAATCACCACACAACTCCTTAGTGAAGCTGGCTGCTCTGTCTGAGTCAATGGAGGTGATGTCATGGGTTAAGTATAGAAATGTCATCACATAGATATATTCAATTTGCCTTTCTGAAGTCCTTTAATACAGGGGCATTGGCAGTAGTGGGTATTGTGGCACTGAGAGTAAATATCACTAGTTTATGATCCAAATTAACTGGGAAAAGAAAGGCTATGGGATTTGAGCAGGAGGAAGCAATATTACTGTCAACCATATCCAGAATGTTTTGACCTCTAATGGATTCACTCACTGTTTGACCAAGGAACTTCATATTTATTAAATTCAAAAATCTATGGGTATATCCTATATTTGTGATATAGGTGCTATGCTGCCATCTATGCATGAATAATTGATGTCAATTAGGATCATAACAATTTCTACTAAAACATGTAGAAAGCTAACATTATCATTTGGAGACATTGGGAGAGGGGTTCTATAAAATGCTATAACCTCATAGCTTTTCTTGTTCATGGTAAACTGGTGTTCTGGGAGCTCAGTTTGTGGATCTCTTGGTATAACTATTTAGATGATGTGTGGAATGTCACAAACAAGGAATTACTGCTGTAATTTCCATCAAGGTATGGAAGACTTTCTTTCTTTACATTTAAACCAAGACTGTGTAACTATTAATAACACATACATGGATATGTTACAGATGTATGATCATTTCAAGATTGAGCAGTTTGTTATAAAGTTATCTTTTTGTTCAGATGATCTGCTTTAATGTGGCCCAAATAAGTATTAAATAAATTCACTAAATTGCTAAATCCATTAGATGGACTTTGTAGAAGTATTAATGGAAGATGTCTGATTCTGGCTATCACAGGTATCCACAGATGAAAACATGGATATTGCTGAACACTGTAAAACAATAAAACAAAAATGTAAAGCAATTTGAAGGTCAGTGCAAAGTCTTCTCACTATGCACTGAAACAAGCAAGCTGGTTAAAGAAAAAGATACTGGTACCCTTATAATTTGGATGGAAGAAGAGATTGCGATTGTTACATAGGGGTGATATTATGACAGTTGTCAACTGGTTTCTACTTAGACTTAATCATATCATCAGACTTAAAAGTGTGAACCTGAAAACAAGTATTGTTCTATTGCAGAGAAAAAAAATCCTCTATAAAAGAGTGTTTATCTAAATTTTATAGAACAAAGCAAAAGCAGTTTTCATAAAGTAAAAAATAGATTTTTTTTTAAATAAATAGATATAAAAGCAAAAAAAGACATTTGTTGTTCAGGTCATTCTTTAATAAATCTTCAAGCCAAACAAAGTGTGGACAACTTCAGAATTCAATATGGATGATCTGGGATAGTCAGACAGTTCAATGAAGATATGTATGCTCAGGATGAACTTTATATAAAACAAATTGTGACAATATTTGTGAGTGATGAATTTAGATGGTCTAGACTTACATGTAATGCAGGCTGTTTTTTTTTTTTGTCTTTTTATTAGCTGGGAAAGTCTGCATATTTGATCTTACAGCTCACCTCTTTGAGACATTTTAGAATTCTCTGGATGATTTTAAGGATGTCTTTGTGGAGGTTGTTTTGTCAGAGTAGTGATGTTACTGCTCTGCTCTTATATATTCATTAGCATTTCTGCCTGGAGTAAGTCTTTATAAATGTAGAATCTGATGCAGCATGATGTTCTCCATGAAATGCCAAAAACAGTGCCATTAGGTTTATTTGATTTGTTAATTAAAAATAAAAGAAAAAGAATGTTTAATTTACTGATGTTATTCATGTGGCTACATTTTGCTCCTATTTTTTATGTGTCTTCGTAGTATTCAGAAGAAGAGAGTTGCAGTGAATTCGATGAGTGGAATCGGTGATGCAGTGCAGTTCCCACCCTTGATGGATCTTGTTGTATATGTTACTCCTTGTTAATCTGTCCTATGCCCTACAGTTCTGCGCTGTTTCCTGTTTCACAATGACAAGAACATACATGGGATCGCCATGACTATTTGTTCAGTGTATTAGAAACTGAATTTGATTTATAATTAGAAAATGTTCTAATTGTAAGGTATGCATCTATATAAAGGTGCAGGATGGCCCAGATGGCAACAAACCCATGCTTTTATACATCCATTACTTGTTGCGACATATGACTGTAAAGCTTTTTTCCTGAATGTAATAGTCATATTGTGTTGTGTATTAACAACATGCAATAGATATCCAGTACCTCGTGTAGGAAATAACTCTTAGCAGGTTTAAACAAAGTGTATTACAATATGGTTTTATGAAAAAAAAAGGTTAAAACCAATTATTTTTATTAAACATAATGTTGTTATGAAATCTGGGGAAAGCAGAGTATTTTTTTTTTAAACAACCCTTTACTTAGTAGGTACTTATAGATAGCTATGGATAATATGGAAGGACAATGACAGGAACAAGGGGCAGATGGATAAACATGGAACACAGACACAGGCAAAGGTAGCATACACAAAAAATAGGGAGAAGAGTGAATGGACACATACACACAGAGACAGGTAGTGTTGTGATAGACTGCACACAGTGTTATTGAGGTCATTAGTGGCAAATGCTTCCTCCACAGTGACCTTTATGACACATGCATCATCCTCCATCTGGACTGCTTATGCAGCCCATGAAACCTGTGGCCTTGGGAAGGGTCCTGAAGTGATGTGCATAATTCTCATCCTCTGAGCATTACAGCTTTTAAAAATCATAACAGAGGGTCAGACTGAGGAGCACTTTCTTAGTTTCGAAAAAAGAAGTATTTTATAAATTAGATCCTGTATAATTAGTGATAGAGGATCTTTCTATAGGCTACGTTTATTTATTTTATCAGGTATGTACCCACAAATAGGTCACAGTTTATGAAGAATATTGGTAAGTATAGGAGGAGCAAGGGTAAATCTGAGTGCCAAAATCTTAGCGCTATGCATAAATCATAGCAGATGAGAGGTATGATCATGTTCTTGGCAATGGCTGCCAAGGTCATACTAGTCAGACCACAGATGAAGGAGTATCCCTGTTGACTCTGTGTATATGGGGCCTGCCATCCTGATCACAGGAGTTATGGAAGCCATGGGTGATGCACTTCTCTGGCCAAACACCTGGGACACCTCACTTGGTTACTCATAGTTCTACCCCTTCCTTATCACCAGTGAGCACATTGCCCCCTACCCTTGTACATGGGTGTCAGCATCAGCCTCAGCATATGATACACCTATCAAACGGTATATGTCCGGCCCTGAACTTCCATCTCCTCCCTGTCACACACTGCAGCAAATATGTAACTGCAAGCCAAAATAGTGAGCACTGAGAACATTTGCATCATAGCATCCTGATACTATCATTGGAGGATATTATCCTTGACTATGTCATCCTCTCAGATATGTGGCTAACATGCTCACCTAACAGAGTTTACATCATATCAGAGTGTTGCAGTCACCTGTCACTCTGTTCCCCATGTGCAAGTGATGACAACTGTATTATTCCCTGCAAGGTCTGATGGTTATGTTTTGGGATCCTCCACCAAGGCTTTACAACAAATCCATCATCACTGCAACACACAACAAACAACAGACTTTACATGACCTGTTCCTTGTTTACATTGTACATGTGTGTTTGCACATGTCCATCTAGCTTATGCCTGCTGCTACCTGCAAGAAGAGCCTGTTGAAAGTCACTTCACAAGAACCATTGATACATACAAGGTGTATGCCAAATATAAGAATTATCTGAACTTCCTAGATGGCACATGAATACATTATAAAGAATGTACTTGACATTACAGACTATCTCATATCTCAGGAAGTGAAAGCTGTTCCTTTTGATGTATCACTACCCCTCTGGACCAGATGTGCCATCAATAGAGAGGTGTATGCTCTATGTCTCTCAGATCCTCTAGCAAATGGGTTATATTGTGAAAGGAGAGCATAGCTTGGTTCTCTCCTCTGCTGTTCTGGAGAACCAGATAGTGACCTCCACATGTGCTAGAATTATATAAAGGGACTGATTGATGAGGATAGAATCTGTGAGATCTCTAATGTGTTTCACATAGTTTTCTGGACTGTCTCCATAGCTAAGATGATACAGGCTACACATAACTCTGTACCGGGTATATATTAAAATACTGAAACCTCACTTACGCAAATACCTAAACGCTGACACATTAATAGCGAACCGCGAAAACACCGAACATCCTGAAGTACGAAATTTGAAATATTGAATTGCCATAGTCGGCCAATCCCACTGCCCACTATGTACTACCTACTCAAACAAAATAAGTAATCTACACTTCACCCATATATCCCATATCCTGATCAAACATTCAATACACACAAATGTATCTAACTATAAACAAACAACACCCAACTATGGGAAAAGTATAATTTATGTATACATTCAGCTACACAACTATATTACTATACATACACTTAACATAACCCTACATCTAACCCTAAACTAAAGGTTGCATGTATTACTATGTATGCACTTACCTTAACACGCACCCTAACCCTAAGGTCTGTAACTATTGCACATTTATGTTAGGGAGCTATACTGGATAAGGGCCAACTATTACAATTCGATATTTTGAATTTCACGCTTCAGGACGTTCTGTGTTTTTGCGGTTCTCTATTTATGTGTCTGCGTTTAGGTATTCGCGTAAGTGAGGTTTCACTATTTTAATACAAACCCCTCTGTATCCATGGGAATAAGCATGTCATGCATTCCAATTCATACCACATGTGGGCAACATGTCAAAGTCCCGTCAGTACCACTGTAAACTCAGACATCGTTAACTTCTGTTTGCCTGTGAGTAGGTGGATTTTAACTGGTGTGGGCACTGGCTGCAAAGACAGCTCCCAATTTGGGCCATCCTTTTACTGCTGTTATTTCTTGCATTTCTCATATGTATACTTCTGAACATATACTTTTAACAGGATGTTTTATTCTAATTTTTTATGATCTTGTGGTTTCATTAATAGAGTAATTTGTATGGAGCATTAATTAATTGACAAATCATGGTTTCACTTAATTAATGTTTGGCTCTATAAGAAGGGGACTTAATAAGTATGACATTCACTTTGATGAAGTTCCCATTTGTAGAATGACATTTTTCAGTTCTGTACATGTATTAAAGTGTATTCTATTCCTGCAACTTGATTCTGGTCTGTTGGCATCTTTGGATTCATGTTTGTTGGTTACTTTGAGTTTACGTCTATTCATTTGATCCACAGTTGCATAAGTGATGTGACTTATTTGAATCTAAATAAATCTCCACAGTTCCAGTTGTAAATGTAACAAATTCAATATGCAGTTAGAATGACAATAAAACACTCAATATTTATTAAAACAAAAAACAGCCGGTAAGCACTTTCATTTTTTTTTTTTATGGGAAGATTCTGAGTTGGAATTGCTGAAATTCTGTGAATATTTAAATTCTGTTACAAGCTATTTAAAGTTTTCTTTTAATAGAAGTAGAATTAGTGTGAATTACCTGGATCTGACTGTGTACAAGAAAGGGGGGAAAATCTTGGTTAAAATTTTTAAAAAAGATGTCCAGAGTAACAGCTACTTGGAATATAGCAGTTTGCACAGTGTGAACTTGAAAAATAATATTGTGTTTGGTCAGCTTGATAAAATAAATAGACTCACTGACGAATATGAGTATTTTTTGGAAGAATGTAAGATGTTAAGAAAAACATTTTTAATCAGGGGTTACCCTATTGGGGTAATAAGTGAAGCAATAGATAAAATTAAAGCCATGAGGAAGAAAGGGACAATAATGGATGTTGAAATAAATGGTGAAGGAGTAGATTATAATCTGAGTTGTACACTGGAAAATTCAGTAGATATGTACAGTATTAAGCAGATCATCACAAATAATTGGAAATTTTTGAAGAATTTCCAAGAGTTAGGTGTTTTTGTATATGAGAGTCCTATTTTTTGTCACAAATAGAAGGAAAAGTCTTAAGGATTTTTTAGAAACCAAAAAATTTAGTACTCCTATTACTTATAATGGGATGTCAAGATGTGAAGACAGCAGTTATTGTAAGTTTTTGGTACTGGGGAATAAAATAGTAGTACAGGCTCAGGACTTTACTCTTAATATCAAGGGGAATTATAATTGCAAGTCTAAATTTATTGTGTACCTAGTATTATGTAATTCTTGCGATGGATTCTACATAGGAAGAACTATACATAGCTTCCATTGCAGAATTTATGAGCACCTGAGGTCATTAGAAAAACTGGATGTAACTAATGTCCTAGCAAAACATGTTGTTAACTGTCATAACAGAGTTAAAGTGGGTTTTAGTTTTACTGTTACTGACCAAGTTTTAAATGCAGACAAGAGATGGGATGCAGAAGTGGATTTAAACTGGAAGGAATATGCTTGGCAAGTGAGGCTAAACACAGGTGCAGATCCAGGTATGAATGATATGGAAAACTTTAAAGCAGTGTTATGTAAGAAAGGGTTAAACACAGCTAATGTTTCAGGTCATGTGACTTAAGCAAACTATAAATGTGAATTTTGTATGTGTGACAAACAGGTTTGAAGAAGTTCTTTGTGAATGAAAGAGCTTACCAGTTTTTTTTTGTTTTAATAAATGTTGAGTGTTTTATTGTCACTCGAATTGTGTATTGGATTTATTACACTTATTTGAATCTATTACTGTTCAATATCTGAGTTGTTTGGCTTTTGCTACATACCTACAATCAACTGCATTACTAGCTGAGTTAAGTACAAACTTGCAGTGTTAAAGATAGTAGTGCATTTTATTTTTTTGTCTATTTAAATGTTTCATTGAATATTGTGGTCTGTGTCTCTCTGTAGTTTTTTTTTTTTATTTAATTGTTTCATAGAATACTGTGGTCTCTCTCTGTTTCTGCAGTTAGTGGGGGCTATTGTGTTTCACTTCATTGATATTCAGTGTGAAACTCTTAGCCTAGAGAATTTCTTTGTATTTATAAGTGTTAGTCACATACCTTTGAATTTATTACTGCTCAATATCTGAGTTCTTTGGCTTCTGCTACATACCTACAATCAGCTGCATTACTAGCTGAGTTCAGTATAAACTTGCAATGTTAAAGATTGTACTGCATTATATTTTTTTGTCTATGCAATTGTTTCATTGAATATTGAGGTCTGTGTCTCTCTGTAGTTATTTATTTTTTTATTTGTTTCATAGAATACCGTGGTCTCTCTCTGTCTCTGCAGTTAGTTTCCTGCCCACCCTCCCTGTTCTTATTTTGGTGGCTTTGAAATTGTCCACCCCTCCTGTAAATTTGTGTTTAAACACTCCTCCTTGGTCTATGTAATTTGTTTACTCAACCGAGTACAGTGAGATCATACTTTGACTTCAGACACTCCTACCAGTCCCATCTGTTCAGCTCTTTCCCAGCACTATTGCAGTCTAGTGTCACTAGCTCAGTTTATCTAATATAGGGAGAACATTTGTGAAGAGCAAGCCACTTAGGTCCTTAATTTTGAATTATCTTCTGTTTCTCCTTTCTCCCTTCCCACTTTCCAAAAAAAAATTCTAAGCTTGTTTCCTGCCTTTCCTGAAACTAGTCTAGTCCAGATACAGATTTGCTGTAACCAGGACTATTTGTAAGCTGCTGAGCCCCCAAAGCCTTTCTGTGTTGGAGGGAAGCCTTCTAGCTTATCAGTGGGAGTGGTAAGCATTAGGTAGCCTTTCTACCACAGCAGTGGTTTCTGGTCCAGAAATTATAGTTTATTGGCTGTTTGGGCAGTTTTTCTATCTCTTTCAACTTTTTGGTTTAAAAGCCTGCATTTGCACTTGTTTCCCACCTTTCCTGCAACTAGTCTAGTTCAAATACAGATTTGCTGTATCCAGGACTGTTTGTAAGTTTCTGAGCCCCCCCCCCCAAGCCTTTTTGTGTTGGAGGGAAGCCTTCTAGCTTATCAGTGGGAGTAGTAAGCACTAGGTGGCTTATCTAGCACAAGAGTGGTTTCTGGCCCAGAAATTGTAGTCTATTGGCCGTTTGGCAGTTTTTCCATATCTTTCAACTTTATAGTTTAAAAGCCCGTGTTTGCACTTGTTTCCCTCCTTTCCTGTAACTAGTTTAATCCAGATACAGATTTGCTGTATCCAGGACTGTTTGTAAGCTTCTGAGCTCCCCAAGCCTTTCTGTGTTGGAGGAAAGCCTTCTAGCTTATCAGTAGGAGTGGTTAGCACTAGGTAGCCTATCTACCACAAGAGTGGTTTCTGGCCCAGAAATTGCAGTTTATTGGCCATTTCGGAGGTTTTCCATATCTTTCAACTTACTGGTTTAAAAGCCCACATTTGCACTTGTTTCCCATCTTTCCTGCAACTAGTCTAGTCCAGATACAGATTTGCTGTATCCAGGACTGTTTGTAAGATTCTGAGCCCCTCAAGCCTTTCTGTGTTGGAGGGAAGCCTTCTAGCTTATCAGTGGGAGTTGTAAGCACTAGGTAGCCTATCTACCACAAGAATGGTTTCTGGTCCAGAAATTGTAGTTTATTGGCCGTTTGGGCAGTTTTTCCATCTCTTTCAACTGTCTGGTTTAAAAACTTGTGTTTGTGCTTGTTTCCCACCTTTCCTGTAACTAGCCTAGTCCAGATACAGAGTTGCTGTATCCAGGACTGTTTGTAAGCTTCTGAGTCCATCAAGCCTTTGGTGTTGGAGGGAAGCTTTCTAGCTTTTCAGTGGGAGTGGTAAGCACTAGGTAGCCTATCTACCACAAGATCCAGGTGCAGATTCTTAGTTTTAGCACTTGAATTTGCTTATTCGTGCTTAGCACTTGTTCAGAACTTGTTGTTAGCACTAAATAAGTGACAAATTACTACAGCACTCAACCTTCCTCTTTACCTACAGGAAAACAGTTTTTGTACTTACTTTCCTCACTTTCTTAGAGAAAAACAGCTCTTATACTCACTTTCCTCACTTGTCTAGAGGAAAGTAGTTTTTTATTCAGGCATGTCCAATTGTCAGTTCCCAGTGCTCTCTCCTGTCTATCCGATGAATCTGGGCATCTTGGGGCAATGTAGCAATTGCCTCATGTACACAGACAATCCTCTCCTCCTACCATCCAACAACACAACCTGTGAGATGCACTTATCTAGCCAAAATGGAGGTAAAGCTCTCTCCAACCAAGACTGAACTTGACAGTACAAAGGAGAAGGTAAAGACCAGCACCATACCACACTCATCACATAGTCCCACTAAACCTACACCACCAAAATCCACACATAGAAACACAAAAATATTCACAGAGGCACTCAATAATAATCTGCTCAAGCAACAGAGACCTCCAAAGCAGAAAGATAAGCAACCTCCACCCCCCCAACACAAACCAAATGACACATAGCCCACAGACACAGAGTGGCAATAAACCACAGTCCATAAGGCAAAACAACGTACCCAACACACTAGTCATAGGTGACTCTATAGTCAGGCACACTGATGTCCCACTCACCAGGCTAAACATGGAGAAAATTACTGTCAGCTGCCTGTTGGGTGGCAGGATCCGCCACATAACCCATGCACTCAGGTCACTCCTCAACAGTACCAATATGACTCTGTCATTGTCCATGTTGGTGTGAATGACCTGATATGTACCTCCCTGGACTACATGAAAAGAGACATGGAAGCGCTCTCCAATCTTGTAGCCCAGGCAGGTATGACCCTAGCCCTGAGTAGCATACTGCCATCACCCAGAATGATACCGCAGTACAAGGACAAAATGATTGACTTCAACAATTGGCTAAGCTTCTGGTGTCATTCTAAGGAGATCCAGTATCTGTCTGCCTGGGACGACATGGTTGACAGACCACGATGCCTTGCCATAGATAGCCTGCACCTCTCGTCCCTGGGATTCTGGATACTGGCTAATGGTCTTGCCTCCGCTATAGTGCCTTTTTCGGCAAGGTTCAAATGACAAATTCACCACTGTAACAGGAACAGGCAAGCAAAAACTGAGTGTAATGCTACTCAATGCTAGAAGTCTAAATCTCAAAATGCACTCACTCGAGGCACTCCTTAAAATGGAGAACATTGATATCTGTGCAATGACTGAGACCAGGTTCAAGGCTCTAGAGAGCACCCCTGCATTACCAGGCTATAACTCATACCACACTTTTCAGCCATTTAACCTGGACCAAAACACCAAAGGTGGAGGTGTGTCCACATTCCTTAAGGATATCCACACCTCCAGGCTAGTTGTGCAGCATAACACATCCGAGATTATCCAAGTGCAACTAACTTTGGGCAAAACTGTAATCCAAATTGTAGCATGCTACAGATCCCCTACTATGCCCCAGGATTCCCACTCCTCTTTTCTTGATATACTGAAAATATTAGGGTTCAACCAAACAATCTAATAATGGGAGATTTCAACTACCCCATCATTAACTGAGAAAACTACTCATGTTCCAACTCCTTCACTCAACGCTTTCTGGAATTCATAAATTCCAATGCCCTGGATCAATTTATCCACACACCTACAATGGGCAACAATATCCTAGACCTAGTCATTACCAACATCAGTGACCGGTGTTCCACATCTGAAATCAACTCCTTGTTGGTCAGATCTGAGCATAAGTTAATCACCCTAGATATCTGCATCTCACCCCCACCCTCAATTAAGGAAAACACGATAAAAAAATTCTCCAAAGCCAACTTCATGCTTTTTAAGACAGAAATGGCAAACTTCATGACACCCATGCAGATGGACAATACAGTTACGACTGCTGAATCCTACGCAAATGCACTTTATAAGCACTTACATGAGTGCATGGATCATGCTATCCGAATCAGAACCAAGACGCTATCCTCCAAAAAAAGGAAGCCAATCTGGTGGTCCCTTGCCATAAACAAACTCTACAACAGAAGGAAGAAACTGTTGCAAAAGAGAGTAAAATCCCATGAGTGGAGGAGCTCCCTGGTCAACCTCAGTAAGAAGCTGAGAAACCTTATAAGATCCACCAAAGCTAGCTATGAAAGCAAAATCACCACTGATTCTAAGGGCAACTGCAACGCATTCTATAGCTAGGTAAAAAATCTCAATGGCAACACCCAGATCTTCTCTGACTTACAGCACAATGGCATGAAAATTACAGAACCAACTGATATTGCCAACATCCTGGCAGATAGGATCAGTGCTAACTTTACCCCCTTCTCACCCCCTAAACAGCCCATATCTATACAGGAAAAATGCAGAGTACCCTGCAATCACATCTATGCATGTAAAAGCTGCACTCTCTAAAACCAAAAACACAGCATCCACGGGACCAGACAACATCCAGGCTGTGCTTTACATGAACTTCAGAATGAACTGGCTCCTCGCCTAAGCACCATGTTCAATCATAGTCTCATGTCAGGCTCTGTGCCCACTAAATGGCGCACAGCAACAGTTATCCCACTCCACAAAGGCAGAGCCACCAATGATCCTGGGAAGTATCACCCTATTAGCCTGATGAGCCTGGTCTGCAAGGCCATGGAATGTATCATCATGGAACTCATAAACAAAGACATTGGTAACCTCCAATCTCTGGACCCCACCCAGTTCGGGTTTGTGAAAGGCAGATTGTGCCTTCTGAACCTGATCGACTTCTTTGAGGCAGTCAACAAAGCCCTGGATGAGAGTAAGGTGGTTCACACAGCCTATCTTGACCTCACCAAGGCTTTTGACACCATCCCCCATTCTGGAATTATAGCTAAACTAACTAAGCTAGGTATAAATCCCTACATCACAAGATGGGTTGCCGACTGGCTCACTGACAGAACCCACACTGTAAATGTTCCAGACTTCAAATCTGACTTCAAACCAGTGACAAGTGGAGTACCACAGGGTTCAGTCATGGGATCTCTCCTGTTTGGTATCTACTTCTCTGAAGTACAGACTAACACAGAAGGCCTCTAGCTAATGAAGTTCACAGATGACTGCAAACTAGGAGCCATAGTCGAGTCCCCAAATGATGTCGGCATCCTACAGAAGGGCCTCACTGAGACAGATGCCTGTTGTAAGAGGCATGGCCTCAAGTTTAATGCCAAAAACTGCATTGTCATCCATTTGGTAAAAACTCTGTACCCATGAACTACTACATAAATGGCAGTCTACTTAATGCCGAATGTGTGATAAGAGACCTTGGGACCCAGGAGGACAGTAGTCTCTCCTTTGGTAATCATATCGTCACAGTAGTCAGGACATCCTTCTATGTGGCACACCTCATCACAAAAGGATTCTCTTCCAGAAAAAAAGAGGTCATTATTCCCCTCTACTCGGCACACATTAGACCCATTATAGAGTACAACGCCCCTTTTGGAATGTACCTCACAAGCCATCTGCAGCAGCTGGAAATGCCACAGAAGTACCTAACAAAGAGGATTACTAGCTTCAAACAGATGCCCTACACTGACTGTCTGAAAAAACTCCAGCTTTACTCTGTAGCATATCGCCTACTCCAAGGAGATCTCTGCCTAACATATAAAGCTATGTTAAACCCAGAGCTGTTTTACACGCTACACCCAAAGAAATTCCAATCTCTCTGAGCTACATGCCCTAGGGACCTAAGTCTTGTCATCACAATAAACAGGACATGCTGGAGGGATAGATTAATGTCGCAGACACTTCCTATACTCTGAAACAAGTTTTATTTTTATTTTACATTTGTTGACTGGGATGGTCTAACTGGATGCATGTCCATTTTCATTAGAGCCCTGGGGAGATAAGCTCCAAGAAGTTACATTAGTACAACTATTCAGGTAAGGTTATTATACAGATACAAACTTAAGTTTCAACAGTTCAAAAATTGGCACAGTTTAAACATAAATTTAGGTAACAAGTTATGGTACAGATACATATTTAAAGTTTCAGCAATTACAAATAAAAAAAAAACAACTTGCACAGATTGTACAGAATTTGTTGGAAGCAATTAGATGAGGTATTTTACACTCTAGTTACAAAAGACTTGGCTATACAAGTTTAATTAGCTGTAAAGTGTAAGATATGTCTTTGTAAAGGATAAGTAATAGGTGGATACTGACAAAAGTCAGTGCAGATAGAAGGTCTATAGCAAGAGAGAGAAGGGAGCCAGATAGGATTAGTCTGGATTTGTACAGGGACATAACCAATGGGTTTTAAGATAGAGTTTCAGATTGTGCTTAAAAAGTGTATAAGAAGACAGTGATGTAAGTTCGTAAGGGAGTTGGTTGCAGTTTTTTTCCCACTGCATTAGAGAACAATGCATCTCCTGCCATGTTTTCAGATTTACATGTTGATACAAGTAGTTTATTAGATGATCTTAATGTTTTGAGGTTTTTATATTGGGTAATGAGGCTGTAATGAATTGGGGTATTAGTGGGTTGGTAGAGGGTCTTCTGGGCAATGGTGAGTTGGTTATAGTGAATCTGATTCTGGAGCTGTAGCCAGCCTAATTGTTTCAGATTAGAGCAGTGATGGGTCCTGAAAGGAGAAGCAGTGGCAAATCTGGCAATGTTGTTATACGAGTTGGTCAGCTTGTTCAGGTTATATTTTGACAGGTTTGTATATATGGAAGAAGCATAGAGAAGTGTGGAGATAAGGTGGGAGTGGGCAATAGTGGTTCTAGCTAGTAGGGAGAGAAAGGGTTTAATCCTGTAAAGAGATCCTAGTTTCTTGTTAACAGTTTTTATGGTATTGCTGATGTGGGTATCAAAGTTCAGGTTGTGATCAATAGTAACCTCTAAAAGTTTAGTTATTGGATCAGGAGATATGAGCATGTCATTGTTGGATGAGATTGAAAAATTGAGTGGGAGTGACTTCCTGGTAGGAGTAAAGAGCAAAAGTTTGTTTTTTTTGGGGTTCAAGAGGAGGCAGCGTTGTAGAAACTAGTTCTCTGTTATACTAAACATTTTTTGGGTTAGAGTCTGTAGTTGGGATGGAGATTAATTGAGCAGATTATTGTTGAATCATCTGCATATTGTATGCAGTTAGCTTGGGGAATAGCTCGGTTTAGGTTGTTGATAAATATTGAGAAAAGGAGGGGGCCTAATATGGAGCCCTGGGGAACACCTAAGGTAACAGGGAAATGGGATGATAGTTTGTTGTCCCATAGGACAGCCTGTTGTCTATTGTCTAAGTAGGACTGGAACCATTTAGTAGCCATTGTATCAAGAGAAAAGGATTTTAGTATATTAATAAGCAGATCATGGTTGACAGTGTCAAATGCCTTGGAAAGGTCGATGAAAAGTGCCGAAGAGAGAACATTGTTATTACGGTTAGAATTGACGCAGTCGGTGAAGGATAAGAGAATAGTAGTTGTGCTATGGAAGGGTCTGAAGCCATGCTAACACTTAGCCAGAAGATTATTATGAAGTAGATGGTCTAGTAACTGTCTAGGGATGTACTTTTCCATTATTTTTGCCAAGGGGGAGAGTAGTGCTATGAGACAGTAGTTAGAATATTCTATGGAATTTCCACCCTTGTGTAGGGGAATAATGTGGGAGATTTTCCAGATGGCTGGAATGGTGTTTTCTTGTATGGTTCTATTTATCAACAGTGATATAGGATATGCTATGGCTTTGGCTGCTTTTTGCAGATATTCAGCAGGTAGCTGGTCAGCTGATGGGGTAGATGGTTTTAGCTTGTGTAAAAGGTTGCAGATGAGGGAGGCTGGGACTGGTTGCAAGTGGAGTATTGGAAGAGAGTTATCAGCAAAGGTTGGGAGAGCAGAGCCATCAGCTGTAAGTTGATTAGCTAGTGATTGAATGGTCTCTGTGAAGTAGGCATTAAAAGCATTTGCAGTTTGCTGTGGATTGTCAGGATTTGCCCCAATAGGGGGTGGTGTAGTGGATTGGTCTGGACGAAGTAAGCTATTTATGCTGAAGCAGAACTTTTATGGATTATTGTGGTTAGTTTGCTGGAGATGGCAGTAAAAGTTTTTTGTTATCTTCAAGTATAGCTTTTTTTGTCTCATTTCTTATTTGTCTGAACTTTTGCTGGTCTGCGGGGTTATTTGTTGATCTCCAATCTCCAGTGTGCCCAGACTATATTTCTATGCTGTATTTTTTTCTGGTTTCATTAGTAAGCCATGGGGCAGGTTTAGATTTAATTTTGATAGATCTCTTTGGTTCATGGTGGTCAAGAATAGTTAAGAATTTTAGGTTAAAGCAGTTAACAACCTCATCACGTGGGAGATGTTTTATGGGTGACCAATCACATGCTTTTAGTTCCATTTGGAAGTGATCAGGGTTACATTTTTTTGCTTCTTATTGTTCTATATATGGTAGGGTTGGGAATGCTAGACTTTTCCCTGATTATTTAAGTGAGAGAACTATCACTTAGATCATCTGGGAGGGTTCCTACTTTGCAGAGTTGCTGGTGATTATTAATGAGAATCCAGTCTAGGATGGACTCTTTATTATTGGGTTTATTAATTTTGGTTGGGGAGTGGATTGTTTGTGAGAAGCCATGAAGGTTAATATGGGAAGTAGGTGTTTCCATAGAGCAGCACTTCCAGTCAATATTAAAGTCACCTAGAATTATTGTCTCTTAGGGGATTTTTGAAGAGAGCTCAGCAAGGATATCTTCCAGGGTACTGGTATTGTTACCAGGGGCAGGTAGATAAAAATTGTAGCGATTTGTTGGAATTAATCTGTATTTTAGTGCTGATCATTTCTACGTTGCTTTCTGGAGGGGCGCTGAGGTTTAGTATTGATACTTGTAGCCCTTCTCTGTAGAGAATAGCTACTGCTCCTCCTTTTTTGCTTTGCAGTCTTGTCTTAAGATGTTGTATCCTGGTGGAATGATTTCAGTATCTTGAGTAGTGTGTTTTAGCCAAGATTCTGTTAAGCACAGGATATCAAGGAATGAAAATCCAGGAGAGCATGAAGATGGAAAATTTTATTATTTATGCTGCGAATGTTTAGGTGTGCAATAAAGAGGGAGTTGAGAGACTTAGATGGGATAGTAGATGAGGTGGAATATGGATTTGTGGCTCTGTGGTTACTTTAAGTCCTGGTCCAGGGTTAGGATGGATGTCTCCATCTATTAAGGAGATGTGTAAAAGTATGTTTAAGGGATTATGAAGGTTACAGTAGTGGTTAAGAGGTTTTCAGGGTTTTAGTTAGTTATATTTGATGTGGGTCAGTGTGTGATATTTTACAGGTAAATAGCTAGGTTGAGATGTTATATTTATGTGCTCGGGGGAGTTAGTTTGAGGTATAATACTTGTTTACTTTTTGGGGCGATTTAGCTGTAAATAGTTTGGCTGCTCATAAGAGGTTATTAAGTAGGCTGCTGCTAGGGATTTTAGGAGTAAAAGAAAGATTAGAAGCTTTAGTTGAACTTGGGAAGTAAATGTATACATTTTGATTGATGAGCTTTACTGATATTATTTGGAGGGAAAAGTTATACTAGGGGTGGTTAAAGAGAGTTGTGTAATTTGTTAAATAGGCTAATAAGGAGGTAGTTGTGATTGGTTTTTAGAGTTATAGTAGGGGTGGTTAAAGAGAGCAGTGTAATTTGTTAAATAGGCTGATAAGGAGGTAGTTGTGATTGGTTTGTAGAGGGAGAGGGTGTGGTTTAGATGTATACGTTTAGGAGCACTGGGGCGGGTGGAATATGGGTGTAGGGTAAGGGGAGCGGAGTGAGCCCACAGGGCAAAAAGAGCGTGTAGAGAACAGAGAGGTAAGGAGCAGAAAAAGAACACTCAATTGGAGCAGGCTACAGTAGGTAAGTAACCCTGAATAATAGAGTGAAGTTAAGAAAAGATAATTAGGCTTCTAGGTGGGTATCGAAGGTTCACCTCAAGTAAAGAAGATGTTACGGGCTATAGTTTAAGAGCAAGCCTAAGGACTCAAAAAAGAAATAAAATAGTAAGGGTGTATCACAGACTAGGAAAAGGCTTCAAAGTCCTGAAGGAAAAGACTTCCACCTAGTGGACAAAGTGAATATTGTAAATTGTGGAAAAGTGGGAGTTTGTGTACAGATTCAGAGGAAAGAAGTAGTTCAGGTGACTTTTACGTGGAGAGGAAAGAAAAGAGATATATAGGTTACAGAGTGGAGAGGGGGTGAAGCTGCTGGCTTTTCTGGTTAGCGCTCTTAGAGCCACCAAAAATATAATATTACATTATAGGCTATACTGGCAATGATGTTGTAGACACAAACTTTCTTGCTCCCTTTACTTGAGATAGTACAGGGAATAGGTGGCTCAAAGATGAGACTGGAGGGAGTAGAGACAGGGTCCTTGTTCTTCAGGTAATTAGTCTCAGCTTCTTAGTGCAAGTATAACCAGGTTGGAGAGCTGGGTTTGTTATAGGAGAGAGAGAGAAAGAGAAAGAAAGTAATAGAAAGAAGTTGTTTAGTACTATAACATAGGCATTGTAATTAAAATGTATGTAACATAGCAGAAAACCATTTATAATTGAACAACAATGAAATATTGGCTAAGCAGATACACAAGTTAATTACTGAGATGTAAAACACCGTATAAGTCAACCCATTCAATATTCTGGATAGGCTAAAACCAAAATATATCAGCAAATGAAAGAATCAGCTTATAATATGTGCAGGGCTAGGAACAAGACTATAGACAGCACAAGGGTATACATTCAGTTGGGTAACATTAAATTGCTGTGAAAGTTTTCAATTAGCATGTTATAACAAAAGTACAGTTTACATATCATAGAAACAGCTAATTTGGATGCTAATATAGGTATCACTCAATATTTAAAAGCCTAGTTTCAAGGCTAAGCTACCCATCTATGTCAAGCAAAGTTCCTCATTAGCACTCTTCAAGAAAAATCTTGATGAGTGGATGGGAAATAGGAAATACACCCTGGGGATCACTTCTGTGGCTTTGCTCGACAGGGGCACAGGAAATTAACTTTTTTGAGTGGCATAAGCCAGGGAACCTTGTTGGCTAGGCTTAGTTAGACCCTTGGGCTGATAGCCTAATACCTACCTATGAACCTATGAACCAATGAATGACATTCCCCATTCCCACATTATTTTTCACTCATTAGGCAATGTTGCACACCATGGTAGTTTGATCATCACATGACTGCGCTTTCTGGTCTTCCAGTTTCCCACTCTAAGAGCACTACCACTGCCTATGCTAATTCTGTGAACCCCGTCACCTTTCTCTATGTCCTCTTCTCATGAACTAAATAACAAACATTAGCCAACATCACACATTTTATGTCAAAAATATCTTTTAAAACTTGACTGCAAAACTATGGTGTAGTGCATACTCGCATAACAAGAGTAAGATTGTTCATGAGGTGGAGATTTCTATAAGGTAATTTGCAAATGTGGTGGGAAAATATGATACACGTCTGAGTTTTTGGGTGTTTGTTGAATTTGCCAGTGTTAAAAATTATTACATTTTCTTGTTTGTATAACAAATTGCCATATACAACCTACAAATTCTAAAAATGTGCACATATGAACTAACAGTTATTGTGCAGTTCTATCCAAAGTATTTTTTTTAACCAAAAATGAAATGGCATCTTTTAATAGAATTGAAAGAAAAATTGTATGAGTTTAAATTGCATTAGTTTATTAGGTGGGGAATCAGGGCTGGTATGTTGAAAATCTGATACAACTTTAAGTTATATATACTTGTTATAACAGTGAAATATCAGAGATGCAAGATGTTTATATTTAATTTTAAGCTGCACGAATCTAGTAACGTCATTATTTTTTAGATGTTCACACCATTTTTTTCATCTAAGAAGTTATGAGTCCTCATCACTGGAAGTGTAAAAAGTGCACAGCTGTCAGTGTACAATTCTGCATGAAAAAAATCTTTTCAGCTATTGACCGAGAATGGCTTTTAGAGAGAATTGTACAATAACAGTTGCACAGTTCATATTTATGTGCAAATCAAGTTATTAAGGAAGCTCATTCCAAGCTAATTCCCATTTTCCACAGAACAATTTTATACTATGCTCTTTTTAGGCATCGCATTATACCACATTATGACTCTGTCACATTAACAATCGATCATTCACAGAATGTGTTAGCATTCTTCATGCACGCAGATCCAGTTTCTACAGAACTTATATTATTTTAGTGTCATCACTTTATGGGGTGGTTACAACCTGCTTAGCTGTTTATACTAATAGGCAGCTATGTTTTTGGCACATGAAAAGTCTTTTCATGGTTCTCCTTTCTGTGATAATTTTTTCATCACGAACTAAATAGGTTCATAGGTGAATACTAGGATAACTACCCTTAAGGACAATTTAAAACCTAGCCAATAGCTTAAGGTCAGATTCAAACCCTTCACCTTATGTCTCTGAGTTTAAGACCCTAATTATTATGAAACTCAACAACCAACACCATGAAATCAAGAAGAAAATATGGAACACAGTGGAGTAAAGGATTCCTTGAAGGTGTAAGCTGAGGTACCAGATGCACCAGTAAACCTTCATTTTTTTCTCCACTGTGTTCCTTGTTTTTTTCTTGACCTTAATCATTATGCCAAACCCACAACATTCAAATCAACCCTCTACCTTGGACCTGTGAGGTAAATACTTTAACTGTATGCCAACCCCACCTCCTTTACACCAACCCCACCCCCTTATGCCATCACCACCCCGATTTATGCCATCATCAGCTCCCTAGGATGTTTCATTTGATGTTAACATAAAGTTTCTGCCAGTTATGACTGAA
>NC_056734.1:296963985-297181485 GCF_019279795.1 Protopterus annectens | reverse complement strand
ACCTCCAATCGGAGGGAGTTCCATATTTTTGCAATGGTACAGGAATATAGGGAGTCTCCCAAATTATATTTGCTTTTGGATACCTCTACCAGACCCTTTTTAGTGGATCTTAGCTGATGACTGTTAGTGTAGTGATTGATTAGGCCATAAAGGGCTGGTGTTTTGTCAGGTTAGTAGGGGTTGGTGAACTGAGGTAAGTTGGTTAAGGGCAAGTAGATTAAGTCATTTTATCCAGGAGAGTTTGTAAAGGGCTAGGCAATGGTGGGATCTATATTAAGAGTCAGTAGCAAATTTAGCTATCTTGTTGTAAGAAGTGGATAGCTTATTTAGGTCAGATTTATTTAGATTAACTAAAATGTGAGAGGCATATAGTAATGTGGATAGTAAGTGGGTTCTTGCTATGGTAGTTTTACTATTGGAGGTCAGGTGGGTCTTACATCTGTAGTGTGTGCTTAGTTTTCTGCGTACCTTAGATATGGTTTGAGCAACATGTTTATCAAATGTCATATTTTGGGCAATGATAACACCTAATAGTTTGGTGGGTGCAACTGGTGTAATATGGGTGTTGTCAGAGGTGATCATTTTGAGAGGGGAAGTGAGATCAATAGCTTTGGAGGGATGAAAGAGCATGAGTTGCACTTTTTGGGGTTGAGTATTAATTGGGAGTCTGCTAGCCAAGATTCAACTGCTGTGCAGGATTCTTGGGTTATTTTCTGTAGAAGTTGGAGAGGGGGCAGAGCAGATTAGGGTAGAGTCATCAACATACTGTACTAATCTAGCATGAAGAGTAGCTTTATGGAGGTTGTTTGTGAATATTGTGAAGAACAAGGGACTGAGTATAGAAACTTGTGGCACCCCTAGAGTGACGGGGAGATGACAGGATAAACAATGATAAATGCAATAAAATAGAAATATAATTTAAAGTATTAAAAAAGTGGTAAACTAAGTAACAAAGTGAAAACTGTGTAAAAATCATACTAAATTATCCCAGACATATAGGAAAGTACCCAAAGCTCTTTCAATTAAATGTAATCTGTGGAAGACTGTAGAACTGTGCACAATCGGTTTCTACACATGTAATATCCACTGGTTTTCAGTGATAGAGTGGACTTGTCTGGGATAGTCCTTAAAATCCAAAAGCCCTGATCAGTTATCTGTGGAACATCTTTCTTCAGGGCAAAAGGTACCGCACAGATCTTTGTCCAAACTGCATATGTGAATGGTTCCAGGCTCTCTGCCATGGACTCCTGAAACCTCCAGGGCAGCCTCCACCTGTATGTGAAACTCACTATTGTAGGCAATTTGTCTTTCCACCATGTACAACCTGCAGTACCAAGTCACACAGACAGGGGAGGTTTCCACCCTGCCATGAAGCCCATTAAATTCAATGCACAATTTCATTCCAGCAATTATCCAGTCAATCCATTACATATACAAACATACTTCTTTATAGGCTATTACAGAAGTGTTTCACATACCCCTGGTTTTTGTCGTAAACAAGATCGGTCATAGTGGAGGGTTATATCTGTCTAATTAACTGTATATCAACATTACACATTTTACTAGGAGTTGCATCATGTTCCATTTTGCTTTTGCTACATTCTTATTTGAATATAAATACATCTAGTTAATTATTGATTTATTTTCTGTTTATGATTGAGTGACTGACTGTCCTGTGTCACTGTGTTGAAATCTGCTGCAGACTACAGAATACATATTTACCAACTACAAGCTGTGTACCCCTGTACTACATTATCAGAATTCAAGACTATACGACTTACAATAAGCAAGTGCATGCGCAGCTGCTCAGAAAATTCAAATATCCTGGTCTATGGCTTTACTAAAATCCTCCCACTCCCATAATGAAAGGTTCAAGAGGGTCTTATTAAATTACCTGGACATGATTGGTCATAACTGAGTTCATTCCTTCAGCTGAGTGTACCAGTTGCCCCCCCTCCTCTTAATTCTTAAAATGATCAGAGTCTGTCATGTTCCCTTTAACTATTAGGCTATTAATTTATGCTTCAGTCTTTCCCCCCTCTGGTTCTTCTGTGAAAACTGCAGTGCCATGGCTTCTCTCTTTACAGCATTTATTTCTTGCACAAGAGTGAGGTCCTTGTCTTCCTAATCAATACATTGTTTGTTGAACTGCTTCCCCTTCTGCTTGCTATCCCTAACTCTTTTGTTGCTTGAATATCCCAGATATCCTTAAACATTCCATGTAACATATCAGATTCTCTTTAAGTTCCCCCACTGGCTCTATATATCCAGACTGGATACTTTATTTATCTATCAAAAAGTCCTAGTCTAGACCCGAATACAATTTAAGAAATTAGGGGTTTTAAAAACTAATGAGGTCATTCATGTACATTTAGGAATTCTTGTCCAAAAGATCCCATTACCAGCACCCTACAATGATCTGACAATACATCCTGGGAAATTTCTGCTTTAGACACTGTATATTTTAGTGCATTAAAAAAGATAGCCTATTCTAGCAGCCACCCCAGTATGAGGGACAAAATAAGTGAAATCTCGACCCTCCTGTTGAAGGCCCACCACATATCTACTAAGTTGAATACTGCCAGTCAGAAATGCATAAGCCCCATGTGATTCGTGTGTCTGGGTTTTTTGTCAGGATTCTGTCCTCATTACGGTCCATTACCACAGTGTAATCCCAACCAGTCAATATGAATACAGAAAAAAAAAAACACATAAAACCTTCAAAGTCTATATAAGTGTGTTAAAGGGAAGTGGGCCTTATTGGTTTGGACCATTAAAACTGCCCACTATCATAGAACTTTGCCATCAATTCCAGTATGCATCACCTTTTTGTGTCTGCTATCATTTGCTTCATTTTCCATCTTAATGACTGGTGCACTAGAATAACACCCATCCCCCATTGCTGGGCTAGTCCCTCAACAGTGTGAACATTAACTCTAGATGATTGTCACTGTTGTTATGTCACCCAAACCTCATGTGTAAAAATGGGATAAAGGGGTGTGTGGAAGGATGGATGCATTGGGTGGATGGATGGATAGATGGATGATGAATCATTGTTGCAAAATGCTGTATACCATCCATTCCAACCATTTCATTTCTTACATAACTGTACCACATTTAATTTAGTTCCCAGTAAGCACGTCACATGTACATTCAATGTCTGCAGCTTACAAAGAATACAAGCTGCATTATAGCCTAAACTCAATCTTCTAACATTTCATGCTAAAAAAATAGCATGTGTAGCAGGTAAAGACAAGTTTTAAACAAATTTGTCAGAATCAAAATTTCTAATTTATCAGTTGGCTAGGCTCACATGAAAAATCTCTTCAGAGCAGGAACAGTACACTGTAGAATTTCACACTACAATTGCCTGATACCACATGTAAGTATAAACAAATAAAAATAAGTCACTCTACCCTGACCAAGTAAATGAAAAAGGTATAACCATCCAGATGAGATGTAAACTCAAGTACAAAAATCGAGGAACTCATCTGTTCATCACGGTTCGCTAGTGCCTTCCTCTAAATCTAGGGGTTATAGTGTTACTCTCCCTTCTATATGCCTCCCCTATTCTGACCAACCTCCAATCCCCCCTCAAAAAAAACTTAGCCAATGTTATAATAAAGTAACTAAATTTGTCACAGACCATTGCCACTGCACATGCCATTGCTCCGCTCTCAAGTCCCTAAATTGGCTTGAACTACCCCATCAGCTCACCTTTAATCAACTTACACTAACTCACAAAATGTTACATAACTCCTGTTTATCACAAACCTCATCATCACTACTTCATCACTAAATCCCTTGTCATGACCTACACCTCTCTCACAAGCATCTGGTATCTATTTACAAACCTCAAAGAGCAATTGGGTCTAATCTGTACTCTCACAGTGAGACCAATGCATGGAATAGTATTCCAGAATCTATCAGACTTATTCCTCACTACTGTTCCAATAATCGGATCTGCCCATGTTCAATACACCATAATACGCTATATTATCTTCCCATCTCTTCCCTTCCCTTCTCTTCTCTTCTCTTCTCTTCTCTTCTCTTCTCTTCTCTTCTCTTCTCTTCTCTTCTCTTCTCTTCTCTTCTCTTCTCTTCTCTTCTCTTCTTCTCTTCTCTTCTCTTCTCTTCTCTTCCCTTCTCTTCTCTTCTCTTCTCTTCTCTTCTCTTCTCTTCTCTTCTCTTCTCTTCTCTTCCCATCTCTTCCCTTCTCTTCTCTTCTCTTGTCTTCTCTTCTCTTCTTTTCTCTTCTCTTTATTTCATACAGACTTTCCCAATCTATTCTGTTTCCCTTCCTTTGTTACCTTCTTTTTAACCTCTGATTTCTAGAAATCCTTAACCTTCAAATATTAATTTTTCTATTCTTATTCTTTTATCTACCGTAAGATTATAACTGAAAAACTCTACCCAATTTTCCTGTTAAAATTTATATATAGTTTATCTGTAACACATTTTTGTCATAAAACTATTAAATCTGTCCTGTCTTGTATGCAAGGTTTGCTTAACTATACTAATTGGTCTTGCCTCTGTTTGATTGCAAACACAATCTGTACTCCTGTGATTTTGTCTTAATCTGTGTTACTAATGTTTAATTTGTAAAATTCTGAATAAAATTCTGTATAAACTATACTGAGGAAGTTTCTCCCCGGGCATCCACTAAAAATGAGCATGTGCCCAGTTGGACTTTCCCGGTAAATGAATGTCAAATAAATAAATAAATGTCATTTTGCTCTGAATTACATCCATAATAGCCAAATAAAATGTCCCTGTGTGCTAATGTCTAGCTGCCCCATAACAAAACAGCTTAAAACAGATGGAGGGAAACAAGTTGAAATGTTATATTATCTATCCCTCCAGGTGCCATCTGACTGGATAGTTTTGCAATCCAAAAAAAAAAAAAAAAAAAGAAACAGATGCAGACCTGTCCCGGAATAACTATGTGTCAGGAAATGATAGTAAAGTGACATAAGTATAGAAATAAGGACATAATCTCATGGAGTGTCACAGTCGTGTCTCTGCCCTTGGCTGTCTCCCATATCTTGTCACTGAAGCTTTGACCTTGATGGCTACCAATCAAAGAGATGCTAATCCAGTTAGGAGCATAGCCTGGTTCACCTCCCATCCATCACAGTCTGTAAAACTGTAGACTCAAATTGCATATCTGTTTTCCCTCCATATTTACCCAAGAGAAAATAGAGGCTATTCATTCTTGCACATATAAGCATAGAAACATTAGAGAACAAAGCTGAAAAAATTAAAAATTTAATATAAGTCAATCAGTCAAGAATAACTAAAAGGAGGTCTAATGTACATAAAGCAGACCAGAGCCCCTTGCAGTAAAACAAATCGCTGAATCCACATGGATCAGTGGTTAATTCATGGGCTTGATTTTGTTCCACTCATCACACTGGCCACAGCTTGCATCAGAGCCACTTTTTCACATTCCTTCTCAATCCTTTCCAGTGCTTTATGAGACTATGCAAAGGATCCAGGATGACAAAAACCATGAAGTGCACTGTTTAATTATCATACGTCACGGTATTGTGAAGGTACCTGTTGAACTCTAGCAGAAACAAATGCCAAATACTGCTTTCTCCCCACTAATGAGTGAGTGCAGTTGTCCTTCAGTACTCCTGAAATAGTTCCCTTCTGTTTCTTCTTACATGAGGGTTGTTCAAGCACTGTTCATTGGCTGTAGTAGTTTCCTCATAGCCAGCACTGACAATTCTACCCTTGATAGAGTCTTCTCAGGAGTAGCTAAGCCCTTTGCTAAATAGGCTTCAGACTCAGATGGAAAATTAAACGTCATGTTTATCACAGCTTTTTGTAAAACCAGAATGGCAGGAATCATTAATTGTACTAAAAATATCATCTCCTTAAGATGTAATAATGCCACAACAAAACTCTTTCTCTTGTTTATAAAGGGTCATTCTGTAATCAAGTCACAATTATATCAGAATAACTTCTTATCTGACATTTGACCCCCACTTCCCTGGCCCTATCCAAAATGTCCTCCCTGTCTTTATAATGAAAAAAATAGTGGACCAGATGGTGATATTTATTTAGGACAGCTCCTTGTATTTATTCTAAATGTTTAAAGCAGGCCTGCCAACATTGTCTTCAGGAATGCCACAGGATTATCCCTCTTTCTATATCCCTTTTGGCAGTTCAGTAATGCAGATATGGTTTCTCTGTGACCATGTCTCTATATTGCTTATCTTAAGCTTCAATTTGTCCTCCAGCTTGACAGTTCCTCTATCTGTCAGGAATGAAGATTAATTATCTCACTGTGATACAGCAGATGCTGAAAATGATGCAAAATCTTTTGATGAATGAGTTCAACCTCTTCTTTTTATGTAGATCACTGGTATTTTTTAAATATTTGACATCCATCTGCACTTCCTGAAGCAGCAATATAAGGGAGGTCAGAAAAACTTGCAGCAAAGAATATTCAATAACTTTCATACCACCTGCTGTCTTTGTCTTATGTTTTACTGCCATATCTCCTGTGGAGCTCACCATTTCTTCCAAGGTTGTTAAAGAGTAATCTGTAAGTTCTGAACAACTGAATGATGACTTGATACTCCCTAAATAAAATTCATGATGAATGGTTAGGAATTAGGGAAGAAAGCTCAGGCAGAGTAGCAAATTCTGTTATTTCGTATCAGGTATTATCAAACCATCTTGTCTCAGCTACATCCATGAGCACATCCTACCCCTAACCTGGATCCGTGATCCTGTGCTACTACGTTCTTTCTTATCACAATTTTCAGCTTGTTCTGATTTCCCTCATCTGCTGTCATGACAACTGTCTTGTTTGTACTCAGTTTCATCCCATGTTCCTTCAGTTTTGCTTGTATTACCCCCATCATTGACTGAAGCTCTTATTCAGTCTGTATGTAATGCCACATCATCGGCATATAGAAGCTCTGATGTCCTTTACCCTTCAACTTGTTTGTAATTCTTCAGCAGTATGAACAGCAGGGGGGTTAGATCTGAACACTGTGGGATCCCAGTCTCACTAGGAACTCCTCTATGAGTTTGAACAACTGTTCAAACTTTTACTTAGCCTACACTAATTCTACCAATGTTTCTGGGATTTTGAACAATTAGAGGACTGCCCCAAATCAGCTCTCCTGGGAACATGTCATAAGTTTTCCAAATCTGAAAATGCCTAGTTGGACTATTTCCTCATCTCTGGCTACTTCTCCGCTATCTGCATATCTGTTTATATATCTAATATACACATACACTCATACACACACACACACACACACACACACACACACACACACACACACACACACACACACACACACACACACACACACAAACACACATACACACACACACACACACACACACACACACACACACACACACACACACACACACACACACACACACACACATATGTATATGAGTGTGTGTTTTACATGTGCCTATATTCATGTTATCCAGGGCACAGCTGCAAAGAGTTCATTAAAAGGGTCTATATTATATCATCGAATGCTTAAAAAAGTGAACAATGAATAATCAACCCCATGTAAGTGAAAGCTTACAATCTCGAAAGCTCAAAAAAAAATTGAAAGAATACATAAAGTGGGGAGCTTCGCCCCCCACACCCGCCCTACTTAAATATACCAACTCCGAGATTCCACTACAGTGCCGAAAATGGCAAAGTAATGGAAACGGCCAAGCAAATTCTTTCCCTAGGAAAGAATTTGCTTAAAAGCCGCTTCACTATTTTGCCTTTTCATTGTTTTAAGTTCGACTAAGATGCATTCGATAGAATGCATCTTTGGTCATCTAATAGAAACCCCATTAAAATCATATGAACTGCATAGTTATCAAATAAGTCAAATATAATAAACATGTTAACTATCTTCTTGATGCCAAGATTCCATAATATAGTCATAATACACGCATCAATGTGTTTAAAAGAGAGTGAGTGAGATTTTGTGTGTGTGTGTGTGTGTGTGTGTGTGTGTGTGTGTGTGTGTGTGTGTGTGTGTGTGTGTGTGTGTGTGTGTCTGCATGTGTGTGCACTTGCTTGTAGGTGGGACATTATATACTTCATGGAAAACATACCATGTGTGACAAAGGTAGTAAACCTTCTAAATTGTTCAGATTTGATTGCCAGTAAGGACCTCAGGACAGCCCCATTTTGTGCATTTTCCCATTTAGAAGATGTTGATCTAAGGGCCAGTAACAATTCTGTAAGTTTAATTCTAAGCATCCGTTGTTGCTGCACGTATTTTTCCCAATCAACTGTTTTTTCTCATTACTGTAAAAGCATTAAGCCCTTTCTTGCCTGTACTCTGTATGTATTAAAAATACCTCACACTTACAGCCTTTGGGATTAAATAGCCTGTTTGGCTAGCTCAACTGATTTCTCATCTGTTGTGCTAACTTATTTTATGTTTGTTAAGCTACAGACCTTCTGTCTACACCTAAATAAATCTGGTTCAACTATGTTTAACTCCATTTTAGTTCTTATGGTATCCATCTTTTGCCTTGATATTTGTATTCTCAGTGGTGTTATGCCTCAAGGTGCTGTCACTGACAGTCTGCTCCCTATATCTTCTTCCTCTTCATATCATTTCACTATCATTTCTTGACCCTGATCTGTTTTGCCTCAGAGCTTTTATGCATCCTCTTCTTTCCTTCCAGAAGTTTCTGTTGGACGGCATTTGTGCGGCAGATAGTATTTGAATTGTTTCTGAACAATTTTCACTTATCAAATATAAGTTGTTGCCTTTGTTGTAATGCCATGTCTGACTCTTTGTAACTTTATAGTATGCCGTGCTGCATCTTCCTGTTTACTGTATCTCAAGGGATTAATACCATGTTAGGTCTGCTTTCCCCTAGCATTCTTAACAAAAACTGACATAGTGCAGTCCATTTGCTAGTGTGATAATCAAGATAACAATCTATCACACACATATACACACACACGCACACACACACACACACACACACACACACACACACACACACACACACACACACACACACACACACACACACACACACATATACACACACACACACACACACGCACACACACACACACACACACACACACACACACACACACACACACACACACACACACACACACACACACACACACACACACACACACACACACACACACACACACACACACACACACACACACACACACACACATTTATTTCATTACAGATTTATTGACATTTGATTACTGGGAAAGTCTGACTTAGTAGAAGCCCATTTTCAGTGGAGGCCTGGAGAGGAAAGGTTCAAATTATTGCAAAACATTTTAAGAACAATAATTTTAAAATCTTCAGAAATAAAACATCTGCAGTTTCACTAATTATAGCAAATTAGACATAATATAAAAACTTTGGTTAAGGATTGATACAAGTTATATAGGTTCATAGGTTCATAGGTTCATACTAGGCTATCTGCCCTAGGGCATTTATAAGCCTAGCCAGAATGTGTTTGGCCTTCGCCACCCATTTTAAATTAATTTTGCTATGCCCTTTTTCGAGGTTAGTATACTGTGCCTCTGTCTAACAGTGACACAGAAGTGATACCCGGGGTAAACCTACGATCTCCCATCCACTCATCAAGATTCCTCTTGAAGAGAGTCAATGAGGGACTCTGCCTAACCTGGACTGGGATTTTATTCCAGAGTGAAGGGAGCTTCTCGGTTATGAATATGTCCCTCCAGCATGTCCTATTTATTTCAGTGCTGAGGTTCAAGTCTCTCGAGCGCGTAGCTCGATGGGATTTGGATTTTATGAGGTGCAGCATGTCCATTAATTCCAGGTTGGACATGGCTTTATACGTCAGGCACAGATCGCCTCTGAACAGGCGGTATGCCACTGAGTAGAGCTGGAGTTTCTTTAACCGGGCAGCATATGGCATCTGTTTGAGCCCTTTGATCCTCTTGGTGAGGTACTTTTGGGGTCTTTCCAGTTTCTGCAGGTGTCTGGTAAGGTACATCCCAAAAGGGGCATTGTACTCAATTATGGGCCTGATGAGGGATGAGTAAAGAGGCACAATGACCTTCCCTGATCTAGATGTGAATCCCTTCATGATTACGTGGGCTATATAAAATGTTTTTCTAACCACTTTGGCCACGTGGTTGTCAAATGAGAGATTGCTATCAACTTGGGTCCCCAGGTCCCTAATTACTTCTTCTGTACTTAATGGATTACCACCTATGTGGTAATTTGTGGGCACTTTGTTTTTGCCAAAGGGGATGACTATACACTTTTGGCATTTAGCTTGAGGCCATGGCTCTGGCACCAGTTGTCTGTTTCTATGAGGCCCTTTTGGAGGATGCTTGTGTCGGCTGGAGAGTCGATTATGGCGCCAGTTTGCAGTCATCTGCGAACTTGGTCAGCCACAGTCCTTCTGTGTTGGCCTGTACCTCCGAGAAATATATACCGAACAAGAGAGGTCCCAGGACTGAGCCTTGTGGGACACCACTTGCAACTGCTTTGGAGTCTGACATGGCTCCAGCAATTCTAACCATGTGGGTTCTGTCCTTGAGCCAGTTTGCAATCCATCTAGTGACATAGGGGTTTATATTTAAGCTGGTGAGCTTATCTATAATGCCCAAGTGGGGTATTGTATCGAAGGCTTTTGCGAGGTCCAGGTAGGCTGTTTGGACCACCTTCCCCTCGTCAATGGCCTTGGTGACTGTTTCAAAGAAATCAACCAGGTTTAAGAGGCAGGATTTGCCCTTAACAAAGCCGAACTGGGTAGGATCCAGTGTCTGTAGGTCCCCAATATCTTTATTTATGAGGTCCATGATGATCCTTTCCATAGCTTTGCAGACCAAGCTAGTCAGGCTTATGGGACGATAGTTTCCAGGATCCGTTAAGGCACCACCTTTATGGAGAGGGACCACTGTTGCAAAAATTTTACACAGTTTGTAGAGAAATTAAAGGTAAGTTAGTGTAATGCAAACAAAAAATGTAATATGAAGTGAAGGGAAAACAGGCTCATGTTATATTTAGAGAGAAAGTTAGGGAAGACAATTTGATAGGGGTAAGGAAGCAAGTGAAGAAGGGAGAGTAAGGAGGTATAAGGAATGAAAAGGTACTTGTTCACATTTAGTGATATAGTTTAACCTGGTTTTGAGCAAGAACAGGGCCATATGATAGCTAGGAAGTTTTCAAAGTGGTTTTGAAAGATGGGAGGGAGGGTATTGACCAGATGGATACAGGTAAGGAGTTCTAGGCCTTAGCAACTATAGACAATGCCCAGCAGATTTGATAGGTTTGTGAACAGACAGGAGTTTTTGGTCACTGGATCCCAATGACCAAGTGGGAACATAGTTGTTTAGAATGTTTTTTAGTTGCTGGACAGGCAGATGCATGGAAATATCCACACAGTGAAATTAATTACATAACATGCAAAACTTAATCCTCTTAACATAACCACTTAATCTATAACACACAAACACACATAACACACATTTGTGACATGAGTGACATGCTCTCCACCCCCAGTCTTATATAACAGACTCCAACCTGGCAGTTACTAAGGGATAGTGCCACTCAGAATACAGTTATCTCACAAAAAGCCATCTCTAGCACTTTTCACTCTGCACAAAATGCACCATTCTACAGCATCAATCTTCTAACCACAGCATCCTCCAGATGAAACACATGTTCTCCTAACAACATTCTCCCAGCTACACACTCTCACACCTGTAGTCTCCTGATCATTCAGTCCAGCATGTACATAGTACAAAGCATACCCACACACTTACAATAAATATATCTGACTACTTATTCACAGCTAAACTGACATAACTCCATATTCATTCTGACACACCAACACCACATTCATTCTGACTCTATAACACCACATTCATTCTAAATGATACACTGACACCACATTCATTCAATCAATATGTCTCAACAGCACACATCTACACAAGATGATATGCTTGTCTACTCGATCACATTATCACAAATATCATTGATGCATATGCACACACACACACACACACACACACACACACACACACACACACACACACACACACACACACACACACACACACACACACACACTCACACTCACCACACACTGAAAATACTCATACACATTCTTCTGTGTTCCATGCAATACCTAACCCCCCCCACACACACACACAGACTGCATAACAACAAAGTACCTACCACAGACATACTTACTGGCATGCTCCTACATGCACACACATTACTGCAGTAGACCTAATACATAACACAGAAACATAGCTACTGCAGTGATGACCTGCCTGTGCACACACTCTGCATATGTGCAATTGGACACTCCGTATTTATGTAGTTTGACAGTTGACAGTTATTAAGATGACACTCTTTTATGAGATTTACTTGGAGTCTTCTACTAAGATAACCTGTTGTTACAAAACAACAGTGTGCAGATTGTTTTTGTTGAGTATTTTTTGCCATTCCCAGTGGCTTTCCTGAATTGTGGACATTTGCTGATCAGATTGTGCAATTCTGTATCCTCATTGGATTATTTTATTTTAGCTCAAATTGTTTGAATGGAGCAGAATACTCTGCTACCACATATTTATTTATTTATTTACAGCTTGTCTTACATAGAGTTGTTTACTTTTTTTGACAATGCTACCTAGTGCATTGGAGATGTTAGAGAAGTATCCTTTTTTGTTGGGCATATGGAACATATGATGTCAGCAGTAGGCCACCTGAAACAGCTACATTAATGCCTACTTTTCACTTTGTCCTGCCTTTCACAGTACAATTTACTTTTTGCCCTCCTTCTGTTTTGGAGCAATCAGAAGCCTGCTTTTCTTCAGAGCCATGGTTGATACTATAGCAATAGCCCACGCCTGGGTGTGGGTAATGCTAGATTTACCCACGGTTGGTGTGCTTTGGTCACAAGGGCGAAGCCCGAGTGGTCAAACAAAGACAGCCATGGATAAATCCAGCATTACCCACACCCAGAAGTGGGTTATTGCTATTATACAATGACATTATTTAAGAAAAAAAATAATTACTTTTCTTAAATAATGGCATTGTATAATGCCTCCTTGCTGCCCTTCTGCAGCTGTCTGGTATTCTGCGGCAGTTCTGATGTACTGTGCATGCGTATGCCTATGCAGTACATCAGAGCTGTGGGCAGAAGCAACGGAGAAAGCAAGATCTCTGTTGCTTTTTATGAACTGTCTCGCTATGTTAAACCCATTTAACATAGCGAGACAGTTTTGGAAAAAGCAACGGAGAAAGAAAGATCTCTGTTGCTTTTTACAAAGTGTCTTACTATGTTAAAGGAGTTTAACATAGCAAGACAGCTTTAAAAAAAGCAAAGGAGAATCTCCGTTGCTTTTTTTAAAGCTGTCTCACTATGTTAAACCCATTTAACATAGCGAGACAGTTTGTAAAAAGCAACGGAGATCTTGCTGTCTTCATTGCTTTTGTTAAAGCTGTCTCGCTATGGTAAACTCTTTTAACATAGCGAGACAGTGTGTAAAAAAAGACTTATACTAATGGAAAAAGTTTGGGTGACCGGACCTTTTTACTTTTTCCATTAGTATAAGTCTGATTTACAACGTGCACGCTGACCAATCAGCGTGCACGTTTTGGAATATTAATGGGGGGGTCATTGTATAATAGTTGATAGTAGGTACTCAAGGTTAGTCCCATTACCATTCCACACTATGTATGTATTTATTTATTTATTTATACATTTGTTGACTATGCCAGTACATTGGTCCAAAGACACATTTCAGGCATGACACAGACTACAAGGCACTCCAAAGAAAGAAGATTCTTAATGTAAGAACTTGTGATAATATTGACAGATAGCACTGAAAATACACTTCTTACCTTAAGCTTCCACAAATGTTACAAAAGAAGGAATACACCAACAGATAAAGTAATAAATAATGTAGTTAGTATACAATACATACAAACAACAGTTTTTTTTACTATAGAATTAAATGTAAAACAGGACATAAACTGAAACAAGCAATGGCATGCAGGTATCAAGTAATCATTATGGCAGAATAGTAGGAGATAAATGGTGGGAAAAAGTGAATAAGAAAGATTTGTGGCCAAGAAGAAATTAACTATAGAGAACAGTGATTAGTACCAAGCCTCAACAATCTGAATTAGATGGTGATTAAAGGGATTAATGCCATACCCTATGAGAGGCAGAGTCACATAATTGTTAAAGGTGATCAAGAAGAGGTCAAGGACTACATGTTAACCATGACTATCAAAACAGCAGCACTGAAAAAAGTCTATGATGTTCTGTCTTCAGGGATTCCTAGAGTCCTCAGGTGTGGGCATTGATTCCCTGTGATATTTTGTTGTAACACTGAGGTGCTAAATTGGAAAAAGTTCTTTCATTTACTACTAGTGTGTAATGTGGTCTAAGCAGGAGGCTGACATCTACATTCCAGAGGTTATAAGGTGGGCTTCTATAGTGTAGGAATGTACTACATGGAGGCTAGCAATGATCAATGTGTAGCTTATAAATTAGGGTATTAAAGCTGAAGGAAGACTGACCTTCATCTGGGAGCCATTGCTTTTACTTTTTGCAATAATTCTCCTGTTATGGGCTTAGGTATATTAATCTAACTCTGTTATGCTGTGTTCTTTGGAGAATGTAAATGCTCTGTATGAAATGTAACGCAATAATCCTGAGGGTATATTCCAACCAAGATAATAGTACATTGTCGCCTCACAATAAGATGCTGTCCTGTTCGATTCTCAGCTAGAGCGTCTTCTGCGTGGAGACATGCGTGAATGGACGTACCTTCGTTGAAGGTTGTGCGTCAGAGCTGGTAACTCGGCATGTAAAAATCAACTACCAATCATTAGCGGACCGGAGTTCCACTGTGGCGACCCCTAACCGGGAAGAGCTGAAAGACACAAACAAACAAACAGCAGTGACCTATCTAGTTAACATTTTCTCTTTCAGTTTTTGATTTAGATTATTATACTTTGTAATATTTTATATGCTTATGATATTTTTTCGTGGACAACGTTGTCTGTTTATTTTATTCTGTTTCACTAGTTTAGGTATACTACTTTGCATGTTTATTTCTTTATTTTTCTTTACTTTTCATAATTTGATTTATTGCCACATTGTCGTATATTATATTCTTTATTTCTTTCTTTTTGCTTTGTCTTTAAACTCTTTGGTGGTTTTGCTTGTTTCCCAGAATGACTGTGCTATTCCTGTTGATCAGTTTACATTTAGTCTTGGGCCTCAGTCTTGTTATTTAACCCTTTGGTTCCAACTGGGTATCATTGTCACATTTTTCTGGCCTGTCATAGGCATCGTATATTGAAGATCCATTAAGGCTGAGGAGGTCAAATGTACACTTTGTCTTTAACACTTGAATAGGTACACGCAGGCTGATTACGAAGTACTGCGGTAGTGTGAAACCTCTGGGGTGCTGTCATGTTTCCGTCTTATGTCAGGAATCTTTGCCTCCTAAGAACACTATCAGGCACATCTTATTAATCTTATTAATTGGCTTTCCAACAATTGCTTCTTAGGTGCTGCACTGTAAAATTAGATCCATCCTCAATATACCTGGTATTGTCACATACTTATGAATAGCTAACCTTGCATTTATAACAAATATCCATCTAAATTGTAACTTTAGTCCATCTCTGGCAGCCACAATCCCTCCCAAGATTTCTATAATATGATATATAAGGCCTAATAACATCAGCAGAGGAGTAACAAGTTGTTATTGTACATTTTAACATCTGTCCTTGTTTTCTACTTGGGATGCAATACTTCTGATTAAATCACTGGTTCTGAACTATATTCCTCTTCAGGCTGTCTGTTCCCCTTTCTGCTATCCAACAAATTGTGTAAGGAAATTCCTTCAGGATCAAGATCTCATCCTTCCTGCCTGAGATAATGAGCCAGACCTGTACACAACCTTAACTGCTGACACTTTTTCATTTTTCCTAATCTCTTCTGTTTCAATTTCTGAAGCAGTGTACATGATTCACATGAGTGGGCCTCAGTGTCTAAATGTGATGGTCTTTTGTCCTCCTACTAGGATAAACTTGAGCCTTATGGTATAAGTCCAATACATGTTATGGTAAGTGAGGTGTGATTTTAATCATGTGAGCCATACCCTGAAACAGATTAGCTCAATGTCTCATCATGGGGACAGCACTCTTGTATTTCAGAGAACATGCTTTGACTGGATGACCAATATGTTTTCTGCTACTCGAGTATTTTAAAGAGTAATGTAGCTTTTTTTGTCCAAAGAGAGCCCTTCCATGGCATAGCAACCATCACTTGTGGGCATTGCAACCCCATCTGGCTCTTCAGAGGAACCTGAAGTAGCCATTCAGTTCTTGATTTTTAAGGGTTCTTCTATCAAATCAGTTAAGCCTATTATTGTGTCTTTATAGTTTGAGAGTGGTTAATTGGCTTTCCTATCTCTTGGAGTTGAGATCAGGTTTATTTATAGGGTTACAATGATTTTTTTCTTCCTTGTTTCCAAACATGTGATATATCAATTCAGACTCATCCCATGCTCTAGTATACTGGTAGTTGCATTTTCTTGAATAAGGGTCTTCGGTCTTGTCATGTGCTAGATCATCACATCATCGCTTGAACCAAGGGATTTCACAGACATTTTATTTTGATAAAATCTAAATTCTTTTTTCGTTATTGCAGTCCAGTGAACAATATATTGATCCATTTTCAGCTTATGGAAGGTTTACCTGTAAGCCCACTTGTCTGCAAGCTGAGAGGATGTGGAGTGAATGGATCCCACCTAAATAGGTGAGCACTGCATTTTATTTTCAGTTTCCAGGCAGTGTCTCATAGGATCAGTTTGGTTCTTTCTCAAAAGATAGAGCTGTCTGTGACCAAACAGATACATCTTAAGCAACCACAGGCTGGTATAATAGTTAAAGTCTTTACCTACTAAACATAGGGTACACAATTTGAGTCTTGTTTTGTTATATAAAGGTAAACTGCTTAAACTTGGAAAACTAAGGATGGTGGATTGTACTCTGCTTTGTCTTGGTCATTGTTTCCAATCAAAAAAGGCATGCTAACATGAGTCTTGCTATTCCTGTCGCTCTTTAAGTTCATAACAGCATTATTTATAAATCATTCCTATTTCTGGCAGAGTTTTGGTGTGTTCATCTTGCGGGCATGGAAAGTATGGTTTGATGCTGGTCTCTGGGGCTCTGGGAATCATAGAGGTCAGAGTGGGTTCACATACTCATCTATTTGGTGCTTTTATAGCCATGCATCGGTCGATGGGTTTGAGTAGGAAATGTTTATTAACACAAATGCTGTTGTTCCGGAAACTCTCTAGGTGATGGGAGATGGTTCTTGATTATTTTATTTTTTAATAAATAAAAAAAATGAAAAGTTGTTGTTTTTCTGCTGTGTGGCTGGGGCAATTATATAGTGGCGCTTGTGTGACAATTTGCTTTGTTTAAGAACAATATCTAGAAATTATCATTTGGGTTTCTCTTGGCTTTCATTCTTACTTTGTGCTTCTGCACTGTGTGATATTGCATTTCTATGTCTTGCAAGGCTGGATATATCACTTTTCTGAGGAAATGTGGTCTCTTTCTAGAGTCCCTGAAGCAGCATCCATTTGCCATAAGTTTATATGGGGTCTATATTAGAACACCGAACATTCAAAATGTTGAGTGTTCTAATATCGATCCCTATGAATCGAAAATTAAAAACATGGAACATACAGAGCAACAAATTTTTTCCTAGGGAAAAAATAGTTGTTCCAAAACACATACACACAGCACAAGCACACCAAACAAACAGCAATCTACACACATAAACCTAAACTCTTACACCTAACCCTACACTAAACTATACATACACCACTAACTATCCACTTACCTTAACCCAAACCCTAACCCTAAGGTCCATCACTATCGCACAGTCACCTCACCCGCACCCTAACCCTAACTCACCTAACCCGCCCTAACCCTTACGTCCACACAATCGCACACTTACCTGAAACCAACCCGTAACTTTCCACCACAGCACTGAAAATACCGTAGCAACAGAAACGGACAACCAAATTCTTTCCCTAGGAAAAAATTTGGTTTTCTGTTTCTTTGATATTTTCAGCGTTCGCTGAAAATGGATCGATATTAGAACGCTCGACATTTTGAACATTCTGTGTTCTAATATAGACCCGTTTATATGGAGTTTTGGCTCCATCTTCTGGTGTTAGGATTGGTTCTTTGGTTATGTTAGATTCAAGGTCAGTTAAAAGTCTGTTATTGATCAAGGGTAATGAGGATTGCTGTGTTCCATTTAATTGAGGAAGATGAGTGAAGTGGTAGAGTTTTGGCCCCCTTTGTGCACCCTCCCGGCCCCTCTTTAAAATCCCTCCTATTGGTTTAGACTCCAAAAAGAAAGAGGGAGAATTTAGATTAATCCATCACTTTTCTTTTCCAGACAGTGCATCTGTCAATTAATTTGTTGGCACAAAACAAGCTAAAGTGCACTATTCTTTTCTGGAACAAGTGGCCAAGGCTGTCATAGATGCTCAAATCTATGGCTTTGCAAGCTAGATATCCAGTTGGCCTTTTATTTACTCCCAATCAGTCAAGAAGACTGGCCCCTGTTAAGTCTTCACCTAAATGGGAAACTCTGTTTTGATACAACTATACCTATTGGGTGGGGGGGGGGGTATGGAGCTGTGAAGGGCATGTTGATTTTTGAGGATATTTGCCCTAGTTTTGGGGTACCCATGGCAGAGAACAAGTCAAAAGGGGCAACTTAAGAGTTGGGGGTTTTTTGGGCTTAATGGTGGATGTTATTGAAAAGGTCCTTCAAGCTTCAGGAAGTCAAACTGGACCGAATGAATTGCACAATCAGGCAGTTCCTTGGGACCAGTAAGGCTACTCTAGGGGAGATAATGTAACTCCATGGGTTACTGTACTCTGCTTACAGGGCTATTGCCTCAGGTAGAACCTTTCTGTGAACCATGTCCAACTTGTAAAAGGGTAGTAAACCCAAGCATTACAAGGTGAGATTAACATGCAGAGTCAAAGAAGACCTTAGGCTGTGGTTCACCTTTTTAACTCAGTACAGCAGGGTGTCTTTTTGGCAATTGCCTTGGGTTTCATCCTCAGAGCTGCAGCTGTTCACTGATGCAGTGGCTGCTACTGGTTTGTGAGCTTATTTTTGAGTCTATTGGTTTACCTCCAAGTGGCCTAAGTCTTGGTCCCTAGAAAGGAGGAAGGATATTACCTTCCTGCAGATCTTTCCAATATGCATGACCACTTTGGTATGGAAAGATCAGATGTGGAATTGTAGGGTATCCTTCTGTTCAGACAATATGGCAATAGTACATACAGTGAACAAGTGTACTTTAAAGTCCAAATGGATACATTCTGTAGTTAGGTTGCTGATACTGTTGAGTTTGCAAATCAAATTATCTTTTTCTAGTATGCTTGTTCCTAGGTGTGTGAATGGAATTGCTTACATTTTGTCCTATTTTCATTTTGTCAGGTTTTACCAGTTGGCCTAGGAAGGACATCCATTTGAAGCTTGCATTCCCCTGGAATTCTGGTTGATTGAAGAAGAATATTGGGATCACCAGTGTCTAATTCCTTGGCCAAGAATACAAAAAGGGCATATTCATCATCACTTCACACATTTAAGCTTTTTTATATTTCATTACCCATAAGGCAAAGAAAGTGGGCTTTGGCCTTGTTCATGCAATTTATGGTTTAAAGTTGTTGTAAGGGTGATTCACCTGATAGTATCTGGTTAGATTTTACTGCTTTAAGTTGGTAAGCATGCATGCTGGGGTTTCAGGAACACTCAGGACATTGGCTATTAGCTAGGATGCTGAAAGGCTGAGAAAATCAAAGGTTCATCATATGGCACTAGAAAGCCAATAGAGTCTCACCTTTGGTCATCATTGTCAAAAGGTCATTCATATCAACTGTTAATTTTTACTTGCTTACATTGTGGGCATCACAAATCTTCTGCCTGTATGCTGAGGATTTCCATGTTAGTAAAATTTTGAACTCACTCTGATGAGAATATGTAGTGATTCATGATGAATTCCTTTTCATTTGGCTGATAATTTCAAAGACTGATCAGGCTGGTGAGGTCCACCAAGTCCGGTTGCATAAGAACAGAATTCTGGTCATTTCCCCAGTACAATGGTTTAAACTAATGAGTAAGTTAGTCCCTATGTTAGCAATTGCAGGCTCAGTTTTTATTTCTATATCAAGCAGGCCTATCAAGTTAGAAGAGGCCACATTGGGTATAACTAAAGGTCTCACTTGCCAATGTACTCATCATAATCCTTTTGGACTGGGTGCATATCCGATTTAGAGGTAGACAGGCATTCCTCCAAACTTTTGAAAAAATTGGGGAGATGGATGTCAGAGGCCTTTTTTAGGGTACAGTCAACACTAACACCATCAATTTGTGTTATACGTAATGACGTTATATGGATTTTGGGACACATATTTATCAGAACAGCAGCTGTCCAAGCCTTGTCCATTTTGACAGGACATTATGGGTCTCTTAAACATAATCATTTGTCAGTCCAGTGTTTTGGGTTTTCTGGGCTTTTACGGTTTCAGTTTTCTGAGGTGTGGCAGCAAGTTTCAGTTCATAGAGGTTTGCTTGGAGCTTTGGTCCTTTATTTAAGGGGTATTGACTTGATCATGGCAACCAAGAGGATCCACCTGTCCATAATTTTATCCAGTTTAGAAAGCCTTCATTCCTCATACCCACAAATTGTATTGGTTTGTTCTTTAATCATCGAGAGAATTTGTTGGCATGAAGCTACGAGTGAGACAGCTATAGGAATATCCAGAGATTTTATAAACCATTGTGTGGCTAAGGCAACCATCCAAATTGGATTCCAAGTGATAGTACATGTGAATTTGGCTAAGCCAGATAAAGACTTTTACAACAAAGATGGAGTTCATTTAAACAACCTAGATTTTGTTCTGTTTAATGTGGGCATCACAGTGGCAGTTGAAAAATATTTATATTCTGTATCTTGCTAAGATGGTTGTATGTCAGTGCATGTTATTTTGTCAGGGCCACTGTGGGTGGGGTAGTGGTGGTGTCATAATAATGCCATCTGGCAGCCACCTTGTGACATTTTATCCCCTTTTATTTGCCCCCTCATGGTCAGTACTCAGCAGTCTCTGTGCCTGGGTGGTTTGTGTTTTAAGGTTTAAGCCCTGACTAAGGCAAGTTGTGTTTGGGCTGGCAGTCAACCCCAAAAGGTTATTGATAAGCAGATTCAAGGCAGCTTGGGTTACACACCAAGACCAGCTTAATGGGAAGTTTATAAATGTGTCGAGATGGTATTTGCAAAATTAATATACTTGTCATCAGTAATGTTAGTTATTGTTTCAATATATAGTTGTGATGGCAATTTTGGTGTAGTTATTGTCTCAACTTAGAGGACAAGGAAGGCTTACCTATAAACTTGCATGCCTGTGATCTGAGAGGGGGTGGAGTGAATGGATCCCACCTGTCCCCTCCATATGTAAGCTTACAAGAGAGGCAGCTGCCTTGTAGTATTTTCCCCCCTCTTGGTTGGTACTCCACAGCCATTGTGCCTGGGCAGTGTGTGTTTTCAAGTTTAAGCCCTGACTAAGGCAAGTTGTGTTTGGGCTGGCAGTCAACCCCTGAGGTTATTGATAAGCAGGCCCAAGTCAGCATGGGATACATACCCAGACCTTTACTTAATGTGCCAGAATGAGCTGATTATACCATCCAGCTTAATAGGAAGATTACCAATGTGTTTAGTTGGTATTTGCAAAATTAATTTACTGTGTTATCAGTAATGTTGGGAAATGTTGCAATAAATGGTCACAATGGCATTTATTGTCTTAGCTTAAAGGACAATGGACATTACCTTCATCATTTAGGTGTTTGGCTACCCTACCCTTGTTACTCATGTCCAGTAGATAAAATTATGGAAGGCCAATAATTTGAATACATACAACCTGAAGTCTTTTTAACACTTTATTTGGTCATATTTGACCAAAATCTCAGACATTAAAATTCTTTTCCTGCTCAGTGCCCTCTACAGGTTCCTTCATCATCAGCCTATTTCTACATGGGGCTTGAAAACATGAAAACTATTTATATCAGTTGGTAGCATTTAAGTTAAGAATGAACAAACTGGTCATTTTTTATATTTATTTTTATTACCAACTTTGCTCTGAAAAAAGTCACATTTTTTGATACCTTACATGAGCCATGTTTCTGCACTTGCTACTAAATCAGAAACATGCAGCAAAGTCAGTTTATGCATATTGTATAGGTTATTGCAAATGCTCGCTGTATTTTAAAGGCCGGATTTAGTGTCTGATCAAGATATAGAAATGTGAATTCCTGATGAGGTCATGTTGTTAAATTCAGGGAAAGACCCCTGACCTGGCAGATGTTACATTTAAAATCACCTGTTAGGAAGTCTAGGTATCTGCTGCAATGCTAAAACACGCATATGTTCTGTGGGCAGTTGCTCTTAGGTGTGCAATTAATATATTTGTTGTATGGTGGTAATAAACAGTGTAAGGACAGGAACTGATGTAGTAGTTAATGAGTACAGATTGAGTGAGTACTAATGAAAGCATTATTGTTGTTAGCTGGAAAGAAGAGATGTGATGGGATGTCAGAGTAGAAATAATTGGAGTGATATTCACAATGTTATCTAAACTGGTTACACTACAAGCAAACGGATGGGTTTGTTGGCCGGATGAAAGTAAACACTTGTGATAAAAAGGTACGATCATATTGCAGCTGATAAATGAAAGAAAATATTAAAAAGGTGAAACAAAGAAGTTTTAATTAAACAAGGGTATTAAGAGATATAAGAAAAAAAGGATTGCAGAATTTAGTTTTGGTAATAACCCCATTTGATGATATGCATGTAAAATGTAAGTCAGATAGGCGTCAAAACTAGGTAGAAGAAAAATTATCTTGATGTTATAAGTGTAAATCAACTAACAGCATCAGTGTATGGATTTACATCACTAAACAGCATAAAGATAGCAAGGCTAGTAAAGGAGAATCTGCAAACATGAGAGAACATCAAAGAAGGAATTAAAAGACAAATGGATCACTTTAAAAAACATTTACCATACAGTAACAAAATGGTGCACAAGCTAATTTTAATTCATTTTAGATCTAACTTATTACAGCCAAACTGGAAGCAAAGCTCTCTCCATGCAAGATTGTGCTAGACAGTCAAGAGGAGAAGGTTAACACCCACACTACACCTCAAGCAACACATAGCCCTTCTAAACCCATACCACCAACACCCTCACATAGCAACAGGGGCGGCTCGTGCCATTGGACTGCTGGACTGCAGCCCTCCCAGAAAAAAGATGCAAGTGTATTACTGACATTTGACATAACTAAAACAAAATTATTAATATTTTGTTTGTGCTATATAATCTATAACACAGGTGGTTATGAGCGAGTCTTCAAAGTCCCTGAACTCAAACTGCGCATGCTCGTTGAGTTCTGTTTTTTTTTTTTTTTTTTAGAACGTGTACTAGTATCTGGGAATATGACTGCTGTAAAAGGCAGTCCGGATTAAAGAAAATGCATCAGAATGGTGCCCAGACGTCTATGTGGTTTTAACCGCACAGTAATTAGAAGGGGGTTCGGACTGCCACGTCGGCAGGCACGTACGTGACGTGGACGGCTGGATTGCTACTGACTGGTTCTCGCTGTCTTCTTAAAAAAGAGTGGAAATCAAATCAGTAGCAGTAGCACAGTAATACTTTACTTGCCTTGGGAGTTAGGAAGAGAGAACAGGTTGAGGATTGACAGTGGATATCGGCGTTGTCTTTGGTTGGTGAAAGTCTGGAAGAAGATGGAAGAAACAACTTTCGGCTTGCATTTGCAGTCGGAGAGGAAACGAAAAAGAAAGTTGCTTTTCGTGAACTGATTAACTCAGGTAGGTGTCTCACCATGCTGGACAGACATATTCAGTTCAGTTGAGTTGAGTGGCTGACTGAAATAAATAGTATAGTTTACTTCATCTTCAGTTCTTATAGTTGAAAAGGTGGTAGAGTAGAGTGTGATGTCTTGCAGTTTGAATTTACAGCTGGTAATTGCTGTTAATTATTATTTTTGCAGAAATATAGGCAGAGTATTTTGTAAGTGTGTGTGTGCATGCTGCGTGTAGGTGTAGGTGTAGGGGTGTCAGTTGTATCCTTCATATCCGGACTTAAAAGTAGTGATAGTTTGTTATGTTTTTTTGAAATGTGCTGTGCATAATACCCAGGTCAGGTCACCAGACATATCTGTGAGTTCAAAGGAAATAAACTAGCAAGCATGGTACAGTGACACAGCTAATACCCCCCCCCTTCCTCCCATTCAGTATTCTGTTAACATCTAGTAATGGTGGCAGTTTCCTTGCTTAATCATGTAAATAAATACATACATACAATATACGCAAATAAAAGAGAGGAAGAACAGTGTTTCTGCACCAACTTGGGGTTACTGCAGTTAATTGCAGAGAAGTATAGCCATTAGCTACCAGCCCATAAGCCCCAACACCAAAAATACAAAAATTATTTTTTCGGGATAGTTGTTTGATTGCCATATAAGGTTATTTGGAAAGTCAATGTTGTTTACGGTAGTCCCACCCATTAAATCAATGACTGAACATGGGCACTAAAAAGAAATCTAAATGTACCTGTGGTAAAATAATACATTCATGTAAGTCTTTTCTTTACAGTTGCATTTTAAGCAGGCTCATGTTGGCATAAAACAGATATGTTGTGCCATTTTACAGTATTCCCATAAGTCTGTATATGCTATGTGTCTTCACACTTTTCAACTAAGGTAATTAATAATAAGCATGTGTTTTAACTGCTGTTTTTGCCGAGAAAGGCATTTTGCATTTATGCTAGGGGATGCAGTAATTTGTTTACTGTGCGAACATGCTGGTTATCCATGGTATAAGTGTTCTAAATCATACAGTAATAATTTTAATTTGGTGTTTATAATACATCATTAACAAGCAACTGACACAGTTCTCACCAATCACTCCTTCAATTTTCAGGGATGCCCATGCTGTGGCTCTAAATCAGTACAGTACAGAAAATCGGACAAAACAGTGGGAATGTGGGATGAAGTGGCGGGGAGAGATGAGGAGCAAAAGTTGGAAACTGAAGGGAAAAGGGAGAATAATTAATAGACTTGAGGTAGTATAGCTAATCTGCGATGCAAAAAGCTTGTGGTTTACTTTGTGCTTAAGTTGTGTATAAAGTATAAGGCAGGTGTTTTATTGTGACCTGGTAGAAGTGTGACTTTTTTTTCATGATGAGACATATGAGCACAGCTAAGCTAACTAACAGTCAGTTGAGTGCTGTTTTAACTTGGGGTTGAACCCTTTTCAGTATGCACTTGTTTTTATGGTTTATTTGACTTCTGTCTTTTATGTATTTCTGATGAAAGCCATTTTCTTTCCAGTATAATTTTTGTTGTCTTATAAATTCAGAACTTAAGCTTAGCATAACCACTTTCAAATTAAACTTTTTGTAATAGCCATGAAGCCATGAACAGATTTGTAACACTTAACTTGGCATAGACTAATAAATGAGGTTAGGTATACTGTTTGCATGCATGTAATGCAAATGCATTCAAGAATAGCATTCTGAAAGGTGTATTTTATAGGCACAAATACCATAAACACAGAAAAAGATCTATTGCTTGCATTACTTTACATTTAATTTAGTGTAGTATTAAGAGGTTAGCAGTTACTGTTTATTAGGTGCAGATTAACTATGCTTTTTAACCTGGCATGCTCTGTTGGGAGCCCACCCTTTCTTCCAAGAACTCCTGTAGTAATCTAATTTTACATCTGAACTTACAACCTTGAAACTTGGCAGAGTACAGCAGTGCATGTTAGCATATACTGAGATTGTAAAGCTGACTCAACATATATTTGAGGTCACTCTGATCTGGAGAACTTTTTCCATGTCTGAGTAGAGAAGGAGGGGATGGGGTGGATTTACTGCTTTTTTCAGTCAATTTTCCATTTTAATGTAACAGTTCATGATAGAATCTTAGCTTTTCTCTAAGATGCTCTTGACACTGCATGAGTTAAGATGCTCTTGACACTGCATGATTTAAATGTTATCATATCACTACTCTAGTCTTGTCACAGTGGCAGTCTCCATCTGAGAAGTTTAAATGAATACATAATGCTGGCAGTTACAAAGTGTGCTAACCAAATCCAGATGTTTTGAGTTTGTCTCTCATAAATATTATTCACAACTAACATAGCTCTCAACCTTCCTTCTCCAAAATGAGGAACACTAGCCATCATAATGTGGAACAAATGGGCAAAATGTGGAACACATACTAATGGCTTACTGACAACTTCAACGAGGAAGGTCATAGGATGGATAAAATGAATTAATATGATTCATTTCCATTTACCATGTATTTCACTGTTTTGGTTTAGAAGGTATAGCATTACGCTGTAACAAGAATTTAAGATATTAAGATAAATAATTTGGCTGTCTCTGCCTTTGTGTGCACTGCTTGCCTGGTTTGATTCAAAGTTTGCTCCTATTTACACACTAATGAACTCCACTGATTGCTGCTGTAAAGATCATTATTTCTTATATAAGTAATAATAATCTTTATAAAAATAGAATAACCAAGTATGCTCACTGTTTTCTTAGAAATGTTATAAAACCTGTTGGTGTGCCTCCTGCTTTCAAGAGGACAAAACAGGTCAGGCACAAGATGAATTTGCAGGTGCCCATCCATTTTTCAGGGCCATTATTGAAAGGTGATAGTGTCAGTCTGTTTCACGTGTAAGGGGAAAAGAGATAAATGTTGGATAATAAATCTATCCATTCATTGTGTCTTGTTTAAACACTGGTGGAAGTTTAAGTGTTTAGATTTAGTGTTTGCAGACCATGGTATTATGGAGGTGTGATAGTTCCAGAAATCTGGGTCCATAAGAGAGCCAAATCCAAGATACAGATCATCACATAAGTGATAATATAAAGTATAAATATAGGACTTTACGTCTGTCTTTGTATCCTAGGGTGTTTAGGTTAGTGTAGCTTTTTAGTCAGGAACCATTGGGGTCTTTCTAGCTGGGCTATTTGTCTGACCAGGTACATACTAAAGGGAGCATTGTACTCTGTCTAATTAAAGTTGAGTATGCCTTGGGTATTGAAATGCATATGACAGTATTTGTAATAAAGGAAAGGATTACATTATTTTGAGAAGCTCATTACATGTGTTAGAGACTTGCAGTCATCTTTGCAGGCTTTACCTGTAAACTAAACAGAATGCCAATCTATTGTGTGTGCTCCATAACCTGTGCAGTAATCCTTTAAGCAATGTATCTTGAGCTTGTTCATTGTTTGCATTTCATTTTTTACTTTGATCATGTTTTCCGTCCGCGGTGGTGGTGCTACGGTAGTGTTGTCGCCTCACAGTAAGACATTGTCCTGTTCGATTCTCAACTAGAGCATCTTCTGTGTGTAGACATGCATGAATGGGCGTACCTTCGGTGAAGGTTGTGCTTCAGGGCTGGCAGCTCGGCATGTAAAAATCTACTGCCAATCATTAGCGGACTGGGGTTCCGCTGTGGCGACCCCTAACCAGGAAAAGCTGAAAGACACAACTTTGATCATGTTTTCCCCATGAATTCCCCATGAAACAAGTAGATAGTTGTTGTCAGGCAGCAGGTCTTTTTTGGATAAGAAACATTTTTACAAGTGGGGGGTATCACAGAGATTGCTACTTTCAGCATGTTACTTGGTACTTTAATAAAGCTGAATATAAATTATAATTAGAACTGCAGTGCAAGTAGAAGTGGTTTGAGTTGAGTGCTGCTTGTTTTTCTTATACTTGATTTTGACTGGCATTCCAGTAATGTATTTAAAAAGTAATTTATTTTTTCATGCCTTACAACCTTTTTGTTTCCATCTAGATATTAAGTAAGCTGTCATGCAGCCAATGCATTGAAATATATATTTTTTCTTTTACACTTCATTTTGTCTTGATTGGACTCTCATAATGAAGGTTTGCACCCAGGGCAGTGTATTTAATTAAAGTTACAGTTTTTGTGGTTTTGAGCATAGTCTCTTCCCTCTCTAGTTGGCCACACCCCTTCACATTGACCCCACCCATTCAGCTGTCTCTTGCAGCCCCCCCCCTTAATTTGAAGTCACCAGCCGCCACTGCATAGCAACACTAAACCCTCATATGCGGAGGCCCTTAACAGTAACCTTCCTAAGCAACAAGGACCTCTGAAGCTGAAATGCAAACAAACACCAATCCCAACCAAAGTGTCACATAGCTCACAACACCAGAATGCCACCCAACAACAGCCCCTAAGGCAAGACAACCTACCCAAAACTTTACTCATAGGTGACTCTATAGTCAGGTACACTGATGCCCTACTCACCAAGCTGGACAAGAAGAAAATTACAGTCAGCTGCCTGTTGGGTGCCAGGATCCACCACATAATGCATGCACTCAAGTCACTCCACAACAAGTACAAATATGACTCTGTCATTGTCCATGTTGGAGTGAATGACTTGAAACGTACCTCCCTGGACTACATGAAAAGAGACATGGAAGAGCTCTTGGATCATGTGACCCCAGCAGGTATGACCCTAGCCCTGAGTAGAATCCTGCCTTCACCCAGAATGATACCGCAGTGTAAGGACAAAATGATTGACTTCAACAATTGGCTAAGCTTCTGGTGTCATTCAAAGGGGATCCAGTATCTGTCTGTCTGGGATGACATGATTGACAGACCATGATGCTTTGCCAGAGATGGTCTGCACCTATCACCTGTGGGATTCAAGTTACTGGCTAAGGCTCTTGCCATCCCTATAGTGCCTTTTTTAGGCAAAGTTCAAAGGACAAAACCACCACCATAACAGGTAAAGCATGCAAAAGCTGAAGGTAATGCTACTCAATGCTAGAACTCTAAACCTCAAAATGCACTCTCTTGAGGCACTCCTAAAAATGGAGAACATTGATATTTGTGCAGTAACTGAGACCTGGTTCAAGGCTACACAGAGCACCCCTGCAATACTAGGCTACAACTCTTACCACACTTTTCGGCCACCAAACCAAGACTGAAACACTAAAGGTGGAGGAGTGTCCATATTCACCAAGGATATTCACCCCACCAGGCTAATTGCCCAACATAATGCATCTGAAATTCTCCAGGTACAACTAACACTAGGTAAGACTGCAATCCAAATTGTAGCTTGCTACAGATCCCCCACCATGCCCCAAGATTCCCACTATACCTTTCTAAACATACTGGAAATATTAAGATACAAACAAACATCCTAATACTGGGTAATTTCAACTACCCTGCCATTAACTGGGAAAACTACTTGTGTACCAACACCTTTGCCCAATGGTTCTTGGAATTCATAGATTCCAATGCCCTGGATCAACTAATCCATAATCCCACCAGGGGCTGCAATATCCTAGAGCTGGTCATTACCAACATGGGAAATCAATTCACACTTATGGTCACCCCCTCGTTGGTTAGGTCTGACCATAAGCTAATCACCCTTGACATCCACATCCCTCCCACACCCCCCAGTAAGGAAACCTCTGTAAAAAACTTCTCCAAAGCCAGCTTCATGCTACTCAAGTCAGAAGTGACAAACTTCATGACACCCATGAAGACGGGAACTGAAAGTTTGATTGCTGAATCCTACACTAAGTCACTGTACGAGCACATCCACTTGTGCATGAATCATGCCATCCCACATTGAACCAAGACGCTCTCCTCCAAAAAAGGAAGCCAATCTGGTGGTCCACTGCCATAAAATAGAAGTTATGTCCTTACCATAACGTTCCATGTGGAGTGTTCATCTCGCCTTTGTTCTTACACATGGGTTCGGAGCCGATCCTCGGCTCCGCTTGCAAGCTCTGCATCGAGAAGAAGCTCGAGATCACCTAATACCCACAATCCCCCTCTGCCTTTACCTCAGATCTAGTTTGCAAACAAACCAGCAGCCATAGAGAGCACACTCATACCAAAATTTACACAATCAAGAAATGCTCTATATACATATATATATATATATATATATATATATATATATATATATATATATATATATACACATGTGCATCATATAATACAACCACTGCAGAAGGAGAATACTCCAGACCAGGCACCAAATAGAACGTTCTTCCTGAGGGTGGGAGGGTGGGAATGTAAGAACAAAGGCGAGATGAACACTCCACATGGAACGTTATGGTAAGGACATAACTTCTATATGTGAGAGTGTTCAATCTCGCCGTTTGTTCTTACACATGGGTAGCGTCCCTAGCTCCATAATCCTGAGGAACTCACGGGAGGACGTTCTTGAGCACAGTGGAACCAAAGGTTGCCCTATCCCTAGAAACCCTGTCCACTTTGTAATGAGAGATAAATGTATGCGGTTTAGCCCAAGTAGCAGCTGCACAAATCGTGTCTAATGGTAGGCGAGCTGCGTGAGCCAAGGATGTAGACACTGATCTTGTAGAATGTCCCTTAGGTTTGACAGATAAGGTTTGATTTGAAGAATCATAAACGTATATGATACAATCAGTTAGCCATTTGGAAAGGGTTCGTTTAGTAACCGCTACACCTTTCCTGCTGTCAGCAAAAGCTACAAATAGTTGATCAGATTTCCTGTGATCCTTTGTTCTTTCCAAATAAAACCTGAGTTGTCTATGGACATCCAATTTGTGTAACATATACTCTAACTTATTAGTGTGATTTTTGAAAAAGGTGGGTAATTCAATAGACTGATTATTGTTATTGGTAGAGCAAACTTTGGGGAGAAAGGATGGATTAGTGCGAAGAGATACTCTGTCAGAATGGAAAATCAAATAAGGGTGTTTAATAGAAAGAGCCTGAAGCTCAGACACTCATCTAGCGGATGTAATGGCTACCAAGAAGAGGGTCTTCCATGATAAAAACTTCAATGGGCAAACGGAGGCTGGCTCAAAAGGGGGCAACATCAATTTAGAAAGTAAGAGGTTCAGATTCCAAGGTGATGTAGGAGTTCTAACTGGTGGTCTAATATGAAAGGATCCTTTTAAAAAGGCCTTACAAAGTCTATGAGCCATAATAGGTGCTCCACATTCTTCTACATGAAAGTTGGAAATGACAGCCAATTGTACTCTTAAAGTGGCAGGAGAAGCTCCTTGATGGAATAACTCTGTTAAAAACTCCAGGATCTTGTTTAACGGAGCTATAACCAGGTCCAAATGATGTGAATTCGCCCAGAAGATGAAACGCTTCCATTTACTGGTGTAGGTCTTTGTAGTGGAAGCTTTATGAGAAGCCACTAATATATTCTGAACTGCCGGTGTAAGAGAATCAGACCTGGCTAGAAAGGGAAGCGGAGCAGCCAAGCTGCTAGATGGAGTGATTTGAGAGATGGGTGAGGAACTCCTGACGAGTGAGTCAGTAGATCTGGCTCTGGGTCCAGAAACCAAGGTCCCCGAATGCGGTGTTGCAATAGAAAGGGAAACCAAATCTGACGAGGCCAGAATGGGGCAATGAGTATTATCGTCCTCTGAAGGTTGTTGGCTTTCTGCAGAAACTTTGCAATAAGGGGAAAGGGAGGAAAAGCGTACAGGAGACCCGGGGGCCAATCGTGCACCAGCGCGTCCCTGGGGACTTCCCCTGGAGGGGGTAATAGGGCAAAGTAGCTCCTGCATTTGGCGTTCATTGGAGACGCAAAAAGGTCGCAGGAAGGCTGGCCCCACTTGCAAAAAATCGTCTTCGCAATTGACTGTTTGAGGGACCACTCATGAGGCAACAGGATTGCTCTGCTCAGCCTGTCGGCTATGACGTTGCATGACCCCGGGATGTGCGTTGCGATCAGAAAGCGACCCGTGGACTCTGCCCATTGCCAAATTCTCATGGCCTCTCTGCATAGCTGATAAGACCTGGTTCCCCCTTGCTTGTTTATGTACCAGACTACAGACATGTTGTCTGTCTGAACTGCAATTGTCCCTAGAGGAAGAAGGTGAGCAAAGTGTTGCAACGCTAGAAACACTGCCCTCAACTCTAGAACATTGATGTGCAGATTGTACTCCAAATTGGTCCATTCGCCTTGGACTGTCTGTCCCTGAAAGATGCCCCCCCACCCTATCAGGGAAGCGTCCGTGGTTACCGTAGCTGTCGTGGGTAGCACAAATGGTCTTCCGCTGGAAAGGTTGCAAGTCTGAAGCCACCAGGTTAGGTGTGATTTGCATGTGTTTGTTATCAGAATTTCGTGTGTCAGAGGTAGCTGTTGGAACGACCATTGTGCAAACAGTAGCCATTGTAGAACTCTCATGTGCAGTCTTCCCAATGGTATCGCAATGAGAGAAGCTGCCATGAGACCCAAGACTTTCAGAACTAGCTTTGCTGGGGATTTTTTGGATGATAGAATGAGAGAAATGTGGCTTTGTAGTGAGGCTATCCTTTCTGGAGGGAGCCTTAGACTTAAATGATGCGTATCTAATTCCGCTCCTATGAATAAGATATGCTGTGATGGCTGTAGTAAAGATTTTTCGAAATTTACGGAAATTCCGAGGTGAATACAAAGTTGTAGGGTGTACTCCCTGGCCTGTATCAGTTGGTGGTGGCAGAAAGGAGCCAGTCATCCAGATACGGAAACACCTGGAATCCTAGGCGTCTCAGATGAGACGCTATCACTGCCATGCATTTGGTGAAAACCCTGGGGGCTGAGGCCAGACCAAAGGGCAGGGCTCGAAACTGATAGTGACTGGCTCCCAGCCGGAAGCGCAAATGATCCCTCCTGGACGCCCTGGCCATTTTGATGTGGTAGTATGCGTCCTTCAGATCTATTGAGCACATCCAGTCGTCCTTCTGTAAGAATGGAAGGATCGATTGAAGCGTGACCATTCGGAACTTTTCTTTCTTGACAAAGGTGTTGAGGTTGCTTAGGTCCAGAATCGGCCTCCAGTCCCCTGTCTTCTTTGGAACTAAAAAGAACCTTGAGTAAGTTCCGAATCCTATTTGGTCCACTGGGACTGGTTGGATGACTCTTTTTCTAGCAGCTTTGAAATTTCTATAGCTGCTGGGTCTCGCAGATGGGGCGGCACATTGGGAGTCTTTTCTTTGGAATGGGAGTGGATAGAAAGGGTATTCTGTAACCTCTGGTAACCACGCTTTTTACCCAGTTGTCTGTAGTAAGATTCTGCCAGGCCTGAGGGTATAAAGCTAAGCGACCCCCGACTGCCTCCAGAGTAGGACAGTCGGGCCTCCTCTCAGGAGTGCTGGAAGGATTTTCCAGGGGTTGTATCCCTGTCACCCTGGTTTTGCGGACCCCCTCTGCCGCCAGGGCGGCGTCTTCCACCTCTGCCCCCTCCTCTGCCTCTAGAAGGGGCATCACCCTGTGTGCCTGGGAAAGATCCTTGGGGTTTTCGAAACCACATTTTTCCACCACGTTGCCCTTTGGGGTACGGTCTGGATGGGGTGGAAAAACGGACTCCGACAGCAGACAGAGTCTTTCCCTCCTGTTCACACCGGGTAAGGGTCTCCTTTACTTTGGGGCCAAAGAGAGTGGCACAATCAAATGGGACGTTAGTAAAGGAAGACTTGAAGGCTTCCGCAAATGAACATAAGCGCATCCAGGATTGTCTGCGAAGAGCAATCGCTGAAGCTGCTGCCCTACTCAATCCTTCGGCTGCGTATGATATCAGCCTCATGGATGAGTTAACGATGGATGTAAGGGTATTGAGATGTGCTGTAACTTTCTCTGAGACAGCAGCATCTGTAGTACCCTGGAGGGTATCTCCCAACTCTTTGATTAGATCCCTCTGTAGACGTGTAAAATGGGTCAAATAGTTCAGGGATCACATAGAAAAAGCCGCTGAACTAAAAATGCGCTTCCCATATCTATCCATCGTCCTGGAATCCTTGTTAGGCGGATGGACAGATGAGGAAGATTCCGACATCTCCTTTTTCGTGGCAGCTGCCACCACCATGGCGTCCACTGGAACTCCCTTTGTGAGGTAAGCCTTGTCTTGGGGTGCAGTGATGTACTTATTGGGCTTCCTAGGGACTGGTTCCACCGTGTCAGGTGTCTCCCACGCCCTTCGAGCAATCAGCTCCATTAACTCATCGAAGGGCGGAGTGACCCAGGAGGAGGAAGGGCGAGCACCGAATGCCTTCAGCAAGACTGACTCATCCTCATAAGGGGGAAGGGACTGCCAATCACCTCTCTGCTTTAGGATCTCCAAGATGTCAGAAAAGGAGACATCTTCTGAAGGTGACTTTGGGGACCCTTCTGACTCATCTAAGTCAGTATCGGATGTCAAAGATTCTTGTGGAGAATCTAAGTGTCTCCTCTTACACAATCTTTTCCTAGGGACTTTTCCGGGGGGAGCATCCGAAGAAGCCTCCGAGGAAGAGGGGGCACCCTCCAGGGGTGGCTGAGACACCGGTGCTCGACGCTTGGATGTGGCCGTTGGTGCAGAGGAAGATAACGGTCCTTTATGGGGAGGAGAGGCTGCTTCTACTGATGTGGTTGTCTGGGTAGACAACACCTTCCTCATGAGATCGAAGGCCCCCGGGTCCCGAGTCGAGGTATCTCCCGGTTCCGAAGAAATGGGAAGAATCCCCGAAACAGGCACCGAAGGCATCGACCCCGAGGACGGAGCCGAATCGATCCGAGCCGAGGCCCCGAGAGGAAGAGTCGGAACCGAAACATCGGTTCGACTCTCGGCCCCGGAACCAAGGATGGATCTTCGACCCCGAGACTCCGGTACCGGATCCGACGGAGTCGAGGTGAATGGAGCCGACCGAGAAAAGGACGGTTCTGGCACCGAGGGCTCCACAATCAGCAGATCAACCTCTTCCGTCTCCAAAGACTGGATAGTCTCGGAGGAGGAATGGATGGAGATAATGGAAGGCCTTCAAGTTTCGACACCAACTGGGTGGAAACCGAAATAAGCTTGGACAAGGCCGTATGTTCCAATAATTTCTGCACCACATGGTCCACATCGATGTCGGAGAGGGGCCTGGAAGAACGGGTCGAAGGAATTGAAGACGGAGCCGACCTCAACAGTGTCGGGGGAGGGAGCTCCATCACCGGTTCCAAGACTCGAGGCTCGGAAACTGACAACAGTTGAACACTCGGCCCCGAAGTCTGTGGAACCGGTGATCTAACTTTTGCTGAAGAGCTCGGAGCCGATGACTTGGGCTCCGACGTCTTCGATTCCTTCGAGGATTTGGATGCCTGGTCAGAAGCATCCAGAGCCTCTTGAAAGGAAGGTTTTAACAAACCTCTATCCATTAGTTTCCTGCGCCTATCTGTCATGACCCTCCCACTGAAAGAATGACAAATAGAGCAGTCTTCTTGCAGATGGAGAGGGCCAAGACAGTAGACGAGGAACTATGATTGTCAGTTACTGACATCTTTTGCCCACATTGGCAACGCTTAAACCCCGATTTAGCCTTTTCAGACATGTCACTAATAAAGGGAAAAAAGTCAAATCCAGTAAAGTAGTCAAGTCCGGTAAAAATGTCGAATCCAGTAATATGGTCAATCCGGTTGTCAAGTCAAGTAAGGGGTGGTAGGCCCCGAAGATAACTCTAACTAAGTTTAAATAAACTTAACGGTACCGAGTATCCCTGAACCTTACCACACACACACAAAATATCACTAAACAACTTTATGTAATAAAAGTACCAAGAAAAAAACAAGAATAAAATCTTAATCTTATCTTAGGTGCTCGAGCTCGACCCAGTGATGCGAACGCTGCAGCGGCAAACTAGATCTGAGGTAAAGGCAGAGGGGGATTGTGGGTATTAGGTGATCTCGAGCTTCTTCTCGATGCAGAGCTTGCAAGCGGCCAACACGGAGCCGAGGATCGGCTCCGAACCCATGTGTAAGAACAAACGGCGAGATTGAACACTCTCACATCAAACTTTACAACAAAAGGAAGAAACTGTTGCAGAAAAGAGGAAAATCCCAAGATGCAAAAAACACCCTTAACAGCCTGAGTAAGAAGCTGTGATCCCTTATAAAATCCTCCAAAGCAAGTTACAAAAATAAAATTGCCAAAGATTCCAAAGACAGCCACAAGGCATTCTATAGCTATGTCAATAATCTAAATGGCAATGCTCAGATCTGCTCTGAGCTACAACAGAATGGCATTAAATATACTGATCCCAAGAATATTGCCAATATCCTGGCAGAGCGATTCAGTGCCAACTTTACCCCCTCTCAGCCCCTAAAGGGCCCATCTCAATACTGAAAGATTGCCAAATTCCAGTAATAATGGCCACACAGGTAAAAACTGCACTCTCCAAAGCTAAGAATACAGCATCCATGGGACCAGACGACTTCCCGGTTTGTACTACATGAACTACAAAATGAACTGGCACCTCACCTAAGTGTCATGTTTAATCATACCCTCACCTCAGGCTTCATGCCTACTGAGTGGCGCACAGCTACAGCTATCCCACTCCACAAGGGGGGAGCCACCTTGGACCCTTGGAACTACCACCCCATCAGTCGGATGAACCTGATCTGCAAGGCCAAGAAATGTATTATCATGGAACTTATAAACAAAGACACTGGCAACCTTCAAACACTGAACCCCACCCAGTTTGGGTTTGTGAAGGGCCGATCTTGTCTTCTGAACCTAGTTGACTTCTTCAAATCAGTCTCCAGAGCTGCGGATGAGGGTAAGGCAGTCCACACAGCTTATTTGGACCTTGTCAAGGCCTTTGACACCATCCCCCATGCTGGAATCATAGATAAACTTACTAAGCTGGGCATTAATCCCTATGTCACTTGATGGGTTGCCAACTGGCTTACTGATGGAACCCACACTGTAAAAGTAGCTGACTCCAAATCCAGCTCCAGACAAGTGATAAATGGAGTATCTCGGGGTTCAGTCCTGGGACCGCTCTTGTTTGCCATCTACTTCTCTGAAGTACAGGCCTACATTAAGGGACTCTGATTAACAAAGTTCACAGATGACTGCAAACTGGGAGCCATTACTGAATTCCCAAATGATGTGGATATTCTACAAAAGGGCCTTACAGAAACAGATGCTTGCTGCCAGAGCCATGGGCTTCAAGCTCAATGCCAAGAAATGTATAGTTATTCCCTTTGGGAAAAAACATGTACCCTTGAATTACCACATAGGTTGGAGTACACTAAACCCCAAAAGTGTGATAAGATACTTAGGGACACAGGTGGAAAGTGGTCTCACCTTTGATAACCACATCACCACAACAGTCAGGAAATCCTTCTATGTGGCACATCTCATCACTAAGGGCTTTTCATCCAGAAAAAAGGAGGTCATTGTCCCACTGGATCCATCCCCCATTAAACCCATTATAGAATACAATGCCCCATTTCACTAAAAGAATCACAGGCCTAAAGCAGGTGCCCTATGCTGACCGTCTAAAAAAACTCCAGCTATACTCTGCCACATATCATCTACTCAGAGCCGATCTCTGCTTAACATACAAGGCCATGTCAAACTCAGAGCTGTTGGACATTCTACACTTAAAGAAATTCCAATTCCTCAGAGCCACACGCGCCAGGGATCTAAACCTTGCCATCACAATGAACAAAACATGCTGGAGGGATAGTTTCCTGACCCAGAGACTCCTCAGACTCTGGAATAGGCTGCCCATACATGTCAAGCAGAGTGCCTCTTTGGACCTCTTCAAAACGAACCTTGACGATTGGATGTGAGATAGGAAATTCATCCTGGGGATCACATCAGTCACTATGCTAGACAGGGGTCCAAGGATGTAAATATTGTGGGAAGAAATAGCCAGGGAATTGTTATGGCTAGGCTTGTATAGGCCCTAGGGCCAATAGCCTAGTACCAACCTATGAACCTATGAACTTATTACATGGAGTTATTCATCCAGTAGTGGCAGTTATTATTACAAATATTGTTAAAAAGTCAACTTTCCTTCTATGTAATTCTATTTCACAGCTGCAAAGAAAGACATCAGTGATAGTTTCTTACCTAAAAGGTAATTAACCAGGAAATGCTGAGCTGTGAAGAAAGACTGCAGTGAGTTTTTATAATCTTAAAGGTATTTAACCAGGAAATGTCCTTATGTCTTAGGTATAATGTCTATCCGTGTCCTCCATTCTGCTTTGTAATGTATGCACAGACCAGTACTGTTCTGATATATTTTAGATTACTTCACCTTTTTATTATTTTATTATTTATATCAGTGCCGAACCTGAACTTTAACTTGAATGGCAGTTCAAAGAGTACCTAGGAAATTAGAAAGATTTCTCTGTCCAGGATGATATGTCATTACAAAATGAATGACAATGTCTCAGAGACAGAAAGAGATTTAATAATGCCAGAACCTTTTTCACCTTTTAGTTAGCTGCAGGGGAGGGGTGCTACCTGTCACAGCTACAGTGATTATAAAAACAAAGTAAGTTACCCCCAATGCCAAAAAATTGGGTATGTAGAAAACACTGACTTTTTAAAGTCTGATGAAAGAATGTAACTCGTGAAATCCTTGTTCTTACCTTCGTGACAAAACCCTTTGAGCTAAAATCATAGGCTACCAGTATATCTTTGACCATATTAACAATGTTCTCATCAGTCACTTTAGATGCAGGGCAGAGGCACTACCATGTAAAGAGGTACCGAGTATGGAAGCAATCTAAGCAGTGACCTCGCAAAGCAAAAAGAATATGAAAACACACAAATAAATCTTACATAAAATTACCTTTCTCAACAGGTGCTGAAGGATTACATTAACTGGAGAGTACCTTGCACTCATTAGTATGGCATAGCCCTTGAGATAAAAATTCCTAGCCTCTAAAAATCCTTTGATCCTATTGTAAATCATGTCAAAAATCAACAATATGTAGAACAGCACTACTATTACATGACAGACCTGTTGTGATTACAGAAGTCACCAAAAGTAATCACCCAAGGATACATAACATAAACTACTCAAGCAGAAAATGTGACAGAAATTCACAAGGTAATGCAGTAAGCATTTAATATGCCAGTCTCCAGGAGATGAATTTACCAGCGCAAAGAACAGGTAGTCAGACTACATACAAGGAGAGTAGACAAGGATATAACATTGAGAAGACCTAAACTGAATCCAAAGATGCATTAATGCATGAAATAAAGGCAGCTTTTAAATTATATCTTATAGACGAGAGTCAAAAACGTATTTCTGAAAGATAACAAAACAAAAACTGTGAGCATCATGGTCCTTAAACCAATAACCATAATAACGTACATCCAAACACAGATCAAGCTGGATAGTGAAAAAAAGAGGAAAACATTTAAGGAACTGACTGCTTTACTCAGTGTTAATTACTGATGTTTGCTGAGAAAGCATCCATTTTTAAACCTAAACTTTAAGAAAGGATATTGGTTTATAACAGAAGATAATCTCTGAGCAGGTTGTTTCTGGCATCTGAGTATCTTCTTTATTTTTCTATCTTTGCCTTATAACCAGATAGAATTATTTTGTGACATTTGCTAAGTCACTTTCCAGAAGTTGGTAGAATACCTCTGAAGGTGTGCTCTTTACAGATCTGCTATCATAGCCTCTTTGTTAGCCAACCAGTATTCCTTTTTAGCCTGGTCAATCTTTTCTGTCTCCCACTTTTTCTTGCACTCCTTTCTTTAGATGACTTACTGGACTTCTGCATTCCACCTACAGCTTCTCTTATGTACCTTACTTCCATACCTAGCTTAGTCACATTCTGTTCTCTTGTCCTCAGACATGCTGTTTTTAGGGGATGCCATTCCTTTTCAGCATTACCTATTTGCTCTTCTTCCTGAGATACTAAAGCCCTGAGTATTTCCTTGAACTCTTGTGCTTTCTATCCAGTCATCTTACAGGTCTTCAGCCTAGTCTGTGTTGACCTTAGATCCGGCTTTGACTATTGCTTGCATCTGAATGTTAGCCGATTATTTCAGTGGAGATGACTTTGTACTCATCGATTCTAGCCCAATGCACTATCCTTTCTAGGAAGAAGTATGCTGCCCACTCTTTTCTTTGATCTTTTGACTGTCTCTCTTGCTGAACCATGTGTTGACCACCATCAAGCCATTTGCCAGACAGAAGTCTGAAATGCCCTTACCATTTTTTTCCTGTAGCCCACCCATGTGGACCTAGACAGTCCTCATATCCTGTTCTGTTTGTCCCAGTATGTGCATTCTACCTCCCATTATCAGCACCAACAGTTATTGTCCTGCTTTATCTATTAGATCCCATAACTGTTGCATAAATGCATTATTTTCCTCATTATCACAACTCTGCTTTGGGACATAGGCTATCCTTACACTGGAATCTGATCACCATGAGTCTGTCACTAATTCTGAAGATATCCCTCATTGTCTTCTGAAGCTTTTCCCCTCCACACTTTTCTTACTGCATCTAGTCTGTCCCAAACTAAGTGGCTTTGCTGCACTGCCCTTACAACTTGTCTCCTGGATACAGAGTATGCCTAGCCTCCTCCTTCCATTATGTCATCCACTTCTAAGCTGCAGCATCAGTGAACCTGTAGTGAATATAGTGATCCTTAGTCCATGTTTGATGGTTGATTGGTTTTACATCCATCTTTTGGGCTATTCAAGGTAACCTAAGCCGGACAAATGAACACAGCTGGCCATTTTGGCATGGGCAAGGTGCTGCATGATTTATATTATATTTAAAATTAGGTGTTTATGTGTGTGTGTGTGTGTGTGTGTGTGTGTGTGTGTGTGTGTGTGTGTGTGTGTGTGTGTGTGTGTGTGTGTGTGTGTGTTTGAGCAGGTGAATCTGTACATAGTCAACCGCAACATGAGGGCACTCTGTTGGCATGTTGATATGTTTATAAAAATGTTATATTAAATGTCCTTCAAATCATTGCTTTCATTGAAACACAATCTTTCCAGGACAGTAAATTGTAGTGATATGATATCTTATATTAGTTTTTAACAGTGCTGCAAATTCTAATCCGGTCGAATCTAGTTTGCTGTAGAATATAAATATTAAACTGAGATGAGTCATTTCTCTGCCTTACCTTATTATGGATTTTCTATACCATACTATCTATATGCATATTTCTGGCTAAGAGATAAAACTCATCCAGTTGTCAGGCATGTATGTTTACTGACATAGATGGTAATACTTGGTATAAATAATTTCTTCATCACAGTTTTGCTATAGTTTTTCTAAACCTTGCAATGCTTTCCTATTAATTCTGAAAAAAGGAAATAGAAGAAATAAGCTTGTAAGACTTAATATAAATTCATTAGCTTTCCTTTAACTTTAAAAAAGTTATATTTTTCTCTATACAGAAAATCAATACACAAAGTGTAGTCTGACTCCAACTTTCAAAAAAAAAGTGACAGTTACAGTAAAGTGGTACATCAAAAACAACTAGCCTAAAAGCTTGAGGCCTTCATAATCTTCCTACTATTTAGATATTGGGCAGCAAACTAAAACCGTAAGTAAATTGTTACAGGAAATAATTATTTATTGCATTTGCAAAGTCATCTGTTCATTGTGTCACAATGACTGGAGATGAATGTTGAGGTACACAAAATGTAGAACTGTCAGTTCTTTCACAATGTATATGTCTATTACACGTCTATCTCACTGTAAGCATTGTGCATTTTGACAGCGCATTAGCTCTTTTAAGTGACTTGAGCTGAAAACAGTGACGACTTACAACAGAGCTATTGTACCTTGCTGTTATTAATATCGATTATTATGCTGACAATGTCAGTTTCATTATCCAGGATCAATCTGCGCTCATTTTCTTTAAGAGCTTTCACTCTTGTCACTTCAGTTATGAAGGGGCTGAATGAACTATGGCTTAATATATTAAAGTACTATAGCACCGAAGCAAAACAAATAGAAACATTCAGTCCTTCTACAAACCATGAACTTTACAGGGAAAATACTGTATTACAAGAATCCTGGTCATGATAAGTTAAAATGAAAGGCTTGAACTCACATAAAAAGGCTAAGGGAGTCATATTAGCATGGAGTTCATGTAGCATGTTATAGTTTATAAGGTAATGTGTCAAGAAACCTTGATATGGTCATCAATCATTTTATGAAGTAAGTAGCTAAAGCCTTCAATCCTATGAAAGCAAGTTTATGTTTATTTTAATTCACAATGTTCCCTCCAATGTGGTTTTCTGCTTGTCAATTACAGCTGGAAAGCTCCAGCAAGATCTCATTATTTTCCAGATTTGCTTTTCACTTCCTCCATATCACAAAACAAGCCACACATTTTATAAACAAACACCACATTTGTTTTCAGACATCGAAAATAATATACCTTTAGGTGTCTTCATATTCTCACAGCTTGACTATTTAAAATTTTTTTTTTCTTTTTTTTTTAAATCTAAAAAGCATAGTTTTCATGGAGAGAGAACTTTAAATAGCACCATGTGACCATATTTCCCCATTCCATTTATGGTACCCAATCCTGATGCATCAGCTCAGGCCACTTGGAGGATAAAACATGTAATCTAACAATTTTACAAACCTAAGAAACCTTCTCATCATTTCCAAAACTTCCATCTGTGTGTTCTTGGTTATTTTAGTCTCTGTTTGCTCTGATTTTCCTTATTATTTATGTTAGTGACCAGCTTGTTAACATTCTTTTTTGTACACAGATGTGATAGGATTGGAGTAGTTGTCTGCATCCTGTTGTTCCCAGCAGTCCTCTATAAATTTTTAGGAAGTCTGAACATTATTTACAGCTGCATATTTTCCACCTCCTTAAGATCCATGATCTGGAATTCTTCCTGCAGGAGTATCGTACCATAGCACCTCCTCAATTCAATTTAACTGCCACAAAGTTAGCATATGTGCTGAAAACTGCACTGCACAAGATCACCTAAACTCACACCCCATGATGTTAGTGCCAGACTGAAATAATGAGAAATAGATGTGTCAAAAATGGTGAAAAAACACATACTCAGATGGAAGATAACTTCTTCTATAAGAATAAATGCAATAAAAGTCACTGCTGTAGTGCTTGTTTGGATCTAAGCCAGGTGAATTATACTGTGTTCTATATTCAGCTGAATGTAATGAAGAAAGGGTTATATCAAACAGATAATTCTTTTTTTTTTTGACTATACGAAAATACCTAATTTCTGCCTTTTCTGCTCATCGTAGTTGAGACCCAACAGACCACTCCAAAGGATTTTCCTATTGTGAGTGAGCTCTTATGCATCATAATCAAAATAATTTAAAATTAATTTATCTAATGATGCTTAGGTTATATGATATACAGCAATATATGTGAAGTATAATGTTTGTTACTGTTAATTTAATACAAGTTAATTAGTTTTGTATAACTGTAAATTTGCCTCTGTCACAAGTGATAATTCAATAAATGTGTTGTAAAAAATTGCAAACAGCTAAAAAAAAAGTTATGTCACAGTTAGTGGCATTCCTTCATTGTAAATAAGTATGAAAGCTATGTAAAATGGTAAAATCACATTTATTTATTGACATTTGTTAACCGGGTTTGTCAAACAGGGCTTGTGGCCTGTTTTCAGTGGAGACCCAAGGAAAAAAGCTCCAGTAGTACATTTTTAAACAAGTAAAATTTTAAACAATATTAATATAATATCAGTTATAGCAAAAAGAATCACGTATGTTGGGTTATATGCATAAAGTTAAAGTTACATTAAAAAGAAGCTTAGTAACATAATTTTACATTGATATAGTTGAATAGGTCAACAATAATTTTTTTTTGTTTATATAAAATTATGCAAAAGCATAGTAGACACACTGGAGAGAGAGGTGTAATGAGGTACTAAGTATGGACCTTTTGAGGGTACATAAAGGGGTCATGGCAAGGGCAGGTCCTGGAATTGAGAAAATAAGCTTTTAATTCATTTTTAAAGTGTGAGGTGTGAGAGATTGAATGTAAGTGAAGGAGAAGTTTGTTCCAAGCATGGGCAAGGGAGTGTTTGTAGAGTAGTTTGCCTACTGACCTTTTTGGGTGGTAGACATCAAATAATTGTTGGTTAGAAGTACGGAGAGTCTGGGATGGGATGTAGAAGGAGACTAAGGAAGATAGAGATGGATAGAAGGTGATTTTATAAAGAATAGAGTGTAGCATATGAAACTGATAAGATAGCAGAAATTGGGGAAGTTCAAGCCATTGAATAGAGTTTAAAGAAATGCAGTGGTGTGAGTTGTATGGGGAGTTAGTAATGAATCTGGCTATTTTATGGTAAGTTTGTTGGAGTTTGTTTAGAGTGGAGGCCTGGATATTGGTAAGAACTGGGGCGGCATATAAGAGGGAGGGGAGGAGGATTACCTGGCCCAGGGTATGTCTAGATTCAGGGATTAGGAGTTTTTTGTTCTGATATAGCAGACCTAGTTTCTGGTTTATTTTTTTATACACTGGAGTATGTGTAGGTTGAACTTTAGTTCATCATCGATAATGACCCCTAGGAGTTTTGTGTGGGTGTCAGGTTGGATAGCTGTATTGTTAGAAGATGTAATAAAAAAGGAGGTTTTGTGATGAGAAAGAGAACGTGGAAGGAAAAGTAGGAGCTTTGTCTTTTTGGGATGTAGGATCAGTAGGTTGTGAGAGAGCCATTGTTCAGTGGATAGTAGAGCTTGTTGGGTCAGGGAGTGTAGTTCAGGAATGTTATTTGAGATGGATATAAGTGTAGAGTTGTCGGCATACTGAATAAGGTAGGATTTTTTGCATGAGGTGCAAAGATCATTGGGGAAGATGTTAAACAAAAGGGCTCCCAAGATGGAGCCTTGGGGAACACCAGTGGAGATGGGAAGGAAAGGTGAGGAGGATGAGAGCCATTTGACAGATTGTTCCCAGCCAGCTAGGTAACTATTAAACCAGGCAAGTAAGGAGGGGGATAGGTGGAGATTTGTGAGTTTGGATAGTAGTAGAGGATGAGAGACAGTATCAAAGGCTTTGGAGAGATCTAGGTAGAGACAGGAAATTAGTTTATTGTTGTCTAGGGCCCCTGCAATGATATGAGTGAAGGAGAGCAGGGCAGTGGTAGTGCTGTGGTGAGGACAAAATCCATGTTGGGTAGGGGTAAGTAAGTGGTGCGTGAGGAGGTGATTGAGAAGCTGCGAGTGAATACATTTTTCTAATATCTTGGAGAGGGGGGACAGAATGGTAATGGGTCGGTAGTTTGAGAGGTCAGTGGAGTTTCCACTTTTATGAAGAGGGATAGTAATAAAAGATTTCCAAAGGGTGGGGACAGTTGATTCCAGAGTAGTTTGATTAATTAGTATAGATATAGGATAGACAAATGAGTCAGCAGCAAGTTTGAGGAATGCAGGAGATAGATTGTCAGTGGAAGGAGAGCAAGGTTTTACCTTGAGTAGTAGAGATTTGATGTAAGTAATGGGAACTGGCTCAAATGAAAACAAAGTTGTGTTAGTGGGACTTGGAGGGGTGAGTTTCAAAGTAGAGTTTAGCTTAGAGGTTACCAGATTTTGGATGGAAGAGATAAAGTGTTTATTCAGGAGGGTAGCTGTTTCCTGAGAGGAAGAGTTAGGGTATGGGGAGGGATTAGAGGTCTTTCCAGGACAGAAGATGTTGTTGAGAGTTGACCAAAATTTTCAAGGATTGGATTTGTTAGTAAGCTAAGTAGAGAGCTATAGTATAACTTTTTGTCATTAGTTGTATGTTTTTTGCAAGGTTCCCCAGTTGCCTGTATTTTTGAAAAAGAGATGGTTGTTTAGTTTTAGTCCAGGTTTTCCAAGCACTATCTCTTTGTTTCATAAGGAACCTAGCCTCCTTGGAGAGCCAGAGAGCATGATTTGATTTTACTCTGACCTTCCTAGAGGGAGCTAAGGAGTTTAGAATGCTCATGAATATGCTATTGAAAGTGCTTACAGCATCGTTTAGGGGGAGGTGTTTTAGGATGGACCAATCTATGTTGTGGAGAATGGAGTTAAATTGGAATGAATTGAAAGTTGATAGTTTTTGACAGTCTTTGATAAGGTGGGGCATAGGAATATGGGAGTAGTGTCTTAAGATGGTGGTAGGGAGATGATCACTGAGGGAGTCAGGTAAGGTGGTGGTATTGTGATATTGGTGGGGGGAATTGGTAAGGATCCAGTCTATGATGGAGCTGCAGGTGGAATTTTTATGGAAGCGAGTGGGAGATGTTATAAGTTGGTGGAAGCCATGTAGGTGGATACTGAGTTGGGGGAGTCAGTTGTGAGTTTGGACGAATCAATGTTGACATCACCAAGGATAAGTGTCTCATATGGTATGTTGTGGGAGAACCAGGATAGGATGTTTTCAAGAATGGACAAATTGTTACCAGGAGGAAGGTAGAGGCAATTGCAAGTTTTTTGTGGGGATTCAGATGGCAGTTAAGGATGATGATTTCAGCTGGGAGGAAGTCAGGAATTGGGGAAAGGTAAGGTGAGAGGTTAAGGTTGTTTGAGTAGAGGATGGCCATGCCACCCCCTTTTTTAAAGGTCTATCAGATCGAAAGATATTATAACCTGGTGGGAGTATTTCACTATTTGAGATTTGTGGCTTGAGCCAGGTTTCAGATAGGGAGAGGATGTGAGGTATATTGAGAGCTATCTATGAGTGCAGCTCAGTAACTTTATTTGCTAGACTCTGAATATTCAATGAGTAAATAGTTAAGTATTTGGATGGAGATGATTGTTGTGACTGAGGTTGGTGACTGTTAGAGAAGTAAGATGGGGGCAGTGTAGAGGTAGTTTTGGGAGAGAGGAAGAGGGACCAGGGTTGGGATGGATATCTCCAGAACAAAGTAGGTTTTTAGTGAGGAGAGAGTGTGTAGTAGATGGTAGATGGAGTTTTTATAGTTCTGACGTAGCTTTGTGGGAAGGTTTAAAAGCCTGTATTATGGATAGTTTATACAGACTTGAGGTAGAGGTAGTAAAGAGATTAGGGGAGATAGTAAAAGATGAAGTAGTTGGATATATGTTGTATGATTGAGAAGTTGGTGAACATAGGAGTGGGTCAGAGAGATTGGAGTGGTAAGAGGTCGAGCTAGAGAGAATAATGAGTAGTGTAAAAGATATTAGAAAATAATACATGCTGGAATAAAATATGGTCAGATAGAGTAGGTAGAGACAGTGGTATAGAGGAAGTGGTGTTGACAAGATTGACAGATTAGTAAGGTGGCTGTGGCAATAGGCAGGAACTGTAATTGTAGTGGCTAGTGGGACAGGAAGGGGAGGGATAGTTAGGTATAAAGGTAAGTGTAATGCGGTGGGTGGGAAGGGGGTAGGGTAGAGGAGTGAATGGAGCAGGGCTAGCACCCTGGTCAAGATGGAGTCATAGAAACAATCAGAAAACGATAGTGAAAAACTTGCTTGACAGACAAGGATATAATGTTTCTAAAGGTATAGTCACCAGAAATAAAAAAAATAAAATAAAATATGAGCAGAAGTATGCTTACAAAAGGACACCGAACTCAAGCTACACAAGTAGATTTACTTGAAGCAAACCCAGTGCTGTATGGTTAAAATAAGCTACAATAGAGAGGGGCTTTGGAGGTGGTGGAAATAGGTCTTAATAGCAGCTAAAAGCAGGGCAAAATATTAAAAACAACATTAATATGTAAGAGTCTGAAGACAGTAAAATAGGGCAGGTGCACTAACAAAGGCCTAAGACTGCTGATGTCACTTTCCTAGAAATACACCTGTGGGAAAGTCATAGCCCAGTAATCTCTGTAGGGCGTCCTGTAACTGTGTACAGTTATAGTGTGATTTAGAACTGTGGTAGGGTTCCATCTCCACCCATGGCAGTTCTAGATGCTTTGTGTGTGTTGCAATACCTGTGTAGGTAGGGATTCTACTCCCAGACATGACAGGTGTGCAATGTGGAGGGGGTTTTGCTTATTTCTTTAATGGTGGCCCTACTATATATCGCAATGTCAACCATACAGGGATAAAAGATGTAAATTATCTGGGAGGCTGGGATGCAAAGCCATACCCATACAGTTAGCAATCCCACTATTACCCAGAGCACACACTCAACCCATGTGTCATATGAACACACATGCCTAGGCAGCAGCCAGTATGTGGGTAGTACACTGCATATTGGCCACTGATAGTAGCTATGCAGTGATAGCAGTGGGCTACAGAAGGCATGTCACCCTGCCCATCTGTTCAATATGCACATACATGCAGACAGTGCACCTCTACCATGTTCCCCAATGGACCCCTGCAGCACCTGTGGTGCCTTCACATGTGACTCACAATGGACATACCATGCCTGACAACATGCCCTGTATAGACAGATGACACTGACATCAGGAAATACTGTTGGCATGCCAGCAATGTAGGTGAAGGGTAAACCTGCTGCCCATTACCAGTTCCTGCCACAGGTGGGCAAGACTGGCACATCTGATGATAATCTGTGTTCACAACATGGGTCAGACACCCCAGGCACAGTTCCACATGTCACTGTACATGCATGTGGGATGTGTGCACATCCCAGACACCATATATGTCATGGACTAAGGAAAACATACATGGCATGTGGTGTACAGCATTGGCCACACACAATAGTCACCCAGGTGACTGGATGGGGGATGCAATACCCTACCAGTGTGGGCAAATGCAGAAACTACAGGCCTGAGCCACAATGCAGACCATTGTCATGTAGTCTGATGCCAAGGTATACCCATCTCATACCCTTGTACAGCCTGCTGGCACAGTTGACCACCACACACCCATGTAGACATGCACCCATGTATGTCAGAACTGGCACCCTGTGTGTTCATGTGTGTGTGTTGTATGGTGCGTATGTCCACATCCACACTCACTACAACCCACCAGGGCATACTGAAGCATGCTGTCTGATGTCTGACATCTCCTCATACTCTTTGCCCATACGGCCTTTGCAAGACCTGTGTAGTGCATGTGATACCCGCACATTGATGTGTTGTGGCAATCCCACTAGTGCTGAGTTGCACTCCTGGCAATGTCAAGTGTGTCAATGTGTGCCCGTCCCTGTGAGAGTGTGCCTGTGTTGACGCTGGCACCTGTTCATGCAGACAGGCACGTGTACGCCACCTACCATATATCTACTGCATCCCTGTTGCAGATGTCACTCACCCTCAGATATATTTTCTGAGTGCTCCACATCAGGTAACCCATGTGGTGCATCCAATAACTGCATTGAGCTATGATAGCACTATATAGTTGTCAGGGGTTTGATACCCTGTGCTGGTAGGTGTGTGACACAAACATGCTTCAGTTTTACACTCCCACCCCTCCCTGACATGTATTTCCCTCTGTCTGCCTCCCCCACTCCCTCTCTGGTGGATGTGGAGACCCACACCTGCCTTGCTTAGACAGCAGCATGTGTATTTTACATGATGCTCATGATCAGCTGATGGCCTCTGCAGGAATTGCAGCCCCCCAGCTGATTGCATGTGGAACAGCTGTGGTAACAATCCCATAGCCAATTGCATGGAAACACACTCCAATACCTAGGAACATCATGGTGGTGTTGGGCCTTTTCAGTCACTGTGAGCAGGAACTAGATCTGTTGTTTGGCAAACAGCATCTAAGATGGATTGGGGATTAGCCTCTAACAACATACACTGTGGAAAGAGGGCAACAAACAGGAGGGGGATGTGCCTGACCTGACTACAGACTATAAGTGCTGCTACACTGCATTTGGAGTAATGTTGGTTTAACAGTGTTTGTCTGGATATGCCTTTCGTACATGAAGTAATACCTGCCATGTCAGTTTCATGTATATGAGGAATCCCCATCTGTAGGGTCATCTGCTGACTGGGCAGTGTTGTGCCTATGGTTTCATGTGTTCACCACAGTGCATCTATCTGTGGAATGCAGAAGGTAGTGTGAGGAATGCAGTCTGTAGATGGTGAAAGTCGTGACAGTTACTGACTTCATATCCCTCATAGGACATATGTTGCAACAAACACCATTACAATGGAAAATATACAAGGTTATCACAACAACATGTCTATACTGGCCCTGTATGTGCTGTCAGCCACACCACTGTCAACCTTTGTACATATGGCATGCATGAAGTGATGCATATGTGCTTACACCATAAATAGTGTCATCATTTCTGATAACAAGTCAGTGATATCAGATTGCTACACATGTCATGTACAGTAGGAGTTATATTTCATGACATAAGCTGGACATTCCGTGGATTTTTGTACAGTACTGAGGTCTGGGTAGTGATAGTGAATGTCAGCAGTGTGTGTATTGTTAATATGTACTTTAGCCTGTGTACAGACTGTGGTAGATGTCATTGTTCTAGCTTCCCTTCTATCAGATGTTACATGCTGCCCCACTGTATGGTACCATTTTGCAGTACATGTTTGTAGCGCCATACACACACATTCCATACCACAGACAGCCATCAGACCAAGCTGTGTAGCAGCCCAGTATATGTAGGGACATTCTGTGAATGGCACATATGAGGATGGTGTAGAACAAATAGTCCTTATACTGTAATATTATGCTAGCTTACCATACGTGGCTGTGGCTGTGTTCACATTGGTTGTAGTTATGCTCTGTCACGCAGGTGTATCTTACCCTGTGCTGTGACATGGCTGTTGAGCCTGCTATATATGCAGGTACATGTGCATTCTCCCATATGAGATGTAGGCCAGTGTTGAGGCAGTCTGCCTGTAGCCTGTGCAGTGCATTGTTACATGCCTAGCAGCTTAGTGTACTTAACCAGTGGAATGTCATGTGCAGATACCTGCCTGATGTACTGCTGCTGGGCCTCCCATAAACGTCATGTATGTCAGACAGAGTAGTAGGATGCTGTACAGATACATGTGAATATCTAGTGGGTGGTATGTGTCCATGGCACCCCTGTACCAGCAGTCACTATGTGTCAGGCCAGACAGGAGTGTGTGAATCCAACATCTTTGGTGCCAAATGTATACCACTCATTATGTGTTATACCCAATTACATGGCTGTCTACATCCATATTGTCAGGCCTGCTACACATGTGTTGCACTAAGGGAATATGTGTATACCTCTGGACTGTACAGGGTGTGTCCAAAGTTCCATAATATATTGGCAAATATCTCTGCTGCACTCCATGGGGGCATTACATGATAGCAGCGGTACTTTACAATGATTTCCTTACGATGTCTGTCAGTAGCCAATGGCACACATGTTATAAGCAGTTTTCAGCATCCACACACACCATGTCTGTGAAGACAATCCCAATGACGGTAGTAACAGTCTAGTAATATACCTGCTATACATACCTGACATCCCCTTGCACTACAACATTGGGACTGTAGGGGCTGGGGTATGGCTTCATTCAATGTCCAGGACATATGGTGGAAATATATGTACATATACCTATCCAGCCAGCCATATGTATATATATATATATATATATATATATATATATATATATATATATATATAATGACATGTGTACTACATTCAATTACCACTGTCATGGCAACCACCCACTAAAAATCCCTACAGCATGTGGGCATGGTCCCTTTACATTTCCTGTGTGATGGACATCCTTCCCGAGTATGGGCATCAGTGATACAAACAGCAGGTAGCAATACCTCTTACAGGAGAACCTGCACACTCAGAGTGGCCACATATTTGTAGAAGGATCAGGAACTACATGCACATGCAGTTATATATCTGTTAGCAGATATATATATATATATATATATATATATATATATATATATATATATATCTATATAGGTATATATGGCCATACATCTGTAGATAGCAACTGCAGATTAACAAATACACATATGTCCACATGCACCGTTAATGGGGATAAGAGGCCTCATGCACTATACGTCTTGTACGAATAGGCATCCCCCACACAGCTAAACACATGCACCCTGCAATACACTACCAAGTACAGTCTGCCTCCCATAGGACATGTACTATGTGGAGTAGAGTTGTGTTGTGCTTTGCATAGTACTGCTGTTACAGGGTGTGTGTGTGTGTGTGTGTGTGTGTGTGTGTGTGTGTGTGTGTGTGTGTGTGTGTGTGTGTGTGTGTGTGTGTGTGTGTGTGTGTGTGTGTGTGTGTGTCTGTGTGTCTGTGTGTGTGTGTGTGTGTGTATACATTCTAGTGTACCTTGGAATGCAGTCTGTCTGCACAGCTCAGTACTGTGGGCCTATCCTCTTGCTGGACAGAGGTATGCTTATCATGTGTTGTCTGTCCACCACACAGGTCCTGTGTCAGATATTACACTGGCAGTGTGTATGTGTTGCGTGCTATCACTACATGGCTGCATCCATTTCTATTACTAACCTCGATTCCCTGACTAAGGGTATGTTGCAGACTATCCTGTAACACCAGCACCTTGCTTAGTGTATGGCAACAGTGTTCCACATATGTGTCTGTGTTCCAGCCTCTGTCCTCCATCTACATACCAAGCTTTGCACATATGTCATGCTGTTGGGGGTTGTTCTGTAGTGGGCTATGAGTATATCACACTGCCATTGATGCCATTAGTCCACTGCTGTTGTATCCCCCACACATACAGTGGGGCTGGGGCCATAAATGTGAGGGTGTCACCTACACAACACATGTGCCCTTTTGCACTGCGGAGGCCAGTGTATGTAACAGTGGTATATGGGCCTGTACTAATGAGTCTAGTTGGGGAGCACCTTAAATGACCTAGGCTGTTACAAAATGTGGGGGTACCAGGGTGAGCTGCCACAAGGTATATGGATGTACAGTACCATATACTCCACCTATATTGACATTACTTACATAACTTTGGGTACTGCAAGCCTACTGCCTCCTGCCATACAGACTGTTCTGTTTGTTATGCCTTGTTATGTACCAGTTACAACCCATTTGATCAAAAAACATATTTACCTCCTACGTAGTTTGTACAGAGTGTAGATAGAGGCTGCTGAACTACATACCTGCAGTACATACTGTAGATTGTGTGGTACCCTGTGGCCCAGTCTGTCTTCACTATTGTACATTCTAAAGGGGTAGGCCTGGACAGCAACAGCTGTGAACATTTCCAGACTACTTACTGTATTAGTGTAATTGTTTTACAGTTGCAGTACTCTATTTATATGGTTGTCAGTATCTGAACAGCTATATGACATGGCATATTGAACTGTTACAGTACACAATTAAATGATTCCCATTTCTGCAAACCTGTGTGTGGAGTCTTTCCTATGACCCATCTATGGTTATATGTTGCAGGCAACGATTGACATTAGTATGTGTGGCCCATACAGTGTCCAGTTGTTCAGGTGTTAACTGTAGGCATAGTGGCTGTTCCAAATTGTGTGCATCTTTTACATATGTATCTTACAGTACAAGTATATGCATCTGCATATCTGTGTCTGTGTATCTGTATCCTGGGGATGTTGATGGCTTCCACGTAGTACATGTCCTATGGGAGGCAGACTGTACTTGGTAGTGTATTGCAGGGTGCATGTGTTTAGCTCTGTGGGGGATGCCTATTCATACAAGACATATAGTGCGTGGGGCCTTTTATCCCCATTAACTGTGCATGTGGACATATGTGTATTTGTTAATCTGCAATTGCTATCTAAAGATGTATGGCCATATATACATATATATATATATATATATATATATATATATATATATATATATATATACATATATATATCTGCTAACAGATATATAACTACACGTGCATATATAGTGATATATATGTATATAGAGTTAGTAAAACACAATATATGGATATTTTGTATCTGTTATATATATTTATATATGTGTATATGTGTATACATATATGGATATGTTGTATCTGTTAAGGTTGTAATATAATTACACAGACATCTAGATATTGGTATACATTCTCTGTACTGTTGCATGACAGGACTGGCTGATATGTTTCTGAAACTTTGAATATCTGGGAATCTGTCATGGCTTAGTGGTATATCACTTTGTCTAGGGTGTGCAGGGTCCTTGGTTTGAACCTTGCAAGAGCTGTTTATTTTGTTGCTGGGCAGAACACAGCCCATTGAATACAGGGTGACTAAGCACTTTAAAGAAGTTGTAAACAGGTTTGCATGGGTTTGCGCAGAGCTAAGCACTGCCTACACAGGTTAAGCAATTTAGAAGCTAACTGAGTGTATGAAAACGTAACCAGAGGTTAGCAGTGCTTACCATCATGCAAACCCATGCAAACCCATTTACAACTGCTTTAAAGTGCCTTAATCACTCTATATCCAAGGGGGGGTGTTCTGCCCAGCAACAAAATTAACAGCTCCTCCAAGTTTCAAAACCAGGTCCCTGCACACCATACACAAAGTGATTTACCACTAAGTCATGGCAGATATGCATAGTCATGATGTTTTCACATACATATAATCCAGCCCAGGTATACAACACTACAGGGAATGTATTCCGGCATGTACATGTATTTGTGTGTGTGTGTGTGTGTGTGTGTGTGTGTGTGTGTGTATATATATATATATATATATATATATATATATATATATATATATATATATATATATATTCAACTTTAAATGGATATAACATATCTATATATGTAGATATAGCTATGGAAAAAAAAAATATATATATATATATATATATATATATATATATATACATACATATGAACATATGCATGTATCTATATACAATTGATGTTATATGATTATTTTGAGTCATACATTAATATATATATATATATATATCTACATATAGCTGTCTATCTGTCTACATTTACAGATATATATCTCTCCATATGTCCATGCATGCCGGCTCATATTTTGGCCTGTTCCTCATTCACTTGGCAATTGTCATGGATGATCGCAGCATTAAAGTCAGTAACTAGTGCCAACACTTTTGTGTTTCAGACTTCATCTCCTTCTATATATGTGTTCTAATACATATAACTGTGTAACTAGCAACATTTTAAGTGTATTAGAGCATTAGTTGGCATATATCCCTATTGGTACCGGCAGTGTGGCATACTTTGTCCAGACTTCTTGCATTAACAGGTTGAGTGGTATCATATTAATACATTTCCTGTACTGTTGACTGATTGTGCTGCATGATATGTTTGTGAAAACTTCAGGTTATGTATATCTGCCATGGTTTAGTAGTAAATCACTTTGTGTGTGGAGTGCAGCATCCTGGGTTTGAGCCTTGGAGAGGTGGTTTATTTTGTTGCTGGGCAGAACAAGGGACATTTGCTACAGAGTGATTAAGGCACTTTTAAGAAGTTTTAAGTGGGTTTGCGTGACAGTAAGCACTGCCAACCTCCAGTTATGGTTACTTACAACCAGTTTGCTTCACATTTCTCAACCTGTGTAGGCATGGCTTACCCTCACGCAAATCCGCGCAAACCTGCTTACCACTGCTTAACAGTGCTTACTGCTGCTTACCCCCATACTAATTCCTTTAAAAGAAAAGAAAAAGGGGTTGATAGGAAAGTTGTGAAAAATGGGGCACAAATAGGGAAAGACAGTAGGGGGAAAATAGCTAGGCATGTTCAGGAAGGGTATAGGAAAAGTCCATAGCTGCCCATTTTTTCAACAGCAACAGCTGTGCATATATGCTATATTTGCAGGTACATTTGGACCCTCAAACCCCTGGGAGAGAGGTGAGGACAATATATATTCATTGTGAAGCCAATTAGACCAGATTACATGTGTCCAGTGGACATGGGTGCAAAATGGACAGCTATGTATGGGGCGAGATTTTTTTGTGGGAACAGATTGCCTTTTTCTTTTTTTTTTCAGGTGAGAGTGGGATGTTTCGGAGGGGTAGTAGGTATATTTGGGGAGGGAGGTTGGGTAGGTTAGCAGACAAGACACACAAGACACATGCAGGGCTGGTATATGACAGATGTGGGCATAAACACCTTGGATGGGGAGGAGTGTTTGGAAGTTGCAAGCCCATGAGCCCCCAACTGGTAACAGTGTGACTGAGGTCCCCACTCATGGGCAGTCACCACTGCACCTTCATGGCCTCGAAGGTGGCTGTGCTGGGGGCTGTGTAGGTGGGAAAGGCTCACCCTCTAATAGTGCCTCTCGGCACTCAAGCTGGTGTAGCCACTCTCGATACTCCAGATCGAGCTCCTTATGCACCACGGCCCAGACCTGTTGACAGGAGACATATTCCACTTTGCACCTGCTCTGAGGGGGGGAGTGAGCCCCATCCCCTGCAGCAGTTCCTCCAGAAGGTGGTGCAGGGCCCATGGAGTAGGAGGTCCCAGGCTGGGCCTCAGATGTGTTGGTGCCCAGTGCCATGGCCAGCTGAGGTCGGATAGGTGTGTCCGCTGGGACCGGCCTTCCCATACAAGCTGTGTTGTCACAGGTTTATGGAAAATATGAGTTAGTAACAGTCAACAGCATTCAGGATTAGTTATAACAGCGTACATAGGTATTCCCATTACCCAACACACCAGATTTAACACAGTTGCAGAGCAAGCAGAACACATGCATATATGGAACAACCGTGGCCATTACAGCTTATATATGTGTCTGGTATCCGTGATTCATGTATACATACACTGTATGGGGACCTGGGGACTTCTACACTTTATTTCAATAACACCTCAACCTTATGCTTACTGCAGTACTCCAGTTCACATGTTTATGTTATGTAGCAGATTATATCACTTCTCACTGTACATAGATTCAGTTTACATGTTTGGTTTGATTTTCCTGTGGTGAAGATTAGTTTGCTGATGCCTCATTCATATCTATTGCTATGATGGCTTAGTGGTTAACTACTGTGACTATAGTGTACAGGGTCCTGAGTTTGAGCCTTGCAGAAGCAGTTTATTTTGTTTCTGGCCAGAACATGGGCCATTGGATCCAGAGTGACTAAGCCATTTTAAAGCAGTTGTAAGTGGGTTTGCGTGGGTTTGCACAACAGTAAGCACTGCTAACCTTCAGTTACAGTTTTTTACACTCAGTTAGCTTCTACTTTGCTTAATCTGTGTAGGCACTGCTTACCCCCACACAAACGCACTTAAACACGTTTACTACTGCTTATTTGTGCTTATACCTGCTTATTAGTGCCTTATTAATTATGACACTGACACTTCACATGTGCATTTAATGCAGTACTCCAATTAACATTTAAATGTTATTATGTAGGTTATAAGGCAATAAGTTGTTAAGTATGTTCATATACAGATTTCACATGGAAAATGATATGTGCTGCAGTGGGACTAGAACCGGGAATGCTGTTTGTTAGGCAGATGTTATAACCACTACACTATTGCTGTGCTGCTTCATTTGCATATATATTCCTTGTTATCCTCTTCAGCCTTTTCAGCTGCTTTAACCATAGCTAAGCGATGGGCAAACCTGCGCACCTACGGTTAGCTGTACTCAGGGTTTTAAAAAAAATAATAACAGGGTTTCTGCATTTTATTTAAATGTACTGTTGCTGTTGAACACATGGGGACTTGGTGGGGATATGCAGACATCTATGAGCGGTCTTGCTCATTTATTTATGCATTCTTCTGTTCTACTTTACAGGGATCATGTTTATTCTGAGAGCTCTGCTCTCAGACACACTCCCTGCACTCGTCCATGCTCCAAGTAGCATTAGGCATTCAGGCAGCATGCCTTCATTAATATGCATGGCTTGCTGCTGTCCTCCTCTTAAACTGCCGCTTCTGTGCAGGACTAGATTAGTCCTGCACGGAAGATTAGTAAATCTGGGAGAATGTCTAGTATGTTCAGTCCTCTGGTAGTTTTTTTTTTACCATCTGAAGCAATTGTTTTTCCTGAATATATGTTGTGAATAATTTCTTTTCTAACATTGTTGAATCAATATTATTCCAGTCTGTTTCTGGTGTATGAGTAGCGGAGGTGTGTCCGGCAAAGTAAAGCTCCCCTGCATCTCCCATGTGGAGCTGCACCCTTCACACCCCTGCTACTTTTATATACTAATTCCAAGATCACACTACAGTGGGGAAAAGGAAACTGGGAGCCATAGTGGAAAGTGCATCGGACACGGATATCCTTCAGAAGGGACTCACGGAAACAGATAGCTGGTGCCAGAGCCTTGTCCTGAAGTTAAACACCAAAAAAATGTATAGTCATACCCTTCGGGAAAAACAAGGTAACCCCAAGCTACCATATAGGTGGCAATCCACAGAAGAGGTTATTAGGGACCTGGGGACCCAGGTTGACAGTGGCCTTTCTTTTGACACTCACGTTGCTAAAGTAGTTAGAAAGACCTTCTACATTGCCCACCTGATCATGAAGGGATTCACATCCAGATCTAGTGAGGTCATTGTTCCCCTGTACTCTTCACTTATCAGACCAATGATCGAGTACAATGCCCCATTCGGGATGTATCTCACCCGACATCTGTATACATCCTGTCAAGAGACCATCAGATTCACGGTAGTAGTTTTTCCAACTGTGATAGTGAAGGCTTGATTTAGTTGGCCCTATGTAAAACCTGTGGTGCATTTTACATTGGAAAAAGCACTCGTAAACTCAAAAGGAGGATTTATGAGCATTTACATGCTATTAGAGTCGAAGATATTAAAAATGCCTTGTTTAAGCACACACTGACATGTCCCCAAGCAAAATGGGGCTTCTTTGTTGTAGAGAAGGTGCAATGTGATGTGAGGTGGGCCCGTGGGAAAATAGGATAGAGGTGAGAGAAATATTTTGGCAGTTGTTATTGGAAGCCAATAGATTCCCAGGGCTGAATGAATACATATCCATTGCCCCTATTTTAAAAATGAGAGCTGCAAAACTATAAAATAAGTATATATAATGTTTTGCAAATTCTTTTTGTTGGTTTTTGATTCAAGTTTATTTATCTGTCCAACACATTGTGATGGTTTTAGTATTTATATATTTATTTTAAAGTTCTTTTAAAAAATGTGCATGTTTTTATCTACTTTCATCTGTATTTGTGGAAAAGGTTGTCATGAATATTTTAGTTACAGGATTTAATTGGTGTCAATTAAACAATTGTTTTAACTACTAATTAGATTGGGAGGGGTATATAAGCAGGCACAGTCTTCATTCATTTTACATCTGAGGAAGTCTGGTGGACGAAAACGCTTTGTATTGTGTGGCGTTTATGTGATTAAACCTGCTGCTGCTTACACCTACAGGCTCGTGTTTATTATTACCTTCTGCCTCTTTGGGTGCCTGTTGTGGTTTTATACAGTCCAAAATATTGATTGACATGGGTATTGATAATGATCTGGTGAGTAGCTATCAGTCTCATATTCCTTTGTAGCTGCTAAAGATCCCAGTGAACATTCAGATCAACTCCTTTTTTTTGCTTTCAGTTTGATATTGTGGATGTCTTCCAAAGTTTGGCTTAAGTAAGAATTAGATAAACTTATTCCTGAAATGTGATGGATAGGTGCATCCTTCAAGAATTCATAATAATGTTAAATTCCAATGCTTAGAAGTAGTTTCCTGTTGGGAATGTTGTTTTCTACTTGCATGATAGAAAGAGGTTCCTAACATCAGATATCTGATATTTTTTAATGTTATGAACTTTGATCATTTTGTACTGAATGCCCTAATTTCAGGAGTCAGTGTACACGTTATTTGCATAGCACCTGCTAGTTAATAAGATATTTTACTTATTTCTAAGCAGTCCATTAATTTGTTTAATGTCAGTATGCAGGGCAGTGCACAGTGGGGTCCCTAGTATGATAATTGAAGTTCAATCTTAAATATTTAAGCATTTATAAGGAAAGCTATGATATGTTTGCTTACGATTTTACTTGGTCTCATCTTATCCTAATTAGTTTTATCTTGTTTAATTTAAAATATGTATGTTGCCTGATGTGATAAGACTGGAAGAATAAAAATTGACAGGAACAAAATTCTGATCTAGTGAGTGATACTTGAGTTTGCAAAGAAATATAAACAAACTCTGAATGATTAAATTATTACATTTCAAGGATTCATAGTTGTATATGTTTTGGTGCCAAGAATGCAACTTTTTGGTTTTCAAAACATTTAATTACCCTTATAATGTTTGAATGCTCTGTTGCTTTTGGATACTGCTACTGAGGTGCTTAACTGTATAGGGTAATTTGTTCTAAAAGTTTTGACAAAACATTTACTAGTTAAATCTTCTAATGTCTTCTGTTATTTATGTAAATATTAAGAATTAGGTTACTGGATATTGTGTAAGCCAACTAACTGTATACTCCAGGCACAAATCAGCAAACATAATAGACCAACCATGCCATTAAATGCCAAGTACAGGTCCCCATTAACAAGTCTTTGAGATAATCTCTCCTTTTTTTGAGTTCCACTATGATAACTCAGCCTATAGCCCACCAAATGTAAAGTCATTGTGCTACACGGATAATGACCAGCTTCCCCAAAACAACAAACTGTATGCAACAGATGTAATATTTTTTGCATGGGTGAAACACTTATGCCTTACCTCTTGTTATTTACATATATATTATCACCAAGGTCACACAACTGCTGGGAAATAAAAATCTCCAAGGGCAAATGGAGTCAAGTATAACATGTAGCATAAGTGGTGAAAAATAACATCAGGAAAATGATAGACACATTTCAGTTAAATGGTGAACATTTTTACAGTAAATATTTCTTGAACTGTGCAGACTAAGCCATTTAAGGATATAGACAGGATGTTTGGAATCAATTTATAGATTTCCAAAATTAGACACATATCCTGGCATACCAACCCCACACCCCAGATAGTACCTGTTTTTTTTTGTTTGTTTTTGGATGGGGGTGGTAGTACACCTCTTCAATACCATTTTCACAGAGTCATAAATCTGAGAAGTTGAAAACCATTTTCACTGAAAACAAATATTGTTGAATCACATTTCATAGAAAAGGTCATTTACAGTAAAAATACCTTCAAAAGCTTTTGTGAGGAGTAAGTCCACACGCGTCCTTATTTAAATACATTACGTTTATGACTGCACATCTAGAGAGAAAAAAAGAAAACAAATGCATACAGTGAATTGCTGATGGTGCACAAACTCAGACTTCTAGAGATTGGGGTAAGACATGAGTGTGGACTATAACAATGTGCAAACTGTCTTCTAGAGTCATTTGCCGTTTACCACCTGTGGTCTTAAACCATACCAGCAGAGATAGTCCATTCTACAGTTTTTATGACTTCTGATTCATAAAATCTGCTTTCATTAACATGACCGTAAAGTTATTTTTTCACCTATTTGCGAATTTGTAAAAATGGCATTCAGTGAAATGCATCATAACGAGATAAATACATAAATAGTCAGACAGATACATCTATAGACAGATACATATATAGAAGTTTAAGCAAATATGTTAAAATAAAAAAAAATAATAATAAAAAAGCATACTGGCATTTTGACAAAAAAAGCTGTTTAACAAAATCTGTTGTTTAATAAAATAAATAATTGCAAACAGTCTATGGCTTCAGTACATTTTATTCCATGAAATAAGTTTTTCTGTCTAAGTGCATTCTCTAGCATTCCCATCATATCCCTAGCTACACACTTAGTGGCATCATATTCTACAACTGATCTGTCTAGTAGATTATATAGATGCACAATTATTACAGTCAGTCTATTCCGTCTTTAAGTCTTGACACATGCTATGCCATAAGAAGCAAAATGTTCAGAATTTAACTGCAACCCACTGATGAAAATTTAATAACTGTCTATAGCAATTCCTATATCCTTTATTTTATTGTTGACATTAGTGATTTAATTTTGTGAACACATTATACCTATATTTCCCAGATTAGACAGTTCTGTGATATGTGGCAATGAAAGCAACACTGCTAATGATGCACCAAATATTGACTTTGTTCTAGCTGTTTAGAAGTATTTTTTGCATCTTTACTGTTAGAAATCATATTAAAAGTTTGTAGTCATCTGAATATGTGATGGACAATAATTAGGTGATTGCATTTGTATCCAAAAGAAAGAATGAAAGAAAACTGAAATATGAGATTTAGGCCTTAATGATTTCTAATACCGATATCAGAAGGCTTAGCTGGTACAGTAGAATACTGATAATACAAGCCAATTGGGAACTAGGGTAGTTCAGACAATCAGACTGTTTTGATAATTAAACATATAATTGAACTGGAAAAAAACTTCTAAAAGTTTTTTGATGAACATTAAACAAGTCAAATAAAACAAATTTAAAGTAAGCACAAAATGGTACAGTATATTATTGTAGTAACATATTTATTTGCCAAATTACAGCATAAAAGATACCAAACAGGGCCAACTACATATAATCCACTATAAAAAATAATAATGATTGCTTTTTGAACCAACTTTGAGTGTCTTTTCTTGGCAGCTAAATCATGTATTCTCATCAATAGCAGACACTGAGTAGGACATCTTTCTTCTTATTGCTGGTACCAGGACGTTGCAGTTTCCAGTGCTGTAAAAGCCTCTTCACGAAATGGTCCACTTCTTCTCTTTTCTTCAGCATCCCCATCTCCAACAACTTAATCATCAGTCACTACCTTTTCTTCTTCTTTTAAAAATGACATTTCATCATCAACCAAAATTTGAAAACCAGGATCATTGTCATTTTCTAACCACATTTGTACATCATCTTTGTCACAGTCAGCAAATCCTGAGATTGCCTGTAATATGTCCAAAATTTAATTTAGGTCCTCACTGGCATCCACATCAAGTTTCTCCTGTTTTCCTTATTCATCCAGCAATCTGTTCCAAGCTTTTTTTAACATTATCTTGTGAGAATGTGTTCCAAGCTTCAACGACCATGTAACAACAATCTGTAGGAATAAGTCTTTTTGAAAAGGGCACCACACTTTCCTCATCTTCTGCTAATAATAAACAATGTAGATCTTGCTTCTTGTGCACCTTTTTAAGCTTTTATATAACACCTTGATTCTTTGATTGAAATAAAACTGTTACATTTGAAAGCAAAGAAAAAAAAATCAAATCAAAATTTTTATCAACTGCATTCAATTTCTCCACTCCTGGATGTGATGTTACATTATCCAGAAGAAGTAATTTCCCAGTTCTATTTTCTTTGTCTATGAACTTCTTTACATTTGGGATGAATTCATTTGCCTACCAATCAAGAAATATTTCACAATTCATCCATTGAGACACATCACCTTTTTCAAACTTTGGGGCTTTTTGGCTTTGCTGATCATTAGTGTGGGTAAGAGATGGCGTCCAATAGAATTTGCAGTTACCATAACTGTTGCTTGCTCTTTGATAACTTTAACTTTAAAACCTGGGGCTGCTGTTTCATTTTGTTGACTAGATGCAAGTGATTTACAGGGCAATGATTTCCAGTATAAACTGGTTTCATTTGGAATTATGCACATCTTTGAGTGATTTCAGCGGCATGCAATAAAGATTCCCCTTGAACCTCTAATTATCATAAGCCATGACAAAATTTAAAGTGCTTTAACCAGGTAGTGCTAGCCCTAAAATCGGATGGACCCTCTAGCTTGTTGTTTAACTCAAATGCCTTTTCACACAATAGCAGACGAGAGATAGGTTCCCCTTTGCTTCTTCTTTGCACAAACCATAAATATATAACCTTTTCTAATGTTTTGTCTTACAGGGTTTTTCGTGTTTTTTCTTCTTTTTGACCCATGTTCACTGTCTAAATTCCATGCAAACTTCAAAATTATATCTTTGTTTTTACTTTAAATATCAGAGATTGTAGCCTTCCCAGCACTGAAAATTTTTGCAAGAGATGATCCAGTTTCACCCTTTTCTAGTCAATTGATAATTTGTAGTTTTGTTTCAACAGGTAAATCATTGCAGTTCCTTTTTCTTGTAGATGACATATTTACACACAAAAATACACCTGTAACAAAAATAACAGAACAGAATACAGTATTGTATTGCTATGTAGGAAGCCCCCACTCCTCTGAACCAGCAATCAATCACATCCTGTACATGACTCATCATCAAAGCATACATCCAGCATTCACTCACTACATACCTTCCTTTTTAAAAATACACTGTACTGTATAATGGTTAAGGTGTGTACTTTACAGGTACAAGGTGCAGAGTTTATTCTCACATGGAGTAATTGGCTCGGCTTAAAATGGCCAAAAAGAGCAGTTAACTTAGTATTAATCTACAAACCTAGTTGGATATAATTTAAAACTTATTTCAAATTTTATAGCACAAACACTAATAGACATTTGCTAAACAAAGCAATACAGTCTCACAATGAAAAAAGACATAGCATTAAAACTTCTCTGCCCTTGAAACTCACTTACATTGAAACAGCATTGAAATTCAGATTCAAAGAAAATGCATCTGGTCAATGCTGGATAAAGTTTACCTTTGGGCTGTTTTTCAAATCATAGGTCCTCTGCACATTTTTAGGACCATGCATACATGATTACACCTTGCTGATTGTATTAAATTATATTCCCTATATAATACAGTGCCACTTGTTAGAGTGTGTTTTAAATTTGTAGTTTTGAACATTTTTCCAGTAAGCAATGAAACAAAATGTATGAACCAAGAATGACAATACTGTCCAGTTCAGAACATTTCACCAATAAAAGCCTACTCACACTTCTGTCATTACAGTCCACCAATATCAATCAATGCACAATATCTACAGAAGTAAAGGTCAGTTGTGTAATTCCACATTAAGTAGATAAGTAACTAATGAAGAGGATGCTGATAGCAAACAGCTTTATATTTCATTGTCTCATCTACAAATTCAGTGCCAGGTTCCCTTTTAGAATAAATAGCCTGTGTTACATTAAAAAAATGGTAATGTAAGCTGGTAATATTACAATAGGGGATAGATGGCAAACTGATAACAGATTCATAGATACTAGGTATTTCCTCCAAAGGAGGACATACTCAGGGCTGCAACATATGCCCCCTTTAAAGTACAACATAATACAGTGTCAGCAATCCATCTACATACTATGTGATTAAAACACACAGCCTTCTGCATCAAAATGAAGTGTATTACTTGTTGTGCTATTAATAATGTTTTTTAGTACTTTTTCACAACAGTGATATCATTTGCTAAACAACAGTTGCACATTGCAAACAAAGTTGGCATAAGCAGCACTAAACTTTCTTCCCCTGAAGCTCTCAGTTCCTTGTAAAATGCACTTGACACTCAACCGTATCTCTCAACTTTATAGTACAAGAAATCTGGAAAAAGCCGAAATTTATGGTGGTGGGGGGAGGAGACAAAGACCCAAAATCAAGGACATATTTTAAATATTGCTTCCATAATCTTGGAAAGTTTCTAAAATAAAAAGTTGTATGTTACCATGCATTTCCTGAAAGATAGGAAGACTGAAAAGTAAATGGCTGCAATTACTTAGTGAATTCAGTCCTCACTGATTTGCCAGAAAACCACAAATTTTAAGAGGAACAGACCAAAAGTATGAGCCGAAAATTCCAGACATTCTGTAAAAATCTGAACAGTTGAGAGCTAATCACTCAGCTCCTTGAAACATAAGTGGTGGTAGGAGTAGAGAATTCAGGTTCTTGTTTCTTGTACCTAAGGTACAGGGTTTGAACCTGAGCAAAGTAACACTAACCACCAGTTATCCCTTATTAAGGCATTTCACACACATACTTATTGTAACCAAAGTGGAAGCAGTGATGAACAGAATGTTAAGTTCAGCACAGTAGGAAAGATGCACATACAGATGCAAGTCTTAGGAAGGCTGCATTTTGACACTCTAATGCAATGTTTTTTTTTTTTTTTTTCTTGTCGGTTGAGTTCTTCACATGAACACTTTTGTTTTTACCCATTAAACTACATAAGTTTTAATGCTGCATAGAATGAGTACACCACGTGGAAACAGTCAAGTGGTTTTACAAGTAACAAGCATGTGGCACGTGTGATCAATGTGTTATCTAATTGTAGTCAAGGTTAAACATATCTTTCATCAGAAGACTGTTTCTACAAAATTCTGACAATAAAGAATCTAAAGCCCTTGCTAATCATGGTGGAAGGCTCCTTCATCTCCAGTGTAGGAGAGCTCTCTTTACTTATTAAAAACAATTATAATGCCTCACAACCTTTGTGTAGGTTAACAGGTTTCATCCCAATCATTTTCCAGTGAACCATATTTTATTAATCAAATAGGAAATCCATTCAGCCAGTGCCAATGTTACCTCTCTAAAAGCATGTCATAAGTTTAAATGGGGAAAGATATTTCCTTACTTAACCCATTTTGTCCTGGTCCCCTTCAAGAAACACATCACACCAAATGATGTTTGATGACCTTTATTAAAATTCCATAAACATGACTTTGTTAACCAATATTTATTAATTACAACTGAAACATAGTATAGTTGATTTTAATCACAGCATAAACATCCATGTAATGTTAACCAATACAGTCTGACCTCGCTTATCCTGATCCAGTAAACAACCTCCAACTTCCACTCGCTTACATTACTTATTAAGCAGTGCCCCATCACTCACTTCATTTACCATTTATTGCATTACACATCCAACCAAATAAGCAGCATCCTTACCTCCGCTCACTTATCATACTTATGAAGCAGTGTCCCACTGCTAACTTCAAATACCACTTATTGAATTAAATATCCAACCAAATAAGCAGAGTCCTTACCTCCACTCACTTATTTTATTTATCAAGCAATGTCCATCTACTCACTTTCCTTTCACAACTCTTTGAAATGTACATCCAAAACCAGGGGGGGCACAGAAGAGGGCAAGCCTGTCCCTCTTCTCTGCCCTACACAGACTGATAAAATAACCAAAACCCCCCACTATTCCACCAAAAAAGGGGATGGAGGGCAGGTAGCAAGTTCATGCCAAAATGTGAATCCTTACCCGGTTACACTTACCTAAACCCCTTAAGCCACTCCCTACCCTTACCTCATTTCCTCCCAATCATCTCTCATTCCCATTAAACCCTTTCATCTCCCTTTACCCTCTTAGCTCCAACTAACATATTTATCTTACCCCTCTCTATAGATGTCCCTGGACAAATTGGCTTGTTACCAAACCTCATTTGTCCCGGTTCCCTTCAATAAACACATCACACCAAATGACGTTTGAGGACCTTTATTAAAGTTCCATAAATATAACTTTGTTAACCAATATTTATTAATTACAACTGAAACATAGTATAGTTGATTTTAATCAAAGCATAAACATCCATGTAATGTTAATCAAGACAGCATGACCTCGCTCATCATGATCCAGTAAGCAGCATCCAAACCTCCACTCGCTTACTTTACTTATGAAGTAGTGCCCCACCACTCACATCATTTACCATTTATTGTATTATACATCCAACCAAATAAGCAACATCCTTACCTCCGCTCACTTATCATACTTATGAAGCAGCGTCCCATCACTCACTTAATTTCCCACTTATTGAATTAAACATCCAACCAAATAAGCAGCATCCTTAACTCTGCTCGCTTATTTTATTTATCAAGCAGTGTCCAGTTGCTCACTTTCCTTTCCCAACTAATTGAAAGAAACATCCAAAACCAGAGGGGGATAGAAGAGGGCAAACCTGTTTCTCTTCTTCAACCATCAGCCTGACCAGGCTGTTCCCCCTCTATCCTACCTTCCAACAACCTTACCACTCATTAAAAGGCCTTAAGTGAAACATTGTTTGGTGTACTCCATCCCCTCCAACCAAACTGGATCCATGTCATCACCTCCCAAAGACCTATCACATAAATAGCCAAAGCAGCCAATTGCCTTAATGAATGAAATTAAACCCTGATCCCTCTCCCATGCTAAAGCAACAAACTGTAGCCTCATAACCTAGCATAACCACTGTCCATTAGCTACATTCTCACTCACTTAACTACCAATAGAAGCTTCACAATGATTCCCAGGTCATTACCTGCCACATGCACCAGCAAACACTAAAACCATGTCACACAAAACCACACAAGAACAACTGTACCATCAAGCCTAACTGCAGTCCCATTTTAATGCCCAATGTACCTATTAATGTCCAAAATGAAACTTCCTTTCCAATCAATATAATAGTAACCCAGCCAGAACCTACTACTAGTATAAAAAAGAAAACATTTAATGACATCATAGCATTTGCTGACCAACAAACCACCTTCCAAATTACTTCAATACATCCATAAAAAGAAATGGCACATGAACTGTAGCCCAATAAACCTCAGTTACCAAATCCAACCCTCAAAACACAAGCTATCTTGTCAATAGCCAATGTCTGGTCTGTCATTCTTTACACAATCAAACCTATCCCAACCCTTCAAACCAATGAACCACCAACCAGGATTAAGTTCACATCCTCATGACACCCGTGCAACTATACTATTCACAGCTAACTCCTCCTTGACCAACTTAACTGCCTAACATTGTTCCCAAGCGAGAGAAATAGCCAAATTATCCCACCAAACTCCTTCCAACAAACAAATGCACAACAAATTTAACCAACAAGCATCCCATAGTCCTGCAACCCAATTTTTAACCACTCATCCTTAGCATTCCCCTCAAAGCTTACTTCCCATGTGTTCCTCTGCATCTGGTAATGAATTAAAACATGGCCTACATGTGGAAGGAATCTCAAAACAAAGCCTTGCTTAACCCTTCTAATGTCTGCATAGCCAATGAGGCACACAGTTCCAAACATGCTACCATAACACCCCCATACCCAGAATTCTCCATCAAACCTTACCTACTCTTAACAGTCAGACATATACCAAACCACCTCCTATCAGTCCCAATGTGCAAGTCAATTGGTGCACATGGTACTTACTTTAAAGACCATAACCTGGTGAGTGACATTAGTAGAACCTGCTTGAAAGACAGATTTGACCCCTCGAAGATAGCCTCCTTTGGAATAAACCCCACTTCATGTCAAGCAAAACACCCCATTGGCCCTCTCCAAACACGATTTGAACAACTGGATAGGTAGGTGTAAATTCACCCCAGGGGTCCCACCTATGTCCCTCTTGAACAAGGGCAACAGGGGCTCCATGTGAAAGTAAGGGTTACACTTGCTTGGTAGTAAGAGCTTTAGAGCCATTAGCCTAGTAACTTCCTATGATCCTGTAATTGTTTTAACTGTGCTCCACCAGTGGGAACCCCAGACTCTCCATAAACAATCTCCACCCTGCTTTTCCCTGCCACCAACAGACCTCCTCCTCCTCACTTGGCCCCACATTACCCCAACTGCACCAACTCTGGTGTGCCATAATGAGTACTAAAAAAACTAAAACACCCTGCGACCTTATTGTTCACCACTTCAGCGACCAGACCACCAACCCCAGCAGATTCAGTTACCTTTCAAATCCACTTCCTAATGGCCACTAAGTGTTGTACACGCTGGACTCCTCCATCTGAGACCTCATCGTGCACCACTCTAGCAACCAGGACATCCACTGTAAATACCACCATCACCTCTCTAGCCCTCTTCCTTCAGGTCACTGACCAGTGCCCATGCTTCTCTTCCCAGCTACAAAGAAAATGTAAACTGTGAGAAAGAAAAAAAAATTGTGAACAAGTTATAAATAAAAGTAGAACAAAATCCCCAAACCAAAGGGGAGTCACAGGTCCCAGTAAATACTCCTCCCTCTTGAAAGTATTGCAGTAAGGATTACAAATGCTTCAGCTAGGGAAACCTGGGCATAGGTCCATAATTAAGAGCTACTTGCCCTTGGGGGCCATTTTAAGTCTAGCCAATTCGGCCATGTTAGAATTAAAACCTTATATCTTGTGTCTGTAAGACAACTATCTTAACCATGATGCCGGTCTACTTCTGGATGTTAGCAAGAAAATGTAAAACAAACCCCTACATAGAGGTAGTAGTGTAACACTGGCTGGTATCCTACAACGTCTGTCATTACCTGATAATCTCAGTCTTAAATGATTAACCACTAATTTGCAAGAAAATCCGATTGTATGCCACATGGACCAAAATATGGACATTTCAGTGAAACTGAGTACTGTAGAGGGGTATGGACACTGAAAACCACACAGCCTACCTCAACGAACACACCATTCACACCCCTTCCTTTTTTTTTTTTTTAATAGATAGCTATACATACCAAGAGCTGTCCCAAATGCAGCATCGCCTATAACGCCCCTGCCCCCATTCACAAGAATGGCATGACCCTCTGTGGGAGGGCGCTCAACAGCCTGCTAAAAGACCCAGTGATAGCTGTAAGCCACACAAAATTGCTCATTGAAACTTAGAAAGTGCCAGTACAAGTTTTGTGTTAATGGTCATTTCCTGAAGGATATGAAAACTGAAACACAAATACATGTTAAAGGAGCCCCCCCATACTGGTTAAAGCCACTACATACATACTTAAAGATCGGCTGCTACTCATGGATCCCAGTCCTCAATGGAAAAGTGGTCACATCATACCTCTCAGCCTGTCGCATAATGCAAAAGTAAGCCATTGAGTGACAACAGTCCTCTGATCATCACAGAGATTTTAACAGAAATGTTATGAGGAGCAGACCAAATATGAGCAAAATCTGGACATTCTGAAAAAAAAAACTGCAACCTAAAAACAGGTCAGACACACCAACCATCCACAGAGTAGATAACCCAGGTTGCAAGCTATGCCTGCCTTAACCTTCCCCCATGCCGTTAAAGCTGTACCATGCGTGTGCTCCTAACTGGTCTTCTTCATGGGCAACTCAGAACCCGTGAAACACACACTCTGTCAACCCTCGCTGTAACAAGATACATATCACAGACAGATCAGCAGGGATTTCGGACAGGACAATAAATTATCATTCTTAGCATTGCAACATCTAAGAAACATATGAATATGGCAGCAATACTAGGCAAGCATGTGGGGAACATAAGAAGCCTGCTCATATACCTTTTAGTAGACACATTTAAAAGTTGTTTCCACCATTTATGAGCACATAATAGTGCTCACCTCTGAAATCGAACATGGCTAAATGTCACGAAAAGGTCACTTATGAATATTTGTAATCCATTTTCACATATAGTCTGCATTACTAAAGATTATGTATAAAAATCCAAAACTTGCATAATGTTTGTAAATATCAGCTAAAACAAATATTATTATACCTGTAATTGCTTGTAACATATAATGTTTCCTGGAGCTTTTCTCCCAGGCCTCCACTGAAAAAGGGCTATTTTGTAGCTTAGTCAGACTTTTCCTGGTCAACAAATGTAAAATAAAATAAATAAATAAATAATAAATAAAATGTGTATGAGTCATATAGTAAGGAATCATTTACTGAGTGGACAGCTCATATAATGCAAATAACAGCAATCTTAGTATTTATTCACAAACACATAACTATAATATTGGAGGATACCTGATGACCTAGTTTGTACCCATTAATTCTACAGATGATTCTTACTTTCTGGTCTTTTAATTATGTTAGTGAATAATACTCACCTACGAATGTGGTAAATATATGAACTAGAAAACTTTTTGCATATGTCACCTAAAGTAGATTCTTCTTCCCCTGTATCACACTTTTATTAGTTGGCTGCAAAAAGGGTTACTTCTCAAGACCTGTATTACTTTTGTATCTTATTCTTTGAGGTTGCAATCACCTGCTTATACCAACAGATTTGACATATGGGTAGCCTGCAAGCAGTTTAGGCACACATAATTATTCGTTCTGCATTACAATTAAGGTTGATACATAAGCATACATATGGTTAATGATTAGAGCAAGAAGTAGGTGCCTGCAGTCGTGTGACTACATTATTAATACTTTTACTTCAAGAATAAACATATACTGGCATGCAAATTCAGAAACATTTGTTCCTTGGACTTAGTTAATGCAATTACTACAAAGTTTTGGAAGTGCATTTGCTCTTAACACTCAAGATATCAGCTGAACCCCACATAGTTGTCTGTATTAGATTCAGTTGTCCCCTAGATCCCATTCCAGAAAATCTGCAGCCCTGACTAAAAACAAAACCAAATGAAAACTCACCGGAATGCATCCTCACCAGCCACTGATAACACCAGTACCCAGTACTTCAACAAACATCCTCACCAGCTACTGATAACACCAGTACCCAGTACTTCAACAAACATCATAGACAACTGTCCTAGCAACCCATCCCCATCAGACGCTGAAGTGGCACTCACAACCTTAACCATCCCAGACCAATGTTGCCGCATGAAATATGGGCAAAGCTCCCAAGAAAACTGAGCCAGAGGCCTATACCTAATGAGAATTTCAAATATGGATCCTACAACTATGAAAGATGATAAAGTAGCAGGTTCTGCATTAGAGAGACCTGCTGGAACTCCACCGCACATGTGCAGAACATAGCCATTGCCCTAACAAGCTTGGAGCCTGCAAAAAGGTATTCACAGCTTACTATAGAGCTCCTAACTGCCAGAGCACTGGGAGATAATCCAGTGGCATCACTACAGATAACTTCATTCACTACACAGAAGACAGCTCATGCTGTAACTACCTGGAAATGCTTCCTCGATGCCGTACCACCCCATAAACACAGCCTAATCACCATACACAACAAACAAATCTCAACCTTCCTGTATTTATTATTTATTTATTTTTTTTTTGTATATTATATCAGCCACTACCACGGCCAAATCCCTAACGTGATCACTCAACACTCTCCACCAGATCCACCACGATGACTGACCACATGCAGATCAAGGGTGTTGACTACCGCAGTGCCTGATCAGGCCATGAAGCAGTAAAGAAAAGCAATCACCCAATGACAATTGCACCTCGACACACACCAATAACGAATCGACCTGTCCTATCCCGCAAAACTCAGTTATGGCCCTCTGTATGCCAAAACTCAGGCGGTAGCTCTAATTACTTTAAATAAACTAATAAAGCAAAAGACAAAAAAAACTATATATATATATATATATATATATATATATATATATATGGTTTACCTTCATAAACTCGAATCACAGTGGTTCGAGTGCTCATATGAGTGACTCGAAACCACGAAAGTGAAAACGTTGACAGTACTTAATGTTCGAAAAACAGCAAATCGAAAAGCAGATTCACTGTTTTTCGAACATTAATGTCGAACAAAAAAAAATGAAGTGTAATGCAGGGGGGCAAGTTGCCCTGCACCCCCACACCCCCCACTTTATTATTCTAACTCAGAGATCATACTACAGTGTGGAAAGCAACCATTTCCCAATCCCCACTATAGTGAAATCTGCCCCACAATGTCGAATGTGCAATGAGCGAATGTCACTGTGCATTCGCCATTGCACAGTCAAACCTTTTTCTTTCGACGCAAAATTTGCAAACAGCCTTTCGAACACTTGCTGTTCGCCTGACTGTGTATCGCCTTTATAAAGGTAAACCTATATAGATATATATATATATATATATATATATATATATATATATATATATATATATTATATATATATATGGTTCTACTACTGGAGATCGAAGTTACACTATTTCGAAATCTAGTTGTAGATGGCCACTAATGCGAAAGTGCACTTCACCGAAAGTGCACTTTGGCGAACACCACTAGAATGAACGGGCAATGTCCTCCACTGTGGTGCGGTAGTCACGGACCTTAGGGTTAGGGCTTGGGTTAAGGATAGTGGATAGCCCTACTAGGTATCCGCTATCCTTAATCCAAGCCCTAATTCTAAGGTTCGTGACCGCCTCACCACAGTGAAGGACATAGGTCCGTGACTACTGCACCGTGGAGGACATACAATTTCCTCTACTGTAGTGTGGTAGTCATGGACCGTAGGGTTAGGGCTTGGGTAAAGGACAGTGGAGAGCCCTACTAGCTATCCACTATCCTTAACCTAAGCCCTAAGCCTAAGGTCCTTAACCATTCGCTCAAGTGATGTTCGCGAAAGTGCACTTTCAGTGAAGTGCACTTTTGCGTTAGTGAGCATCTACTACTAGATTTTGAAATAGTGTAATTTCAATCTCCTGTAGTAGATCCATATATATATATATATATATATATATATATATATATATATATATACATATTCTGGGGCATGACCTTGCCTTAGCAAGTTCATGCCAAAATGTGATTCCTTACCCAGTTACACTTGCCTAAACCCCTTAAGCCCCTCCCTACCCTTACCTCATTTCCTCCCAATCATCCCTCATTCCCATTTAACCCTTTCATCTCCCCTTACCCTCTTAGCTCCTACTAATATATTTATTTAACTCCCCACTGAAGATGTCTCTGGGAAAATTGGTTTGTTACCAAACCTCATTTGTTCTGAGTCTATAAGTGTAAGGTTGCTTCTGGGAATGATTCAAAATGACAGTGCAAGATGGACAAGGACGGCAGACACATGTAGTACAAATACCTTGTGATGCACAGAAAAGTGCACACTAAGCAGAATACCTCATTTTTATTTTTAAACACTTTTACTGATTTATCACTTGTGACACAGGCAAATTTACATTTATATAAAATCAGTCAAACTGCATGAACAAGTTCACACTTACAAACATTTTACTTCACATATATTGGTATATATCATATAACTTAAGCAACATCACATACATTATTCAATTCCTGCCTTGTTTTAACCAAGAAACATCTTTATTAAACCATTATTTATGACATAGGCAAACATACATTTATATAAATAAAAGCAAGCCACACTGACACAATCCTAGTCACAAGAATTTATACCAAAAACCATACTGACACAATCCTAGTTGCAATAATTTATATCACAAACCATACTGACACAATCCTAGTTGCAAACATTATACATCACTCATAATATATCCAATTATTTTCAGTCATACATTACATAGCTCATTAAGTCCTGCCACCTTTTAACCCTCATTCTTCTTCTACCTCATTGTGCAGTTGTATAAGGCAAAGCAGAGTATGTAGCATGACACAAACTGAAATGTGACAGGGCATGTGTAAAAGTGAAAGTACTCTTCAATGTCTTTTACTATACCCAAAGACAGACAGGGTGAATGTAACTCAACATGACACTACAATTACAGATGCAGATTAATAGGACAAGTGAACTTTTTTTTGTGTGCTGGGATAATATTATGCTGGGATAATAACAATACCCATGCAGTAACACATATGAGTACCATCCAGGAGATGGAAAAGCCATCAACAGCATTGATACAATGGCTGATGGTTGAAAACATTGCTAACTGTCTGACAGCAATCAGAATGTTAGTGTGTGTATACCACTAGCCTGTACCAATTAATCAGTTTGTGTCATATTGTGAATACTCCCGTACTTATAAACAGAGTATTCTATAAAAGAATAAAACTAAGATAGAAGTGAACACTTCAAATTTCTGCAGCTGACACCAAATCGGTATCATAGTCTTTAGGCAGAGTCTAGCATTTCCATAATTGTATGACCCCAAATATGGTGGAACACATGCGGCCAGACACCACACAAGTTTTGTACCAGAGATGAATGATTTTTTACTCAACTACAGGGCTGCCAAGTGCAATCAGTGCTAATGGCTGCACCCATACTGCTATACAGCACACTGTAACAGCTATGCTTACGCTTATGTGAATAACATGGGGTGTCACCCATTAATATGTAGATCATCATAAACACAGAGGCCATAGTATAATTTCTCCAGGAATATGCAGATTGTGTGTCGATGCAGTGGCCATATTATGAACAGTGTGAATATGCAAATGTGTGACAGAGAGGACATATTATGAATGTACATTCTGCATACTAAGGTTGTACACATGATGCCACCATATTGTATCACTGTGATCTTTAACAGTTTTTCAAGCTAAGACTATGTCAGGTAGCCAACAGTTCAGTAATGCATCATATCTCTTTCAGTGATGCCCCAAAATATGTGCTTAGCCCACTGTCAATGTAGAGGGAGCATACAGCATCAAACACTGCATGTATACTTTTACCTTTCAGGACATATCCCTGCTATCTCAGTCCCTCATGTGAACTCCTGCTGTATGCCTGTAATTTGTGGCATATTATCACATCCATTATGGTGGCACCACATACAAATGATAGCAGCTATACAAGGAGGGCTAGCTAGAACACAACATGTCTCACTGTTGACTATGCCATGTCAAGAAAGATGTTCTTCAGAGAAGCAGAAAAATTGATAAGCAGATATCTTACGGCTATTCTTATATCTTTTAAAAATCATAATCATAACATTTGGGTATACTGTCTTCATAGAAAACACCATGCAAAACACCAACATCATAGCCCAGTGTCATGACACTTATGCCCTAAACAAACTGATAGCTACACATATTTATAGAAGACTTCACCTGGCATGGCTCATGTGATCCTCAACATCTCAGCAGCCTGCAAACTTGGTCCAATGTTCAGCTGTCCTCTATCAGACAACCTTTCTCTATTCAGTGGTGATAAGTTGTATTCTTTGATATGCTGGGAAAGCGATGGACCATCTACTGTTTGATGGTCCTGAACGCTGGATGACCTCAGTAAAAAAAAAAAAATCTAAATGCTCAGCATATAAATAGAGGGTCTATATTACAACGTCAAACTCACAAGAGTTTGAACGTTGTAATATCGAACCCAAAAGTCTGAAATAGGAAATTAGCAAACCCATGGCACACAGATTTTTTTCCCAGGGAATAAAATCGGTGGCCCATTTTCGGGGCTTTGCTATTTCCTCCACTGTGGTGCGATCTCAGAGTTGGCGTATTGAAGGTGGGGGGGTTTGGGGGGCAAAGCCCCCCACTTTAGTTTAAGTTTAAAGTATGTTTTTATTTTTTTGGTAATGGAACAGACAGTTTTTTTCCCTGGGGAAAAAAATCGCTGTTGTGTGTTTTCAGAATTATTGCGTTTTGAACTTTACGATTCAACATTACACTGTTCGAACTCCTGTGAGTTCGATGTTGTAATATAGACCCATAAATAGACATATCACATACCTTTTCCAGAAAAAACTTCCCTAAATCTTCCCATGTAATTTTACCCAGTACTCAGTTGCACAAAGAGCAATTTATTTGCTTGCTGAGGAGCAGTGCCACACACCTTCAGTCATATATCACTAGCAGTAGTTTCTACCCTTACAGCACCTGAGTTTTCCTGCTGTAAACATCTGCTGTACCACCCCTTTGTAGTTCACCTAAAGAAGGTGAGAAACTATGGATGAGCACTTTCCCAATTTCTCCACCTCCAGCTTGGAAGATATGTGTATCTTGAAACAATGTATGAATTGTCTCATTCGCTGACACCTGACTAATCCTTTGAGATGTATATATTTGACATAATTAGACACTGTCACTAGAGGCATGATTCTAATAGAAAAGCAGTCAAAATAATGATAAGGTTGTCTGCAGTGTAGACATTACACCCACCAGACACAGTACTGTCCCAACACCTAGACTAAAATATGTTCAGATATTTAAAAGCAGCCTTCCTAAATCCTAAAAACCTCCTAGACATTCGTTTTACAAAAAAAAAAAACCCCAGCAACCCCCAAATCATGTCACCAAAACAAAAGACAATATAACACAACATATATAGCCACACCCTTTGGAGCCTCAACTACAAAGCCCATAAGACAAGCCAGCATACTACCTACTAATTTAATCATCGAACACTCCTTTGTCCGACATACAGATGCACAGTGGATTAGGCTGAATGAGGAGAAAATCATGGTTATTTTTCTATTAGGGGCTAGAATCTTCCAAATCACCTACACACTTAAGTCATTAGACCCCAAGTACCAGTATAGCTCAGTTATAAGACGGTTATGAGACATAACTCTTTGGACTATATGAAGAGGGAAATTATGTAATTCTCAGACTAAGTGTCCCAGGCTGGTACATGCCTAGCATTGAGTATCAATCTACTTTGTCAAGAATAATGCCGCATTATGAACAAAAGAAGATCGGTCAATTATTGGTTTGTTTCTGGTGTAATTCCAAGGGAGAACAATATTTGTCAGCATGGGAAGATATGGCCATCAGACCAAATTGCTTTACCAAGGATGGTCTGCACCTGTCCCCTCTGGATTTTTGAATATTGGCTAAACATTGTCCTCCTCCATAATGCCTTTTTTAGACAATGCCAAAGCAACAAGACTTCCAACATAGTAAAACCAACCCAAGAGAATCTAAAGGTGTTACTGCTCAATGCCAGGATCCTAAACAAGAAACTACACTCCCTCCAGTCTAGTCATACTCTGGAGAATTATGACATCCATGCATTTACTGGGATATGGTTTAAATCCATAGGAAGCATACTGGCAGTGCAGGGCTAAACTGCCTCCCACACATTTAGGCCAGCTATAGCACAGGCAGGGACCAAAGGTGCAGGTGTCTTCTTTTATATTAACAACAAACTCACCTCAAGACTAGTCAAACAGGACAACTAACTTGAGTTTTTCCTTATCCAGATTTTAACAGGCAAAGTCCATATGAGCTGTAGGTCACCTTCTATGACCCAAGAAACCCATAAGGTGTACTTTGATTTACTGGAGGCTCTCACCATTCAACCCGATACCATATTCATGGATGACTTCAGCAACCTTACTATAAACTAGGTTAATTGCATTACCCCAGACTTACAGGTTCAGAGATGCTTGGACTTTGTAAATGTAAATACCTTAGACCAGATAGTCCATACACCCACTAATGATGCAAACATACTTGAACTTATACTCACCAACATGGGAAAATCCTGTGACCCCCACCCCCCACCCACCCAGTGTATTGTCCTCTCTGCTAAGGTCAGACCACAAAGCTGTCTCTCTCTCTCTAAATATATATATATATATATATATATATATATATATATATATATATATATATATATATATATATATTTATATACATATCAGAATCAGAATCACATTTATTGGCTAAGTATGCACACATACAAGAAATCTGATTCTGGTTTCAATGACTCAGCAAGTATAAATTGCATAAACAACATGCATACAACTATTAAAAACAACAAAAAATGTGAATATACATATGCGTATATATACAAGGTCACCAAAACTCAGACAAACTAGTGAAAATCAAAATAACGTTAGCTATAAATTTAACAGACTTTACAGTTAGCATTTTCATCCAAATATGCTTAGACTTCATCAGACCAGATCTGATGAAGTCTAAGAATTATTTTGGATGAAAGTGCTGACAACATTAAAGTCTGTTGGAATCTATAGCTTGTATGTCTGTTTTTTTGTTTTTCACGTATATGTACAAGGTGCAAAGTGCAAAGTGCAACTCAGTGCAAGAAATACTGAAATAAACTCAGAAAGAAAGAAGTATTAACAACAAGTAAACAAAACTGTAGAACCCACAAAGACTTGGGAAAAAGAATACTCAGCCTAATAAGCTGAATTAGCCATTTATGCATTTGATGGCTTGTGGAGAAAAAATGTTTTTGTATCTGCTTGTTTTGGTACATATTAATGTATAATGCCTGGCCGATTATAATAGTTCACAAAAATGATGGCCTAAATGTGAAGCGTCAGTGATGATTTTCCCTGCTTGTTTCATGACTCTGAAATAGTACAGGCCCTGTAAGGAGGGCAAACTAGCACCAATGATATTTTCGGCAGACCTGACTATTCAGTGTAACCTATTTTGTCATGATTAGACATAGATCCAAACCACACTGTTATGGATGAACAGAGAACAGACTCAAAGACTGCTGTGTAGAACTGAATCAACAGCTACTGTGAGAGGCTGAACTTGCTCAGCTTTCACAGAAAGTACATTCACTGTTGTGCTTTTTTATGATTGACCCTACATTGGTCTCCCACTTCAAGTCCTGGGAGATTATAGATCCCAAAAACTTTTAGTTATGTACTCACCATAACTTCAGATGTTTGGGATCCATCTCACCTACATTCTGACTGATGGGTTCGGAGCCGATCCTCGGCTCTGACTCGGCACGCTTATGCCAAAGAACGAAGTCTCTTATTGGCTGAGCTTACTATATCCCAGGATGCACCACTACCAGTCCCCCAGATCTAGTTTGTCCGCATACATGCACACACGCATGCACTGCTTATATAACATTGACAGATGATACAAGATAAAAAACAGTAGAACTCAAACCGTTCAATCTCTTCTGATCTCCAAGGCAGGGGGAAGGAGGGTGGGTGTTAGGAATGTAGGCGAGATGGATCCCAAACATCTGAAGTTATGGTGAGTACATAACTAAAAGATGTTATGTGATCCTATCTCGCCTACATTCTGACTGATGGGACAGCGTCCCTAGCACCTAAATCTGGGTGGCTCACTGGAAAACACGCCTGAGTACCGTGGAACCAAATGATGCTCGTCCTTTAGATGCCACATCCAATTTATAGTGGAAAATGAAAGTGTGCGGGTTGGACCAAGTAGCCGCAGCACAAATCTCAGAAATAGCGAGCTTGGAATGGAATGCAATAGAGGTAGCCATAGCTCTAGTAGAGTGAGCTTTGACAGATGTTGTAAGTTGTTTATTTGAAGAGGAATAAGCTTGAGTTATGCAATCTCTGATCCATTTGGCAATAGTAGCTTTAGTGATGGTTTTACCCAGTTTATTATCTGAAAAGGACACAAACAATTGATCTGTTTTCCGAATTTGTTGAGTCCTATCTAGATAGAAGCGCAATTGCCTGTGAACATCCAATGTATGGAAGGTGTATTCCGCTTTGTTTGAAAATTTTGGAAAGAAAACTGGTAGCTCTAAAGATTGTTGGAGACAGAGATTAGAGCAAACTTTTGGGACAAAAGATGGATTAGGCCTAAGTGATACTCTATCCTTGTGAAAAACCAAGTACGGTGGTTTGATAGATAGGGCTTGAAGTTCTGAAACTCTTCTTGCAGAGGTAATTGCAATTAAGAAGGCAGTTTTCCAAGACAGATATTTCAACTCACATGTAGCAGCCGGTTCAAAGGGGAAGATGTTAAGGCACGGTACCAAATCAAGATCCCACGGAGGCGCAGGATGAAAAACTGGGGTCTTAAAAGCACAGCACCTTTCATGAAAGTTTTACATAATCTGCTGCTCATCAACGGTGGGTCTATGGAATCGTGAAATTTGGAGATAGCTGCTAGTTGGACTTTAATAGTAGAGACTGAAGATCCTTGATTAAACAAGGATGTTAAAAATTTCAAGACCTCTGGTATCGGGCAGTAATAGGGTCTAAGCCTCTGAGTTGAGCCCAGATAGCAAACCTCTTCCACTTACTGTGATACAATTTCTTAGTGGTGGGTTTGTGGGCTGAAGATAAAATGTGAATAACTTCCGGGTCCAAGGTGTGATTTCTGACTATAGTCGGAAGTGGAGGAGCCAAGCTGTTAATTTCAAAGTGTGAAGGGACTGGTGCTGTTGTCCCGACTGATGAACCAGAAGGTCCGGAATTAGATCCAAGAACCAAGGACCGCCCAGGGTATATTTCTGTAGGTAGGGGAACCATACCTGACGAGGCCAGTACGGAGCAATTAGAATCATTGTGGACCCCAATTGGGAAGCTTTCTGGATGACTTTGGGGAGGAGTGGAATCGGAGGAAAGCATAAAGCAGTCCTGTTGGCCAAGGTTGGACTAGAGCATCCGTAGCTGTCTCCCCTTGACGCTGGGTCAAGGAAAAGAACCTTTGCATTTCGTGTTTCGTGGTGTTGCAAACAGGTCGCAGCACGGAATCCCCATCTTTGAAAATCTGAGCTGCTACTGTTTCGTTCAGAGACCACTCGTGAGGAGAGAGAATAGTCCTGCTCAGTCTGTCTGCCAATACATTGGATTTGCCTGGAATGTGGGTCGCTACCAGGAAGCTTGGTAGCCACTGCCCATTCCCACACCCTCATGGCCTCTCTGCAAAGGGGGTAAGATCTGGTCCCTCCTTGTTTGTTTAGATACCAGACCACCGACATGTTGTCTGTGTGGATGGCGATAATGCCTTGAGGGAGAAACTTGTGGAGGGCTTGTAAGGACAGAAGTACAGCCCTCATTTCCAACACATTGATATGGAGAAATGTTTCGCTTGGAAGCCAAGAACCCTGAACTGACCTGCCCAGACAATGCTCCCCCCACCCCGCCTGGGAGGCATCCGTAGTCAAGGTGGCCACCGGAGGGCGTATAACAAAGGGTCTTCCCTGATTCAGATTGGATGTCAGAAGCCACCAGCGGAGGTCCCGTTTGCACGCTTTCTGTAATCAGTATGTGATGATTGAGGGGGAGATCTTGAAAAGACCATTGTGTCGATAATAGCCACTGGAGAATCCTCATGTGCAACCTTGCCAGAGGAACTAGGAGAACCGTGGCAGACATTGAACCTAAAAGTTGCAGGACCATCCTGGCTGGGGCTTTGGATCTTAGAAGCAGGGCTCGGACTTGATCTTGTAATGTTTGTATCCTTTCGGTAGGAAGGAAGATCCGCATTAATTTTGAGTCTATCTCTGCTCCTATGAATCTTATGCGCTGAGAAGGCAGCAAGACAGACTTTGACCAGTTGAATGTAATTCCCAGGAAGCACCCAGGGAGATGGTGGCTTGTAGGTTCTCTAGTAGTAGATGCCTGGTGGTGGCAGTCAGCAGCCAGTCGTCCAGATAGGGAAACACTTGGAATCCGAGACTCCTCAGGTGAGCAGTCACTACTGCCAAACTGTTGGGGAACACCCTGGGGCTGTGGTGAGACCAAAGGGCAGTGCACAAAATTGGAAATGACTGTCTCCCAGGCTGAAGCACAGATACCTCCTGGACGCCTGATGTATCGGTATGTGATAATAGGCGTCCTTGAGATCTATGGAGCACATCCAAACATCTTTCTCCAACAATGGGAGAATGGATTGTAAAGTGACCATTCGAATTTGGACTTCATGACGGACTGGTTTAGTTTGCTGAGATCCAAAATGGGTCTCAGGTCCCCTGTCTTTTTTGGCACTAAAAAGAACCTTGAGTAATTTCCGATCCGATCTGGTCTGTGGGGACCGGTTGGATGACTCCTTTTTCTAGCAGCTTTGAAGCTTCTGCGGCTGCAATTTCCCTTTGACTGGGTGGTGGGTCCGGGATTTTTTTGGACGGTGGGGGTGGGCGTGTGAAGGGAATGGTGTAACCTCCGGCAATAATCCGAAGCACCCATCTGTCCTGAGTAATAGACTCCCAGGCTTTTAGGTGCTTGGCAAAATGGCACCCGACTGGCTCCGGAGCAGCACAGCTGGGCAATCCCTCATGGAGTGTGGGAGGCTGAAGAGCCACGAAAGGACTCGCGGTCTCCAGTGTTGTGGGGGCCTCTGCCGCCTCTGGGACGGGGTCTCCCAGAAAAATTTCCCCCTCCTCTGCCTCTGGAAGGGGAATCTTCCTGCTGTTGAGGAAAGAATTTCTGTGATTTGTGGAACCACATCTTCCCTCCTCTTTTGGCCTTGGGATAAGGCCGAAAGGGAGTGGAAAATCGTGCTCCTACGGCAGATAAAGTCTTTCCCTCCTGCTCACAGCAGGTAAGAGTGTCTTTTACCTTGGGTCCAAACAAAGAGGACCCATCAAAGGGAGCGTCGGCAAAGGAAGACTTGAAGGCCTCTGCGAAATGACACAAACGGAGCCAGGCTTGTCTTCGTAGAGCCACGCCTGTGCCTGCCGCTCTGCCCGCCCCTTCGGCCGCATATGAAATGAGCCTCATGGACGAGTTAGAAATCGAGGTAAGGATAGCCAACTGAGAGCCAACTGACTGGGCTAGCTGCTCAGGTAGGTTACCTGAGAGGGAGTCTGAGAGCTCCTTGACCAGATCCCTCTGTAGTCTGGTGAAATGTGCCAAATAATTCAGGGACCTCAGAGTAAAGGCCGCTGAAGTCAGGTTGCGCTTCCGTGCACGTCCATGCTCCTAGACTCCTTATTAGGAGGATGGACGGACGTTGAAGCCTCTGCCACGTCCTGCTGGGTAGCAGATGCCACCACCATGGCATCTACAGCCATGCCTTTCGTTAAGAACTCCTTCTCGGGTGGGGCAGACAAAAATTTGTTAGGGCGAGAAGGCACTGGTTCCACAGTATCTGGATGTTCCCACGCCCTCCGACAAACCAAATCTAGGAGCTCGTCGAAGGGCGGAGACACCCAGGAGGCAGAGGGCTGAGCCCCGAAGGCCTTGAGGAACACCGACTCATCAGCGGAGGGGGGTTTGGAATTCCAGCCGCCTCATTGCTTGAGGATCTCTAGAATGCCTGCAAATGAGACATCATCCGAGGACGACTTTGGGGACCCCTCCGCATCATCAAGATCAGTGTCCGATGTAAGAGACTCATCGGGGGAGTCTACGTGCTTCCTCTTGCACGATCTCTTCCTTGGGGGCTCCTCCGAAGACAACTCCGAAAGACCCTCAGGAGGAGGGGAACTCCCAGTGGGGGTAACCTCAGGCCCCGGGGCTCCGCTGCCTAGAGATAGGGGAACTGCCAAAGACCCAGTCTCCATGCCCAGGGAAGGTGCCGGTAAAGCCGTAGAGATGGCCAAAGAAGATTTGGCCAAGGCACTCCTCATAGCTCTGAAGGCCGGACCCCCAGAATCCTGGGAGGGTCCAGTCTCCGGAGCCATGATAGCAGACGGAAGTCCCGCGGCCGAAGCACCAAGAGGGAGGCTTGGAACCGACTGCATTGGTCCCGAAACATCACCCCCGGGCCCGGCCGAAGAAGTCCGTGTGCTAAACTCGGACCAAGGCCGGGTTGGAGTAAGGGTCGGAGCCGACACTAGGATCTCCACTGGCTCCATCAGCACCTGCTCCGACGGAGCCGAAGCGGTTGGAGGAGAAATGGCAATGGAATGGGCTATCGGCTCCGAAACCAAATGGGTCGGAGCCGAAACAAATTTCTGAAAGACTGGGGACTGGAAAAGTCTTTGGAGTACCCTGTCTATGTCCGAATCTGACATCCTTGATGACCTGGAAGAGACCGAACGGGTCCGAGTAGGCCTCTCCAACGGCTCCAAGGGACTAGGGGACCGGCTCCGAATCGACTCGATAATTATCGGCGCCGAAGGAGTGTCCAAACCAATTTCCATCGGTGCCGAAGAGGGCTTCGGCGCCGAGGAGGAAGTGTCTGAGCGGACAACCTTCATCGGCTCCAAGATCAGTGGAGCCGATGAAGATGACCCACCTCTCGAGGCCCCAGCCGTCGGCTCTGAACCCAGAGGAGTCGAGGCTGGAGGCATCGAGGCAGACCGTTCCACCCTCGGCTCCGAAGTCCGTGGAGCCGAAGGAGAAGCCTGCCTATGTCTTTTGGCGGTCAGTTCCGACGGGCTGGTCGGAGCCGACGCCCTTTTCTTCTTTGCAGGAGAAGGAGAGGAAGCTAAAGCCTCTTCAAATGAGGGTTTAATAAGGCCTTTTAAAATAAGTTTATTTTTCCTCTCTTGGAGGACCCTCGAGGAAAACGCGTGGCACACGCTACAGGACTCCTGCAAATGTTTGGCGCCCAAACAGTACACACAGAGAGAATGGTCATCTGTTATTGACATTTTGAAACTGCACTTAGTGCACTTCTTAAAACCTGAAGGCCTAGGAGCCTGTGACATTATGGCAACCAATTTAGTGAACTAGCAAAAGCAAACACACTAACTATCACAGAAAAATTTCTTTTTTTTTTTTTTTTTTTTTAACCAAAGGCTGTCACAAATAGACAAAAATAACTAAAGGGATCCAAGAGCCCCTAAATAAAACGGGACTTGAACAACAACGGACTGACAGGGGAAGGCCCTTCAACTCAAAGGGGACCTCTAGTCAGAAAATACGCAATCACCACACGAATATTTAACAGAAAATATTCATTCATACACAAAAACACGAGATAGCTGTTAAAACAGCTTTTTGTTGAAAATTTAGGAAATTCCTGACAGGAAAGTAAGTGAAGAAAACACTACTTAGCTCAGCCAGCTCGAGACCACGTCTTTGCTTGTTAGCGGCAAATGAGATCTGGGGGACTGGTAGTGGTGCATCCTGGGATATAGTAAGCTCAGCCAATAAGAGACTTCGTTCTTTGGCATAAGCGTGCCGAGTCGGAGCCGAGGATCGGCTCCGAACCCATCAGTCAGAATGTAGGCGAGATAGGATCACATAACATCTTGCAGGTTTCCACAACTGACATAACAGTATTAAATATAAAGAAGAGGGATGATATTGTAGGACAACTCCTAAAGCCAACTGTCATCTCCACAGTTTTAAGAGTTTTCAGCTCCAGATTATTCTGACTTCAGTAAAGGGCCAGCTGCTCAACCTCCCATCTGTATGCAGACTCATCACCATTCTTGATGAGCCCAATAATGATTGTGTAATCCACATTTTTAATAAGCTTTACAGAGGGGTCCTTAGAGGTACAATCACTAGTGTAGAGTGAGAATAGCACACATCCCTGGGGGGGGGGGGGTTGCACCCATACTGATCATGCAATAGTTAGATGTAAATTTTGCCAGTTTCACCTGCTGTTTCTTATTGGTTAGAAAATTGGTGATCCAGTGACAGGTGGAGTCAAGAACAGAAAGCTGGGAAAGTTTCAAGTGAAGATATTCCAGAATTATCGTGTGAAATGCAGAGCTGAAGTCCACAAACAGAATCCTTGCATATGTCCATGGGTTGTCAAGATGTTGCAAAATATAGTGCAGACCCATATTAACTGCATCATCCACTGACCAGTTCTCTTGATACGCAACCCGAAGGTGGTCCAATAAGGGAGCTGTAACATCTTTCAAGTGAGCTAACACCAGCCTCTCAAAAGTCTTCATGACGACCAATATCAAAGCAACAGGCCTGTAGTCATTCAGACCTGTTATACTCCATTTTTTAGGGACTGGAATGATTGTGGCTTGTTTGAAGCATAAGGGAACCACACAGTTCTAATAATTTATTAAAAATCTGAATAAAAACTGGAGACAGTTGAACAGCACAGATTTTTAAACAAGAGGGTGAAACCCCATCTGGACCTGCTGTTTTCTTAGTGTGCTGTCTTTTAAAAAAATGATACACATCCTCTTCAGAGATAATTAATTCAGGCTGAATGTGTGGAAGAGAGAGACATATAAGTCTGAACACTGCCAGAGCTGGTAACAGTGTCATTTATAGCCTCGGACTTATCAAACCTGCAGTCAAAAGCATTCAAGTCATCAGCCAGCTGGTAATTAGCTGCAGTGTAGGGGGATGGTTTGGTTTCCTGTAGTTTGTAATGTTTTGTAGATCTTTCCACACTGATGCAGGATCATTGGCTAAAACAGTTTTTTTTTCAGCTTTTCAGAATAGTTCTTTTAAGCCACTTTGATTTCTTTTGTCAGTCTCTTCCTTGCCTGTCTAAAAAGTGTTCTATCCCCACTTCTATAAACATCTTCCTTGGCTTGATAAAGCTGCTTAAGTTCAACGGTGAACCAGAGTTTGCTGTTGTTAAATTTTTTTAACAATGTCTTAGCGGAGACACTCATATCTTCACAGAAGCTAGCATAAGATGTTACTGTGTCTGCCAGTTCATTTAAGTTAGCAGCAGAATCTTCAATGACACTCCAATCCATACAATCAAAGCAAGCTTGCAACTTCAGCTTTGCCTCAATAGTCCACATTCATCTGTGTATTGATCACAGGTTTAGCAGATGTATATTTATTTATTTATTTCCCGTTTGATTACCGGGGAAGTCCACTGGGCCCAGAGAGCCCATTTTCAGTGGCGGCCCAGGGAGAAAAGCTCCATGAAACAGATTACGGTAAAGATAGCAGTCCAATAAAAATAAAAGTGCAAGTACAAATACATATCAAATAATACAAAGCATGAGCAATATTGCCCATTGTGGAAAAATATTGTGCAGATACATTTTAACAAATTCACACAGTCAAAGTCAAAAGTCAAAAGCTATTAATATTTACAGAGTGTGAGAGATCATATGGGAATAAGCTGTAGAAGGTTATAACCAACTATAATGTGCTCAGGTGCTTAATTTTCTCTTATAAGTAGCAAGCAAATGACTCAATCAGTAATCAGAAAAGCTCCAAGCTGCATGGGGTCCAACACGATAAGCATGTTTTAACATTGATCCAGTGTGTTCCTGGCTTTGGTAGGTAAGGCACACTAGAAATCCCCTAGAATGATCAGAAGGGAGCTCAGAAAATTCTGCTCTGTGCACATAATCTGATTAGACAGTTTTTGTAGCACTGCACTCACACAGGCTTGAGGTGGAATGTAAACACTAACCAGAATAAATGAAGAGAACTCCAGAGGTAAATAAAAAAGTCTACAGTTAATAAAAAAAAATCTCTAAGTCAATGCAGCACATTTTACTTAACACTATGACATCAGTACACCAACCTTCACTGATATAAAGGCCGATTTCGCCTCCCTTACTCTTCCCTGATGTCTCCAATACTCAGTCCAATCTGTAAAGTTGAAATCCAAGCAGATATGATGCAGAGTCCAGAATGGATTAGTTTAGCCAGGTTTCGGTGAAACACAGTACAGAAGAAAGCAAAAAAATCCTTGCAAGTTTCATTGAGAAGTAAAAGTTCATCCTTCTTATAACATAGAGAATGGAGGTTCACCAGATGTAATTTTGGGAGCTCCATTCAAAAACCCAGCTGTCTCAGCCTAACAAGTGCCCAGCACATTTCCCACTTTTGCAATGCCTATGTTTACCTCTGCTGCTGACAGCTACTGATCCCCCAGCTAGGATTTCCAGAAATTTTCATAATTGCGAAAAATCCACGGTCTATATTGTAATATCGAACCCAACAGTAAAAAAAAAGGAAAATAGCAAAGCCACGGTACACCAAAAAAAATCGGTGGACTGTCTTGGGGGCTTTGCTATTTCCTCCACTGTGGTGCGATCTCGGAGTTAGTATATTTAAGTGGGGGGTGTGGGGGCACAGCTCCCCACATTGGGGTTGTGGGGCAAAGCCCCCCACTTTAGTTTAATTTTAAAGTATAAGTTTTTTTTTTTTTTTTTTTGTCACGGAACAGCAATTTTTTCCCCGAGGAAAAAAAAATCACTATTCTGTGTTTTCATTATTATTGGATTTCAAACTGTATGGTTCAATATTACAATGTTCGATCTCCTGTGAGTTCGACGTTGTAATATAGACCTAAAAATCCAGCACCAAATTGCAAGAAGTGAATTTCTGAATATTCAGCAATTACTTATGAATATACTTAATTACAGCTGAACACAAACAACAGGACAACAGGACTAATAAAATCAAATAGAATACTAGAGAGCACTGAACAGAGACTGCAATTCGCAGTGTCATCTTGTTTTTTTTTTTTTTTTTTTTTATATATACATGCATTTTATCTCTCTCTCTCTCTCTCTATATATATATATATATATATATATATATATGGTTTACAATCAAAATGTTGAAATTCAGTTGCTCGACAGGCTCCTTCTCGAACATGGTAGGAGCGACAGTCGGAATGTCGACATTCATGTTTATGTCTGTTAAGAAGGATGTACACAAGGCAGGGACATGAAGCATGGTTGGCAATGGCAGCTGCTAAAATTAATATCGACAGAACATTGTTGATGTTGCTGCGTCAACATTTGGATCTACTTAATATTTATGAGTCGAGGATATGCGTTGCGGAAACCATCGTTTGCGGTTGTAAGATTCGAGCATTCGATAGTAAACCATATATATATATATATATATATATGTGTGTGTGTGTGTGTGTATATATATATATATATATATATATATATATATATATATATATATATATATGTATATATATATGTGTGTGTGTGTGTGTGTGTGTGTATATATATATATATATATATATATATATATATATATATATATATATATATATATATAGATCTATGTCAGATGATAGAGTTTTCAGAAACTTGAAATTCATACAGTCTGCTGCATTTGCCATAAACAGAGCATGTTAGATCGACAAGTATGTTGTCTCAGAGAATTTCCCCTTGTCTAGGACAGGTTGCTCTTCCCTAACCTTATTTCAGACAAACAAGGACCAGTGGGTGGGAAACTGGAAATACACCCCAGGTCTAGCATGTATGTCTCTAATGGACAGCGCAGCCTATAAATCTTGCCCTAGCTTATATAAATCCCTTAAAATAACCTCTGAGGCACATAAACTTGTGAGCTACATTTAGTATGCGTGACTAATCTTATAAAAGCCTCAGGATTTGATAGTCTAGTATATGTCTATGGTCCTATAAGAACTATCTGTAAAATTGCTATTCATGACCCAGATGGGAAAGGGATGTGTCAGTATATACCATATTTGCAGTTGATCTGCTGCATTTTCAGGCTTGTAATGTATATGTAGCTGATTCACATTGATATTATACATAGAATTTTTAGCATAAACACAAAGCATTTAGAAAGGGATATTACAAGCATACATATGCATCTTGTGTCTGGCTGTGATGCATCATTGTAAATCCCAGCTTCAATGTCTCATCATTCCTCAGGTGCTACACTGATGAGCATCCTTTCATCAACTCTTTGACCAAGTGCAGTTGATGGTTTCACCATTCTTATGTCACCTATGAGCAGATATCTTGTTACTTCTTCGCCCGAAATTCATATATCTGACAGCATACAAACATTAATTGGTCATAGATCACAACAGCACTGAAACCTGTCCCCACTTCCATCCACACACAGTGCTACTTCATTTGTGCCAGTCTGACCACCAGCACGTCACCTAATTTTCCTCCTCTGTGAAGTTACATTTACTTGTATGCGTTCCTGCCATTTTCCTATTCAGAAACAGTAAGTAGAGTCAACATAAATAAAATATCCTTTAAACGTCATAGCTACTACAACACTGTATACCTCCCAAATGTACATCATTTTGCAGAGTGGACCTGATTTTACCTTATGTTTTTGCTATGTGCATCATATAATTTTTGATTTTCTAGTAAATTACTGAAGATTGCAGCTGGTCAGTCATATAAGTTATTAACAGTGGTGCTGCGGTAGCGTTGTCGGCTCACAGCAAGATGTTGTCCCGTTCGATTCTCAGATAGAGCGTCTTCTGTGTGGAGGCATGCTTGAATGGGCGAGCCTTCGTTGAAGGTTGTGCATCAGGGCTGGTAACTCGGCACGTAAAAAATCCACTACCAAACATTAGAGGACCGGCGTTCCGCTGTGACGACCCCTAACCAGGATAAGCCGAAAGACACAACAACAACTTCTCTTTGTTTAGAAAATGCACATTATTTCAAAATATGTTGTTCTATTACATTTTTGAGTGAATTTGAGCAGTATTTAAAAACTATCCCTGGTTTTTGACCTTGGGTCCCCACTATTGTTGGCTTTGACCAGAATTCTTGAACAAGAAAATGGAGAGGTGTGTTATACTGTATTATGTAGCAATGTGCCATAATTGTGTAACAGTTATGGCATGGGGCATTTTATTCACATCTGATATGCTATGGTCAAGTAAGATACGTTTAAGTGTTCATTTCCAACTGGTTATAAATCTGAAACAGGATGTCTTGCTACTTCAGTGTGACTTACATTTAATTTATGTAGCATATTTTTTAAGATATCTGTATTAGTTTTGTTCCATTATTTCCATGTGGTCGTCTGCAGGAAAAAAAGATCTGTGTTTGTTTTTATTAATACCCCACAAATATGAGGTCATGTTTATTAACTCTATTGTTCAAAGAAGTTGGTGGGATAACAGAATTTATTGTAGTTTCTTGTCAAGCTATAGTGACTTAATGTGCATGCCATAAAAAGAGCCATAGCAGTAACAAATGCTTTTAGTGTATCGGATGCTTGACAGACAACACATCTATTCAATGTGGCACGAAAATAAACTAAAAGGAACTCAGACAATGACAGTTAGCCTTTAGCTGTCTTCAATTGCTTCCCTGCTGGACTAATGTGTTTGCCACTTCACTTTATTGACAAGTAGTCTGAAGTACTAGCTTGATATTACACACAGAGCCTAAAGGCTATTTAATAGCGTCACAGACTGCTGCATTTCAACTGACATTAATTTTGCTCATGAGGACACAAGTGCTTTGTGAAGAGAGAGCTGAGCTACACTGAGTTGGTGAGCACCTGGGTGTTCAGGTGTCCCTCACTGCAGCACAGTGCAAAAGGCTGAATTTACAAGCTTCTATATTAGAGATTGTGGCAATTCATAATAATAATAATAATAATAGTGATGATGATTTTAATGATGATGATGATAACAGTAATATTAATAATAGCAATATTAAATAATTTTATTGAATATCTTATTTTCCAAGTGACATATTCCTTAAAGATATTGTTTTATGACAATTTATAATGATCCAAGTAACTCTTGACGCAAGACATTGTAGAAAAAAAACCCCTGAAAAATGTAAAAAAATGAATGCATTTGTACATAATGACATCAAAGATTTGCTCTGGTACTTTCAAAATGTAATACAATAGTTTTTATAAAAGCTTTTGCTGGAAATTACATTTCATTTATACCACATGAAAAAAAATCATCTATGAATGGATATTTTTTGCTTCTGGGCAGTGTTAAAAAGGTTACATATTTTAATACAATGGCTAATAGCTTAAATTAAATGAATGAACACATTGTCAGTTTATATTTACACCTTTATTTATTTTAACCTCTGAATGCACTAGGAAATTATTGCTTAAGGTCTAGTTTACAAATAGCAAAATTTTAACATTTTATGAATATTTCAATTGTATTGGACACAATTTTTTCCATTTCTCTTTTTAATGATGAATGATGCCATGTCACTTGGCTCAGATTTTTGTTTTTAGAACTTGTATTATTGTAACAGGAGAGATAATTTTAAAGAATGAAGGAGTGCAGAAAGAGGTGGGAGATAGAAAAGACTGATCAGGCTAGGAAGAACTACTGGTTGACTAACAAAGAAGCTAAGAAAGAAGTTGCAATAGCAAAGAATAGGGCATTGGAGGCACTTTGCCAGCTTCTGGAAATTGACTCGGTAAGAGGCACAAAGAAACTATATCAGGTTGCAAGACAAAGACAGAAATATAAAGAAGACAGTGAGACACTCTTCATAAGGGATACCAGCAACAACCTGCTTATCAGTCCACAGGACATCAAAGGCAAATGGAAGGAGTATTTCCAGCAGCTTCTGAATGAAGAAAACCCCACAGAAGCTGTACTGCCCCAGAAACAGCCTACAATGAGAGAAGATGAGGCACCCACTCTAAAAGAAGTAAGAACAGCACTAAGGAAAATGAAGTCAGGGAAGGCCTCAGCCTCAGATGAGGTCACAACAGATATGATACAGATGCTAGGTAAGATAGGGGAGAAATGGCTCCTGAGGGTACTATTAGCAGTGTGGAGAGAAAGGTGAATCCCAGATGACTGGAGAATAAGTATACTTGTGCCAGTGTACAACAACAAAGGGAATATCCACAAATGTGGTCAGTACAAAGTAATCAAACTCCTATTACTTTGGCTGAAAATTCTGGAGAGGGTGGATTGATAAACAGATACACTGTAGCATTGTCGCCTCACAGTAAGACGCTGTCCTGTTTGATTCTCAGCTAGAGTGTCTTCTGTGTGGAGACATGCGTGAATGGGCACACCTTCGTTGAAGGTTGTGTGTCAGAGCTGGCAACTCGGCACGTAAAAATCTACTGCCAATCATTAGCAGACCAGAGTTCCGCTGTGGCGATCCCTAACCGGGAAAAGCCGAAAGACACAACAACAACTGAGTAGTAGAATGTAAGATGGGAAATGAGCAGTTCTGATTCAGATCAGGATGCAGCACAATCCACCCGATGTTTGTAGTAAGACAGATACTTGAGAACAAGCTAGAGATGAGGAGAGAGTATAAGTGGGCATTCCTAGACTTGGAGAAAGCATATGACAAGGTCCCAAGAAAGCTGATCTGGGCAGTACTGTAGTGGTTTGAATTTCCAGAAACATTGGTAGAATTAGTGCAGGCTATGTACAAGAACCCAATGACTCAAGTATGAACAATGTTTGGCCTCACAGAGGGGTTCCCAGAGGGAGTGAGTGTACACCAGGGTTCAGCTCTGAGCCCATTGTTGTTCATACTGATGATGGACTACATTAGCAAACAGGTCAGTGGGGACAGATCAACAAAGTTGCTGTATGCAGATGATGTGGCATTACAGGCAGACTCTGAGCAACAACTTCAGCAAAGGGTAGGAGAATGGAAGGTAAAACTGAAGGCACATGGGATGAAACTAAGCACAGATAAGACAGTGGTAATGGCAGCAAACTGGGGAAATCAGAAGATGATGAGAACAGAGATAGAAGAGAAGATAGTGCAACAGGTAAACAGCTTTAAGTATCTGGGAGGGATGGTTCAGAAGAATGCCAAAGATGCTGAAATGTAAGGTGTACAAGACAGTGGTGTGACTAGTACTACTGTATGGTACAGAAACCTAGGCAGCAAAGGCAGAACAGCTGAAGAAGCTAAAGGTCATGAAAATGAAGGGTATATATCAGATTATCAAACTTTTAAAAGTTCGAACACCACATGGTCGACACCATATGTTCAAACTCTTAAACGTTCAAAAATCAAATAAAAAAAATACAGAAAAAAACTACCGGAAAGGTTAAGCAGGGGGGCACACCCCCCTGCACCCACCACACACCCTACTCTTTAAATATACCAACTCCGAGATCGCACTACAGTGCAGACAATGGAAAACTTCCATTTCCACGCTGTATGGAAATCTCCGTTGAAACATTCAAACAATTAAATGTTCAATCACATGGTGTCAACCATATGATGTTCAAACATTTAAATGTTCGACAACGTAATATAGACCCAGAAATGAAGTGCCTGAAAAGGGAGGTAGGATGTACACTGTGGAAAAGACGAAGAAATGAAGACATAACAGCAGAAGCCAAAGTAGCTCAAATTGCAGAAAAGATCAAAGAGAACAGATTATGGTGGTCTGGACACATACAGAAAAGCAGAAGACAATCTGGTGAGGAAGATTTGGAACAGACAGGGAGAAGTAAGAGGAAGCGAGGACATCCAGCAAAGAAGTGAATGGATTGTGTAAAAGAAGATCTGCAACAAGTAGGCATGAGTGTTGAAGAAGGCAGGAGTTTGGGAATGAATCGAGAGAGTTGGAGATAGTTAACACAATACCCTGACCCCATGTAGAAAAAATGGGAAAAGGGGGGATGATGATGATGATGAGAGATAATTTTACATCAATGAGATAATTTTATATCATATGTATTGTATAATATGCAGTAATCCAGCAATTACTGAAAACACTATTCATAGGTTCATAGGTGTGTACTAGGTTAATGGTCCTGGGGCCTTTACAAGCCTAGCCATAGGATTACCCTGGCGTCATGCCACCCGACCTTAGTCCCCAGTGTCTCTGTCGAGTAGTGCCACTGGATTTATCCCTGGGGTGAATTTTCTATTTCCCATCCACTCATCAAGGTTTCTCTTGAAGAGGGTCAGCGAGGTGCTCTGCCTGACATGTATGGAAGTCTATTCCATAGCATGGGCAGTCTCTGGGTTATGAACCTGTCCCTCCACTACATTCTGTGCTTGTGGTAATGAGGTTGAGGTCTCTGGAGCATGTGGTGTTGAGGAAATGGGATTTCTTCAGATGTAGCATTTCTAACAGAGCTGGGTCAGACATGGCTTTGTAAGTCAAGCAAAGATCGCCTCTAAGTAGGAGATATGACACAGAGAACAGTTGGAGTTTTTTGAGTCTGTCCATATAGGACAAGTGTTTAAGGTCTATGATCCTCTTTGTGAGGTAGTTTTGCAGCCTCTCCAGTTGTTGCAGGTGTCTAGTGAGGTACATGCCAAATGGGGCATTGTACTTGATGATTGGCCTAATGAGGGAAGAGTAGAGGGAGACAATGACCTCTTTCTTCCTGGATGCAAAACCCTTAGTAATGAGATGTGTCATATAGAAGGACTTTCTAACCACAGTGACAATGTGAGGATCAAAAGAGAGGTTGCTGTCAGCCTGTGTTCCCAGATCTCTTATAACGCCTTCTGTGTTCAATGGACTATCCTCAATGTGGTAATTCATGGGAACCAGGTTTTTCCCAAAGGGAATGACGACACATATTTTGGCATTGAGCTTAAGACCATAGTTCTGACATCAGTCGTTGGTCTCAGTGAGGCCATTCTGTAGCATGTCAGCATCACTTGGGGAGTTAATAATAGCTTTCAACTTGCAATCGTATGCGAACTTTGTCAGCCAGAGTCTCTTTGTGTTTGCCTAGACTTCAGAGAAGTAGATACCAAACAGGAGAGGACCCAGAACTGAACCCTGTGGGACTCCACAAATGACTAGTCGGCAGTCGTTCTTGGAGTCAGCTACTTTAACACTGTGGATTCTATCTGTGAGCCAGTTTTCAACCCACCTAGTGATATACGGGTTGATGCCTAGCTTAGTGAGTTTTTCTATGATTTCCGAGTGGGTCATGGCATCAAAGGCCTTGGCCAGATCAAGGTAGGCTGTATGAACCACCTTGCTTTCATCCACAGCTCTGGTGACTGACTCAAAGAAGTCAACCAAGTTGAGCATGCATGATTTACCCTTCACAAAACTAAACTGGGTGGGATCCAGAGTTTGGAGACTCCCTATATCCTTGTTTATTAGGTCCATGACGATGCATTACATAGCTTTGCATATCAGACTCATCAGGCTAATGTGGCGATAGTTCCCAGGGTCTGTAGTCACTCGTCCTTTGTGATGAGGAATGACTGTAGCAGTGCGCCATTCAGTAGGGACAAAGCCTGAGGAGAGGCTGTGATTGAACAGGGTACACAGGTGAGGTGCCAGTTCACTCTGTAGTTCATGTAGAACACAGTCAGGGATATTGTCAGGTCCCATAGAAGCTGTATTTTTGGCCTTGGACAGTGCGGTTTTAACCCGTGCAGCAGTAATACCGGGTCCCTGGCAATCTAATGGTATTGTGATTGGTCCTTTGGGGGAGGTAGAGGGGTAAAGTTGCCAATGAATCTGTTGGCCAGTATATTGGCAATATCTGTTGGCTCGGTATAGGAGGTACCCTTGTGCAGTAGCTCAGAGCAAATCTGGGTATTGCCATGGAGATTCTTTACATAACTATAGAAGGCCTTGTTGTTGTCTTTACTATCTTCTGCAATTTTGTTTTCATAGCTAGCTTTAGAGGATTTAATGAGGGATCTCAACAACTTTTTGTTGAGTCTGATAAGGGAGTTTTTCCAGTCTTGGGACTTCACCTTATTCCGCATCAGTTTCCTTCTGTTGTAGAGTTTGTTTATGGCAGGGGAACACCAGATTGGCTTCCTTTTTTTGAGGAGAGTGTCTTGGTTCTATTGGGTATGGCAAGATCCGTGCTTCTGTGTACGTATTCGTACAGTGCATTGGTGTATGATTCGGCAGTAATGCAACTATTCTCCATTTGCTTGGGTGCCATGAAGTCAGCCACCTCTCTTTTCAGGAGCCCAAAGTTAGCTTTGAAGAAGTTTTTCATGGTGGTTACCTTTGTGGGGGGTGGAGGTGGGGTGGGAGGGATGTGGATTTCCAAGGTGATTAGTGTGTGGTCAGATATAACCAGGGAGGAGTTGACTATTGATGTAGAGCAATGGTCACCCATTTTAGTAATGACCATGTCAAGGATGTTGGTACCTCTAGTAGTGGTAAGAACGAGCTGGTCCAGGACATTGGAATTAATCATTTCCAGGAAACGTTGGACATGTGTATTGGTACATGAGTAGTTTTTCCAGTTAATGGAGGGGTAGTTGAAGTTGCCTAGTATGAGAGTGTTAGGTTGAACCCTAATATTCTCCAGGGTGCTTAGGAACGTGGAGTGTGAGTCTTGGGACATGGTTGGGGACCTATAGCAGGCTACGACCTGAATCACTGTCTTACCCAATGTTAGCTGCACCTGAAGTATCTCTGATGCATTATGTTGGGCTACCAGTCTGGAGGTGTGCACATCCTTTATGAATATAGAAACATCACTGCCTTTGGAGCTTCGGTCCAAGTTCTGGGGCTGAAAGGTATGGAATGAGTTATAGTCTGGTAGTGCAGGGGTTCTTTCTGCTGCCTTGAACCAGGTCCCTATTACAGCACAAATGTTGATGTTCTCCATTTTAAGGAGTGCTTCGAGCGAGTGCATTTTGAGATTTAGACTTCTAGCATTGAGCAGCATGACCCTCAGATTGCATTTGTTTATAGCTGTTACAGTGGTAATTTGGTCTTTGGAACACCACCTATGAAAGGCACTATAGGGGTGGCAAGAGCCTTGGCCAGTATCCGGAAGCTCAAAGGTGACAGATGCAGGCTATCTCTGGCAATGCATTGAGGTCTGTCAATCATGCCATCCCAGGCTGACAGATGCTGGATCCCCTTAGAATGACATGAGAAACTTAGCCAATTGTTGAAATCAATCATTTTCTGCTTGTACTGTGGTATCATTCTGGGTAATGTTAGGATGCTGCTCAGGCCTAGGGTCATACCCGCCTGGGCTACATAATCCGAGAGTTCCTCCATGTCTCTTTTCATGTAGTCCAGGGAGGTACATCTCAGGTCATTCACACCCACATGTAGAATGACAGAGTCATATTTGTACCTGTTTTTGAGGGACCTGAGTGCATGCATTATGTGGCACATCCTGGCACCTGACAGGCAGCTGACTGTTGCTTTCTCCTAATTCAACCTAGTGAGTGGGACATCAGTGTGCCTCACTATCGAGTCACCTATGACTTGTGTGTTGGGCATGCTGTTTTGCCTTAGGGGTTTTGGTTGAGTGGCACACTGTTTAGGAGAGTTATGTGTCTCATGATTAGTGTTGTATTGTGGTGGTCGAGTGCATTTCTGCCTTGGAGGTCTCTGCTGATTGGATAGATTTTTATTGAGAGCCTCAGCAAAGGTGGGTGTGTGGTTTGTGTTTTTATGCAAAGGCAGTACTGGTGTGTGTTCTGGAGGGCTACATGTTCCATGTGGTGTGGTGCAAGTGTTGACCTTTTCCTCTTGACCAGCTATTCCAGTCTTGGCTGGAGAGTGCCTGGCTTCCAATTTGGATATATAAGTGCATCTCTCGCACGTCTGAGTGTTGGAAGGTTAAGAGAAGAGGGTTGTCAGTGTACATGAAGCAGTTGCTACATTGCCTCAGGATGCCCAAGTTCACCAGGTTAAAAGGAGAAAGCAGTGGGAACTGACCTTTAGACATGCCTGGAGGGGTGGGCATTAATAATAAGTAATGGAGCTGTTTCCTTGTAGAACATTTAGTGCTGGTAGCATTTTTGTGTGCAATAATAATTGCTACAATAATTCTGGTAAAGTGCTAGACTAATAAGCTAGTAAAAGTGCAGGAGAGGAGAGAACTAACAGCTCTAAGGAAAAATTAAAGAGCAGACTTTGGCACCACTCAGAAGCTTACAAACAGTTCTAGATACCACAAGTTTGTATCTGGACTAGACTAGTTACAGGAAAGGCGGGAAACAAGTGCAGACATGGGCTTTTAAACCAGAAAGTTGAAAGAGATGGGAAACCTGTCCAAACACCCAATAAACTACAATTTCTGGGTCAGAAACCACTCCTCTCATGATAGATATGGTACCTAGTGCTTACCACTCCCATTGATAAGCTAGAATGCTTTCCTCCAATACAGAAAGGCTTAGAGGGCTCAGAAGCTTACATACTGTCCTGGATACAGCAAATCAGTATCTGGACTAGACTAGTTACAGGAAAGGTGGGAAAAGTGCAAACAAACAGATTATAACCTGTGAAGAAGAGCATTTTCTACAAAATGACTCCACTTTTTGGTGGATACATGGTCTGAGCGTGCTATCTCCATTAAGTGAGCTGCTGCCAGCCTCCATTTAGGACATTGAAAATGGTCACCTGTTTGTTGATGAGAATTGAGAATTAGAAGGCATGCTTAGTTCACAAGGAAGTTTGTCATGTGTCTCAGATTAATTGAAAGTTTTGCTGTGTGAAATATAAAAGCCACTAGCAGTCTCAGTCTAGGAAGGATAAAGTGTGATAAAAATAAATGGAAGTCTTTGGAATATATTGTGAATAGTTTTAGCAGTGGTACAGTTAGCATGGAAAAGAAAATTAAAATGGTTGTGCAATGATTTTTTTTTAGAAATGTGAATGTTGGATGTGTTGCAATTTGTATTTAAGAAACCCACTCTAAGCTAAAATGTACAAACATACAAATACACACACAGACACACACACACACACACACACACACACACACACACACACACACACATATATATATATATATATATATATATATATATATATATATAAAGAGAGAGAGAGAGAGAGCATTATCTGCTATTTCAGTTGTTGTTGTGTCTTTCAGCTTTTTCCCGGTTAGGGGTCACCACAGCGGAACTTTGGTCCGCTAATGATTGGCAGCAGATTTATACGTGTCGAGTTGCCAGCTCTGACACACAACCTTCAATGTAGGTATGCCCCATTCACGCATGTCTCCACACAGAAGACGCTCTAGCTGAGAATCAAACGGGACAACGTCTTACAGTGAGGCGACAACGCTACCGCTATGTCAGTAAAGAAGCAAAATGTAGCCATTCAGCTCTCATGTGTGTTTTTATTTGAATACCTGTTGTGGCTAAAATATAGAACTGGAACCTAACTGTATCACATGATGAGCAGAACTTCTGGAACTTAAGCCTAGTTCCAAGTCAAGTTTTTTTCCATTCATATAGGAATGAAACAACTTCTAAATATACTGCAGTAAGACATGGTGATAAGGTTGGACCCATACTACCATTGCTCAGAACTGGCAAAATTATATATTCTGAGTGCTTTAGAGACAGTAGACCACCAAGTAAAATTCTAACAAGGAGACAACACTTTCTATCCCCTCCCTGTTAGTACTTTCATCGTGTTACCTATGTATTTGTGCACTTTATCTGTATAGATCTTAATGTCCTCTTCTTCTTTTCATTTAGGCAATTAGCCTTATTGTAAATAGATATATGTTCTTTGTTTATTTTTATGGTTATGTCTGTATATATTAGAATATTTTGTTGGATATTTTATTCTACCCACTATAGGCATTTGCCTCCATGTGTTTATGTTCATTGATTGTGATTCTTTGCAAAACCTTAATAAAGATTTTTTTGGAGGAAAAAGGGGGGACAACAATGAATACACAATGAATTTACACTATACTGAAACAAAATATGAAAACAAATCAAATAATGAAATGAAATAAGAAATAACACAAACAGATGTTCCACAAACATCAGTCTCAGTGCATCATTATACATTTGAACAGACATGAGGCAGAAGAAAAGACAGAGAGAGAGAGAGAGAGAGAGAGAGACAGAGATGCTCAGAATGACAACTATTGTTCCACTCAGCCCACAAATACCATTGGTACTTCAGTGGAATCTGGCAGAAAAATGAAAAAAAATATTAGCAAAGATTTAATTCCTTAGTCTAGGAACTGCTGTCAGTTAAAAACAAAAAAAGTCCAAGTAGTCAGATTTCTTGACATAGCAGGAGATGGCACAATGAAGATAATAGAATTATTTAATCTTACTGACAAGTGAAACAGATTTTGCAACCATACAACACAGATTTGAGTAGTGTTGTGATTGTAATAGAAATACGGCACATACTCTTCACTTTTCACAGAAATCAGGGAGCACAAGGATCAAAAGACGCATGTGATTGAATTCAGGCACAGAGTTAAAGAATGTGAATTTGGTGAATTACATAGATGCATAGTTAAATACCATACAAACAGCCATGAGACATTTAGAAACCTAGGCTAGAACACCCAACATCAACAGTTTCCTTCTTATCATTTCTTTGGCACAGATGGATAGAGCCCTGACTGGCACCTGGATGCAATGATTTTGATTAGACTCTAATTATTTTAGTGATCTGCTTCTGCTTAGTTACTACAACAGAGGGTCAAGGGAGAGCTGTATGCCCGGAAACATCTCCTGGGTTAATTCCTGGCTGAGCCCAGTAATGTATGTAATGAGCTTTCTTCAAGGTGGCAGGAATTTGTTTGAGTCACATTCAAATGAAATGGATGATATGTTGTGAGCGCATGGCACATCAGTCCCCTTGGGTAGTAATTGTGCTTAGAGTGTGAGATGATGGGCAAGAGTTACAGGAAAAACACTCCATCAGAAGCAATTTAATGCTGCCACTGAATACAGCTATCTTCCCAATAGCTCTGAACATAGCTAAAGTTAGACTCGGGGAGGAAAGTTTAGTTTGGTACAACCCATGATTAAGGAGAGTCACTGGGAGTTACTGATGATCAGCTGCAAGGAAGAAAAATACTGCCAAAAAAAGAGATGTGACAAGACAGCCTCAAGAAGAATTTGTGAGTAGCCATCCAATTGTCAAAAGTCTTGAATGTAACTATGGTAATATACAGGGTAGTTTATTACACATGGGATTTTCTGGGATAAGAGGCTGTCATGCCAATATGTCCTATTAATTTGGTGATACAGATTAATGTTCCTTTATGTATTTGAGGAACCACTAGTTCTAAGTAGAAATAGTAGGTCTAGGAGGGTGGAATCTTTCATGGCCCAAAAGTCCAAATATAGATCAACATGGAGCAGTCAATAGGACACTGAAAACAGAGAGAGGGTGTTCAACTGGTATGGATAACAAAGGAAATTGAGGTCTTGATTTATTTTGCCTATGAATCTCTGAGGTCACTCCAGTTGAGTGCTATGTTTCAATAAGTATATGCCAAAGATGGTGTTAAGTTCAACAGTGGGTAGGTAAGAGATTAGTACAGTAAGACTGCAATTTTTATGGTTCTGAATTAGATGCCCTTGCTTATAATTTGGATCATGTAGAGGGATTTTCTAACTACAGCGGAGACATAACAACCAAGATTGGAAAGTCAACCACAAGGTTGACTAGGTCTCTAATAGCAGTGCCATCTATATAGTATGATGAGGAATTAGTGTTTTATCAAAGTGGACTATGCTGCATTTCTTGGCATTTAGGTTTAGGCCATTGTCTTTCTATTGGTTGTTTGTATAGTGTAGCCCATCTTAGATTACCTTCACATTGGTGCTTGTAAAAATAACAACCCCTGTTTACAGAATACAACAAATTTTGTTAAGCAGTGGGGCATGATGGTGGATTACAGGCAGTCTCCGAGTTACAGACATCCGACTTACAGATGACCCATAGATAAGAACGGGCTGCCACAATTTTATGGAATAAAGTAAAAATAAATAAACATCTTTAAAGTTGCTCAAATCTTACCTTAAAATGAAGAATTCTGTTTTACTTTCCTTTTCCCCATTTGTGAAGCTGTTCACATGTCACATGTCTTGCTAGAGCAGTTACTTCCCCCATTATGGAGAACAAGAGATCCAAATGGTTAAGAGATCACTGTGTTGGTGATCTGATTTGTCAGGACTGCTCGCTTGTGCAGTGCACAGTATTGAAGGAGTTATTGTACTGTAGAGTAGAATGGGCAAATGACATTGTGACTCACTAGGGTCTAGATGACAGGAGGAGCTCTGGCAGAGGTCTGAAAGTTCAGGAAAGAGTGGAAAAAATCCTTGCATGATGCCTGTGGTACAGAAATGTGAAGTGAAGCTTAAAAAGAGACAAGCTTAACATATTTTTTGTATGGAATATTCTACTGTACAGTAGAATGTTCCATGTGTGTGTTTCAACTTACATACAAATTTGACTTAAGGACAGACTAAAAAATGAATCTTGTCCTTAACCCGGGGACTGCCAAAACATATTTCACCAAATGAAAAAACCACCCTTCTGACCAAATAAACTGCCTTGTCTTTCTTACCTTACCTTCTAACTATAACTCACTTCTACCTGTCTGCACCTCTGCCTTCTATCAGCTCTCTGTCTCTGACACTCCTGAACATCCTGCATCTGTATTCCGTTTATAATCCATAATCCCCACAGTGTGTGTACTTATAAATCGTTGTACACTGTTTTCATTCTCTTTCGTTCTGTTCACTAATTGAATGTTTCTTACAATGATTTGGACTTGCATAATTTTACATCTTTGCTAAATATTTCTGTACAAGATTTGCATGTTACATTTTATACTTTATGTACTTTCCAGGCTGAGACTAAAACTGGGCATTTCTGAGCATGTTGTAACCTGGTTAAAACATTAATTCATTGCAATATGATTACTGGCTTGACTCTGTGTAAAGTTGCAAAACTGATTCTTAAAATCAGAAAACAATTGCATGAAGTCCGCTTTGAGACAAAGTGAAGGGAGGAATCTATGCTTTAAGTCTCAGAATTGTTGTGTCTAAGGTAAAAAAGATATTACGTTTTTGTAAAAATGTGTCATCTGATTGAGATGATGATAAAGAATTGTGAAGTGTATAACATGTTTCACATGTAGAATATCAAAGAAAAGATTATACCAAATGAAATTCTAAAAAGGCCACAGAGTTGTATCTGACCTGCAAAGACATTCTCTAATTTGCATGCATTGCTATTTAATACATATATAGAGATACTTCATATAATTCTCTCATAATATTACTCAAGGTAATATTTTCTAGACAGAGGATTCATGATATTGGATTCATGATATCCTTATCTCAGGTAATGGTGCTCACTTTATGAATCAACAATTACATATGTTTTCAAAGTACTGGGCATCCAGAGATATTCAGACCCAGTGGACAATCTGAAAGAATAGTAACTCAAAGTACCACAACTCAGACAAATAAAAACCAAAAACAAGGCAAAAAGCAGCTGTAGTAGACAACGAAGTAACAGTATGACACCAAGAAATAGCGTAATGATCCTTTTTATTTTATTCTGATGAAGTCTACGGACGAAAGCGGAAATAAAAAGAATCTGAAAGAATAATTGAAATGTGGCAACAATAGTCTGTTCTGTCCTTCAAAAAAAAATACCTCCAATGTTGTAACCTTTTTACACAGAAATCCTGGGGTTTTACCTTTCAGTGTAATTGGTTATGTATGATCTGATGAGATATTCCAGTTTCAGGATATGAAATTAAGTACTTACCTGTCCATAAAGTTTGCTTAAATGTCATTGTATATATTTTTATTTCTTTATTTTCTTTTTGTCTCATTAAATCAAAATGAATAACTTTTGCTACTTAAGAAAACAGCAATGTGTCCTTTTTATTCACAAGAAATGTATGGAAACCTTTTTAAACGTAGCAAATATAGTTTTATAAAATAAGAAAAATACCAGGCGAAGGTCCAACAGCACATAAACCAAATACAACGTAGTATAAAATAAAATAAGAGTAATGTAAGGCTTTAATGAATACAAATAAAAATAAAATACAACAGTAACCACTTTCGTAGAGAGAACTCTACTTCATCAGACCATATAAAATTACTGTGAAAAAACAGATTACAAGGAAGTTATAACTTCTTTTTTTCTGGTGGCAATACCCTTACTTATGAGATGAGGAATATAGAATCTTCTTACCACTGTGGAGACATGGTGATGAAAGGTAAGGTTGTTGTCAACCTGTGTGCCCATGTCTCTCACCAATGAGTGCATACTTAGGGTGTTACTATTGATGTGATAGTTAGCAGGAACATCACTCTTACCAAAAGGGATGATAATACATTTTCTTGAATTGGTTTTAAGGCCATGATTTTGGCATCAGTCATTTGTTTGTGTAAAACCCTCTTGTAGGATGTTGACATTGTTTGGAGATTCTATGACTGCTCCCAGTTTGCAGTCATCATCAAACTTTGTCGACCACAGACCTTTAGTTTTAGCCTGCACTTTGGATAAAGAGAATCCAAACAGTAGCGGTCCCAGGACTGATACCTGTGGAACACCACTGGTTACAGGTCTGCTGTTGCAGGTGTATTTCCCTATTTTGACTATGGGTTATATAAATGAACCAGTTAGTGACCCATCTAATGATATACGGGTTGATACCTAGCTGGGTAAGTTTGTCAGTTATGCCTGAGTGGGGGCTAGTTTCAAAATTCTGGAACTTGTCCCCTTTTGCTTTTACTCTGTCTTTCTGCCCTTCTTATTAAGTAAAAATATTAAATGCCATTAAAATGTTTTTTCCTGTGACATGTAAAATGGCATCTTGTCATTTTTCTTGCTAATGGACTTGGCGACACAGAATGAAACAATTTGCTTCTTCACCCTAGTTTTAGAACATGCATCACTATCTCGTATATGTCAGTGCAGTAATGGACAGAAGACAGTAACACCAGTTATTAGGGTTAATATTCCTAGGAAGGACTGTCATATAAAGTGCTGCAGCATTAAGAATTATAATCTCAGCCTGTGTATGTAGTTTAGCTCTTGAATTTGGGAAGAAAAGAGCTATAAACACTGTCGGTCATTTTCTCATGAGGTGTGCATCCCTGAGCTTTATTGTTCAATAATAAATGTCAATTATTCCAGCTGGTAAAACATGAAAGACAGCCTGTGTTAACTGATTGTTGTTCCCAAAACTGAATACAAGGTGGCGAGGTTCATAGCATATGTATATCTTCTGAATTCCTACACTAATTACAAGTGCTGTTTCCTACAGGAATATCATATATGATTAAAGGATGTATGCCATGAACATTATAATTTATCCAGAAATGAACTGATCTGAGTCGTACCGAGGGCATGAAGGCAGTTGTATTGAGACCGAGTTACGCAAGGACGAAATAGTTCAGTCATATGGAAGAATTTTGTGACTCAAAAGCAAAGTATATACTCCTCAGAGGAAGCAAATCCACATAGGGTTTGCTGTGATATCTATCTGCCTTGCAACCTGGACAGTATCTAGACATTTGGTCACCCAGTTAGACAGGAGATCTGTCCAGTATATTAAGACCATGGCTTTTAGCAATGTAAGGTATAGTTGCTTCATCATCAGACTTGATGCTAGTATAGCACCAACTTCACTCCAAAGAAGATTCCCCCTTATGTTTAAAGAGCCATTTTAGTAAAAGATATGAAACTGAGTCATATTTGAGGTTAATGTTTTCCAGAAGTGCAGTCACTTTTGTGGTCAAGGACAGAAATGGACTACCTAGCCATGGTATAATAGTATCAGCACTAGAGTCAACTTCAAGGAATTTCCAAACACAAGCCCAAATTCTGAGGTCTATGAACATGGGGTGATTCCTCATTGGGGTGAAATATGCCACAATGACAAAAATGTAATTATGCAAACATTGATGCATGAACTGACCAAGTCAGCACATTCAGAGTTGAGACATATAGGTCCAAAGCTTCCTTTTAAAAATCTCATAAAATAATAACTTTTGAAATGGAGCTATGGTGCAGGATTTAGAATATAATCCAGATGTGGTAGGTGTTATACTGAAGAGAAGCTGAAGGTGCTAAACATAATACAAGGCCTGCTCCTATACAAAACATAGTTAGAGAAGCTAGAGACAGGGGAGTGAATAAGAACAGTCAAGCCTTTTTTAAACATACTAAGCAGGTAAGGTAGATGCTTACAATTTGGGAGGTAAGCAGTATTAAGTGCTTGGCAATAATGGGAAGCATATTAAACTTTGTCTGTTTAGACTAGCTATCTTACAGTCACCGTAACCACTTTCCTATTATTATTCATAAGTTCCTATGTTCTTAGAATGAGATAAACTGCAGTCAAGTGCAGTGACAGGCAATACTTCATGCAATTTCTTTATCCTGATCATTCATATTTAATCGCTGGCTCCTGTGAAATGCTTATAAGGGACTTTAGAGAATTAACTGTGCTGTGGATTATAGTGAATTAAGAAAAAATACAGTAAGTAGGTTAGCTGTTCTGCTGGCCTATAAAGAATTATAAGTATGACAAAAAATGAGCTTTCAAAAAATAAAAATATTTTCTTGGCCCACAATTATCAGAAGATAAAACATTTCATAACGATTAATTCCTTCTCCTAAGATCTGATTTCAGCACTCTGATGTTCTTGCTACAAGATACGTCTCTTATTAAGTTAAATAAAAACTTTGCTTCAGACTGCAGCTTCATATAAGACTGTTGAAATGTACTTGGCAGTGATGAATTCTTAAGGACAGACTGTACCTAGGGAACTTAGGGAACTAAAATTGATTAGCGAGTGTTCATGTAATATTTTGTTCAACCTTCTGCCAAACTACTTCTTAGAGATTTCAAAGTACAAAGAAATGACTGTCTTTTCAATTGCATTTCTTGATTTGCATGCTGTTGCATGAATGCAAATGAGTTGTTTATTACTTTATATTATATGGCTGATTCAAATAAAAGTGTGTGGTTATTCCAGTGTGAGGCAATGAAAAAACAGAACCCTTGGTAATATCTATCCCATATGAATCTATAGATCATTAAGACAGCTGAGGTTATTCTTTAGTGACTAATTCTGATTACAGCAAATGGCTACACCAGCTGGAAATACTTTGAGCAGCTACAACTCTACATTTTATACTAATATAAAATGTAAAATAAAAGGACAAAACCAGTCGAGAGGAAGTGAACACGGCAGGAGCTGTAAACGAAAAATAATGCTCACAAGGACATTCACAATTCCACTGATGTAATATGATAATGAGCTCCAACAGCTGAATTAATGTAATAAAAATCCACGATCCACTGAAGTACAAGCAGAACAGTTTATTACAAATCGAGTAAGCGCTTTCACCTACGTGGCTTCTTCAGACTCATACTCAATACTAATACTAGCAAGTTTAAATAACTTCCTGGGCGGGAACTCTACCAATTAAAACCACTCTGTTCAATTAACATACAATAAAAGCACACTATAAGCGACAGTAAAACCAGCATAATGATAAATGCTATCTAAACACATATAATAAAAACACGATCATTCCTCTACGAACATATCATGTAAGGCTGCAAGTACAATATATCAATAAATGATACATGAAAATGTGGACAAGTAGAAAATAACTGGATATGTGGAAAAGAATGGGAAGACTTGGCTGCTAGTGGGCTTTCAACCTTCTCATTTTCAAAAATGGTTTGACAGATAACTTTGCATTAAGCCCTGGGAAAACATCTGATCTAAGCTTCATAATCCATATGTTCTCTCTACTTTCAGTATGTGTCCTTATGTCTCCTCCCCTAATATTAACATTTACATTCTCTACAATCCTGAAGCTGAAAATGTGACTGGGACCAAACTCAAGGACATGCCTAGCTAATGCATTACTTTTATGCATCATCCTAATACTATACAAATGTTCACGTACACGGTCCTTCAAACATCTGTTTGTCTTCCCTATATAGGAGGATGTGCATGCTAAGCAAGTAGCAAGGTAAATGACATTACTGGTTGTACAATCACCATTCACTTTGAAAAAATATTTATGTTTACTGATAGGATGTATGAATAAAGTATTAAGATCAATATGTGAGCAAAAGTTACAATTGCCACAACTGGATGTACCACACAGTCGAGCAGTAGAACCAGGGTTCATGGAACGCTTATCACATAACAACCTTTTAAGATTGTTCTTGTTCTTATATCTAAAGCGTGGAACATCACCTAATGTCTCTTTAACTTGTGGATCAACCATTAAAACATTCCAATGGGCCTTAACCTTTGAGTGTGACCTTGCAGATCTTAACCAAAGGCTCTTGCAGCGAGGTTATGAAATGAATGAATGACATTTCTAAAGGTATAGAGGGTCTTTATGATTTGAGATCAGGTGTGGCCGCTCCATATTTTTCTGATAGAAGAACTGCTATCAATCAAACAGATGCTGCAATTAGTTCTGGTGATATTACCTCCAGCACAGCAGCTTTTTCTATTTTTTACACTAATGACATTGGGAACATTAAAGATGTGGTTAAGGCCCATTGGAATGTTTTAATGGTTGATCCACAAGTTAAAGAGACATTAGGTGATGTTCCACGCTTTAGATATAAGAACAAGAAAAATCTTAAAAGGTTGTTATGTGATAAGCGTTCCATGAACCCTGGTTCTACTGCTCGACTGTGTGGTACATCCAGTTGTGGCAATTGTAAGTTTTGTTCACACATTGATCTTAATACTTTATTCATACATCCTATCAGTAAACATAAATATTTTTTCAAAGTGAATGGTGATTGTACAACCAGTAATGTCATTTACCTTGCTACTTGCTTAGCATGCACATCCTCCTATATAGGGAAAACAAACAGATGTTTGAAGGACCGTGTACGTGAACATTTGTATAGTATTAGGATGATGCATAAAAGTAATGCATTAGCTAGGCATGTCCTTGAGTTTGGTCCCAGTCACATTTTCAGCTTCAGGATTGTAGAGAATGTAAATGTTAATATTAGGGGAGGAGACATAAGGACACATACTGAAAGTAGAGAGAACATATGGATTATGAAGCTTAGATCAGATGTTTTCCCAGGGCTTAATGCAAAGTTATCTGTCAAACCATTTTTGAAAATGAGAAGGTTGAAAGCCCACTAGCAGCCATGTCTTCCCATTCTTTTCCACATATCCAGTTATTTTCTACTTGTCCACATTTTCATGTATCATTTATTGATATATTGTACTTGCAGCCTTACATGATATGTTCGTAGAGGAATGATTGTGTTTTTATTATATGTTTTTAGATAGCATTTATCATTATGCTGGTTTTACTGTCGCTTATAGTGTGCTTTTATTGTATGTTAATTGAACAGAGTGGTTTTAATTGGTAGAGTTCCCGCCCAGGAAGTTATTTAAACTTGCTAGTATTAGTATTGAGTATGAGTCTGAAGAAGCCATGTAGATGAAAGCGCTTACTCGATTTGTAATAAACTGTTCTGCTTGTACTTCAGTGGATTGTGGATTTTTATTACATTAATTCAGCTGTTGGAGCTCATTATCGTATTACATCAGTGGAATTGTGAATGTCCTTGTGAGCATTATTTTTCGTTTACAGCTCCTGCCGTGTTCACTTCCTCTCGACTGGTTTTGTCCTTTTATTTTACTTTAAGTGTGTTTGGAGGAGTGTTCACTCTGCTATTTCAACGTATCCTTTTAATATAAAATGTAATTTTATAGGAGTATGATAGTGACTGAATTATGACTGTTGGATAGCTGAGAAAAAAAAACATAGCGGGAACTACTCTGTACCTATACATCATAAATATAAGTGGAAATTTGTAAAATGGAAGGACAGATCAAATGTCTAATTAGTTGATGGCTTTTGATAAATATGGAAACTGGCTTAATGCAAATGATCTAAAGAAATGTCATGTGATGCAGTTTTTCTAGAGAATTCAGTTGGAAGTCCCAAACATTAGAATACTCCTATCATGTCTGCTTTATTTATTTATTCATTTATTTATTTATTAACTGTTCTAATGAATTGGTACATCCAACTATCAGTAGGGTGTTTAGATTCAAGGTTAGTGCAAATTGCATGAATCAACAACTAGTCTACTTGGCCACTTGTAATGCATGTCCGTCATTCTATTTGGGCAAAACAGATCAGTCATTGAGGGACCGTATCTGTGAGCATATGTATTGTATCAAGAAACTGGATGAAAAGAGTGCTTTAGCTAAACATGTTTGTCAATATGGTTCAGCACATATGTTTAGTTTTTTAGTTATGCAACTTGTCAATAGTAGTCCTGGACTAGGTGATGTGAGTAATAAAGTGGAACACGTTGAGTTAAGGTGGATTATTTTATTGCAAGCTGATAAGGGGGCAAGCCTTAACAAAGTGGTTCCATTAAAACTTTACCTTAGGTCACATGATTTAACTAAATGAAATTGGATACTTTGTATTCATTATGTTTCAAGAATCTCATGTGAATGGAGATGCTTTTTTTATTGGATTATGTGTATATTTAAGTGGTTTGACTTGTGTTTGAATGTTTGATCTGAAGAAGCGTATTTTTACATGAAAGTACTCATCCTTTTATTAAACTTTTGTCTGGGATTCAATAAAGGGAAATCTCCATCTCAGAATAGTGCAGCAGTTTCTGCATGGAATATGGCCACCGAGCAATCCAGTAAAAGAGGCTGGGGGCGTGCACGAGCCTACCAGCACTATACTGACATGGACACCATTGAATAATGCTAATTACCTTATTTGCTTGTGAAAACCACACACTTGAGGTGAATTAGTGGTTCAGTAAGCAGGCAGGCATCTGTGGCAGAGCATTGTCCATTGCAGAAATGTATTTGGTTACAAACCATCTACATTTCTGCAAAAAAAGAAACAGAGGCATGACAGCTCAAAGTAATGACTATTAGGCATGCCAATGGCCAAAAATATGGCCATTGGCATGGAAAGCATTTCCACAATTATGAAAATCAAAGTTTATTTTTTGGGCCAATTTCGGCCATTTAAGCATCGGGCAGCAGAGCACAAATGAGACTGTGCAGAAATATAAAAAAAATGTAAAAAGAATTTTAAGTGAAATCTGAATTTTGCCATTATAGTGGGTAGCATGCAGAACCAAAACAATAACAGGTAACACTGGTTGCTAAGGAGATAGGCTCTGGTGTAGTGGTGTAACAAGGGACTAAGGCAGTGGGGTATGCAAATGAGCTAAATTTATTGAATAGCAAAATGGGAGACTGTATCCACCTGCACCTAACCGTGTAGGAGCTACAATGTTGCAGTGTAAGCAGGAGAAGCAGCTGACATGAAAAGGGTGTGTGTCATGTTTGGTATAAGCTCATTGGAGCTCCGCTGCCTCTATTTGCACTTTGCTAAGCACAGCTAAGCAAGGGGATGTGTCTGAGCTAGTTCATGAAATGCTGAGCATGTTCATTTCCCTGGTTGGGTCCTTTCTGCTCAAAACTGTTTACTATAGCTGCAGGAGTTTGTGCGGTGCACCATGGGGCTTAAACACAAAGGAATCAATTAAAAAAAAAAAAACAACAGGAACCAGCAGAAGTGTCTACATTTGATCAGTGGGCTGCACGGCATGCCACGGGGCTTAGAAGGGGTGGAAATGGGAAGGAAAAAACTGGGAAATATCAGAATAAATGCACTGAAGCATTAATAATATAGCTAGCAGGCGGAATGTATCATAGTCAGCCAATCACACAGACAGCATCTACAGCACACCAGTATAAAGTATGCAAACACCTTTCAGTCTGTTTTTCCCACAAACTCTGCACCATTGTTGTACACACTCAGGGGAGTTTTAACTGACAAAATGTTAGGGGCTGCTGTCACTTTGATACATCAGTATGTGCTAGAGGCTGAGGGTGGTGAGGAGGATAATGCTGACAACCGTCCCAGACTGAAGAGGAGAAGAATGTTCAGACCCAGGATAACTTACCAAGGGCTACATGATCTGGAGATACTAGAGTGCTACAGGGTGGACAGGGACTTACTCAGTGAGCTGTGCATGCCTCACCTCTGACCCAGAGCCAACAGAGGGGAACACATCCCAGTTGAAACCAAGGCATGTGTAGCCTTAAGAATATTAGTTACAGGTACATTCCAAAGACCTACTGGGGACATATTGGGTTCTCACAGGCATCTGCATCCAGAGTACTCCACCAGCTGCTGGATGTCATGCAAACACATCCAGTGAGCACATATATTTCACCAGCACCTGTGAGGAGAAGACCAGCAACATGCATCTCTTTCACTATGTAGCAGACTACCCAGAGGTACTAGGTGCCATAAACTGCACGCACATCCACATTTAGGCACCACCCGTTGAAGAGGATAGAGCCTATGTCAACCTCAAGGGCTATCACCCCATCAACTGCCAGGTCATGTGCAATGCTCAGAGCATTATCATGAATGTGTGTGCTGGCAGCCCTGATAGTTATCACAACTCCCATAGCTGGCATGCCTCACAGCTGTTCCAGTTATTTGCTAGAGAGGACATTCCGTATAGCCATCTGGTGGGAGATGCTAGCTATGCATTGGAGCCATGGATGATGACACCCATCAGAAATGCACACACACACACTGAAGAATGCCATAATGAGGCACATGCACAAACCAGGAATATTACAGAGCATGTGTTTGAGATGCTCAAGTCATGATTCTGCTGCCTTGACATATCTGGTGTAGCCCTGCAGTACTCTCTAGCCACAAGTGCACTCATGTCCATAGTATGTGCCATGCTACACAATATGATCCTGTGGAAACAGATGCAGCAGGAACATCACAGGGAAGGCATACACAGCCCCCCACCATTGCCAAGGCCCTCACAGGTACAGGAGGACTCGGAGGAGGTATATCCTGTACCTGCTTCTGTTGGCAGATGGAGGCATGCCCAGTCTGCCCAGGCCTTGGACAAAGAGGCAATGCATAGCACACATACCGACACTGTAGGGACCCAGGGACTGACACTTGTCTCTTGACTCGCACATGCAGTAAAATGGATGCCACACACATCACACTACCTGTATCTTACCATGTATAGGCTGTGTAGTGTGTGCATCCAACAGACCCAGCCTTAAAGCACCATCCTCACAACTGCACAGGCACAGGGTAAGTCAGTCTTCTTAACAATAAATGAATGGATAATACATTGTGGTAGCATAGCTATGGTATTGTTGCATGCATACAAGGGAATGGCTGGCCTACCAGTATTGCAGCAGATAACCAACAGCTATGTGGGACAACAGGAAATATATGCTCAATACTGGCTTCCCCAGAGAATGCAGTAATCTCCTAGGTGACAATTCTCAATGCAGTATACATGGGGGGGGGGGCTAACAAACTGGGGGGTCATAGGTCACATGCATGGATGTCAATGTGGGGGTCCCATACTCACCCCTCAGCCTCACCCAGCAAGTCAGCCATAGAAAACCATAAAGAAATGTCTGACAAAGGCCCACAAATGGGGGCAATGATGAAATATACCCATACAGACCTACACAGTAATATCACAGCAGGTCTTGCAGTTGCAGTAAGGCACTGAAGGGTGAGAGGTCTAAAACCCAAATGTCTGCCATTACATTTTAACCTGTGGTCTTTAGTGATATGCCTGTAATCTCTAAGACAGGCACCATACTATGCTAAATGGAACCAAAATGTAAAAGGAACATCAGCACAGTCTATGCAAACATGCACAGCTGACAGGTGTGCCCCCCCAACACACGCACCCATGTTCCCATAGAAATGCAGTAACAGTAATATTTTTAGGGTATAGGCAGCAGAGCACAGATTCCCAGGACTGTCCCAATCAACTTGATAACTTGTTGCATGTCCACAATATGCAAGGGTCAATAAGCTATGTATATGTGTGGTCAATACTGTCAGTATGTGGCCTGCACTTACCCCTGGATGTCATGTCGTAGTGGCCTAGGTACAGTACTGTGGTTCACAGGGTCCATGTTCCAAGAATTGCAATGCAATCTATTCTGCATGTCAAATTCAGTTACTGTAGGAGTTGTACACACTGTCCAGACATCAATACCTGTCACTGCAGGAAAGCTGGACAGGTCAGGGACAAGGGGCCACACATATGGACAGTACACAGCTCAGAGTAACCTACACAATGTCTAGCATACCCCTCAACTGCACAGACATTTTGCAGAATGTTCAGAGGTTTGCAACATATTTATGGTCTCTTTACAATTAAATTGTTGTTGTCTGGAAAATCACTGGCAAATCACAAAAGTCTAAAGTCAGAAAATAATGGCAGATTGTAGTGTCAGACTTTATACCCTTTAGGAAAATGCATGCTAATGCAAAACCTGTTATTGTATCACCTTTCTAGATTTGTAAGGCCAATAGTTAACAATGGTCAATATATGTAGGCCTTTGTCCCCAAATTACAAATGGCTTGGTCCAGATGTTTGGATCTAAATAGTTGGGAGGTATGGGGCTTAGTAGGACAGCAGGTATTTGAAGGACAGTGTACTGTCAGGTCATAAAAGGTTGCCAACTTACTGTGTCAGCACTGACATGTCACTGGCCAACATCCATACCCCTGGAATGACAGGTTGTCACAGAAGGAGCACACGTATGCCTTGTATAACTGTTCTACTTGTCCTAACATTGCATTTGCCTGCCAAATATTTGCAAAACAAGAAAGGGTCTTGTTGAAATATCCATGGCAGATAGTGGGAAGCAGATGTCATACCCATAAGAGAAAACAAGCAAATACCAAACTGGTCTCTCAACTGTCTATGTTTGGCAGAACAGTAGTAACACCCTGTCCCTATGTGTGTGCCTTTGTCTGACTGTCATAAATGGGCCTGTCCAGATGTCAATCTGTGATGGTTTGACAGCTAGGCCAACATGTAGCCTCATAATAACATATAGCAACACAAATTGTCTGAGGGCCACAGCAAATGTAGTGGTGCAATGATGAACAACCTACTAAATTGATACACTCAGAAGTGTGAAGTCCACAACTTTATGTATGATGTTACAACATTTACCCCGGTCACATCAGAATTACAAATAAATAACAGCAGCCACTGTGGGCAAAGCCTGTGACTGGATTACAGAAGGACAAAGAGACACACATAAGGGGAAGGGGAACCACTGGCCAGACAAATGGAGAATGTGCACAACATAACAAATTGTGCAGTAATATAGGTCGCATGTAGTGTATGAAGTCAGTAAACATCACCTGCAAATACACAACACACACCCATGTAAGTGGAGGTCCGCAACAAAACAAAAACCCAAACAAAAGACACCTCAGAGGCAACAATACATGAGAACTTCACAAACATACATACCACAGATCATGCAGATTCCACACACCAGGGTCTTGCAAACACTAATGCCTTACCTCAAACTCCAAACACCTGTCCAACACAGATAGGCTAACAGCACTGTCCCTCTGCACTATTCCATACAGACTCTGCTAAGGTGACCCCATCTGGCATACGAAGCAATCCAGACCCTGCCTTGATTGGACTGTCACACATCTGAAAGTCAAGGCCCACTCGATCAACCCGTAGGTGTAGCATCAACCTGGTCTGTGATATCAGTATGGCTTGTTGATGTGACAGATATATGTCCCACACACTCCCACATCTGTGGAATATACTCCTTGTCCACATCAAGCCAAGTGTCTCAATACCCCAAGTGATGTGCTCCCTGTATAAGTGCATGGGAAACACAAAATACAGTCCTGTGATTCCATCTGCATCCCTGCTGGACAGGGGCTCTGAGTGCTGACATTGCCTAGCATGGGCTACACTTCCATCTGCATGGATTATAAGGGCCTCAGGGCCAATACCCTACTAATGTAATTTAAACCTATCAAACTATACACAACTGTCTGTCAGTGGTTCACCACATTACTCTGTACTGCTCTGACACTGACATACCTGGAAGTCTCACAGTGCTATGTGGAATATACTACACATATAATGGACATTTCTGCACAGTAAAATACACTCTGTACCCACACCCATACCTCTCAACCTCTGATAGCAAGACATTTGGACAAAGTCATAAATAAAAGTGGGACAAAGGCCCAGTGATAGGCACATGTTGAAAATATTGCTCTTACAAACTAAGAAAGTTTGTAAAATAACGGGTTTTGCATTACCAGGAATGGTCTGAAGGTTATGAAGTCTGAAACACTAACATTTGTCATTATTTTGTAATGTCAGTCTTTAATTATTTGCAACTAACGTTCCATGAAAACACAAGTGTATGTAGAATGGATGAAACTTCTAGACAACCCCCTGGACAATCCACCAAAAAACTGTACACTTGAGAGGTATGGACCAGGATATGACTTTTCAGGTAAGAAGACTACTACACAAGCAGGAGATCCCCAGCCAGTGTATGACCAAGTTGCTTGACTGTTTATACAGCTTCATCAGTAAACCGGCTGTAGCCACACCTCTCAACTTGACCTTTTTGGGTAAGAATGTCTATGGTTGGGCTCATAATATTGGTTTGTGCATCATACATTTTGTCTTCCTCTGGTAAAGCACTGTGATTATCTAGTCCTCTGGTAAAGCACTGTGATGATCTAAGGATGTCTGTCACTAGATAATGACACAATACATTCCAGTGTCAAACTTCAGATATGTCAGAAAATGTCTGCAAAAACAAACCCTGTACCTCTAGCATATTCCTGTTTACTTTTGGGAGGTATGGCTGTAGCACACAAACTCCCAGACCTGAGTACAACTATCTCTGGACTGGGGTACCACTATTACTATAGAATGTCACACTGGGCATGCTCCTACATTTAGAGAATCACAGCCCATGTCGGAACCCACGTCAGACTATATAACTGTATTGTGCATATATGTCTTTGCATATAGGCAGCTATGTACACATTAACTGTCTCTATATACACCGATCAGACAGGATTACCCTCAGCTAGCTGCAGTTGTCCCATATGTGATATATCTGCCTATGTTGCGTGTGATGCACAGACATATATATGGACAGCATAGAACAATATGTCCAGCAGACACACACACAGACATAGGGAAGAGAGAGACAGACAGTGATAGAGAGAGAGAGAGAGAGAGAGAGAGACAAAGGGAGACACACACACACAGAGTGAGTCATACACAGGGATACCCTGAATGGCATAGATTGGGGTCCTGCTGCAGAGAGTGGCATACCAGTCATAACCAGTCGGATGTGCCAGCATGAAGGTGAGCTCAGTTGTGTAATTGTACTGAGGTGGGGGTTATAACATCACATCACCTGTCTTTGTGTGTGTGTGTGTGTGTGTGTGTGTGTGTGTGTGTGTGTGTGTAGGTTTAAGTATTAAGTGGCTGTTACTGCTCAGAACACTTCCCATTCCCTACTTCACAAGATTTGCTGATATCATTCACCTTAGAAGTACTATTGGACACCTGTCCACCCTATAAGCTCTGTAGCACATCCAATAACTGTATATCACTATAGTGCAAATACCTAGATAGGTAGGGGTTTTAAGCTCAGTCCTGACAAATTTAAGTATGTGCATGTGTGTGTTTGTTTGTTTGTAAGTGAAACAGTTTTAGGCCATTCCCACCCAGTACACTTCCCAGTGCCATACATTAGCATTCCCACTGATGTCATTCACCTTAGAAGTACCTTTGGACAGCCCCAGGCCTATAAGCTCCAAGACACATGCAGTAACTATGCAACATTATAGTAGAAATAACTAGATAGACAGTGGTTCTAGTCTCAGTTCTAGCAAAGTGTGTGTGTGTGTGTGTGTGTGTGTGTGTGTGTGTGTGTGTGTGTGTGTGTGTGTGTGTGTGTGTGTGTGTGTGTGTGTGTGTGTACAAGTGTTTGTAAGTGTGCATGCTTGTAGGATGAAGCATTTTGAAAACTGTCCCACCAACAACACTTCCCAGTGCCCTATATAAGTAGTTCTGCTGATGTCATTCACCTTAGAAGTACCTTTGGACAGCACTCAGCTCTATAGGCTCTGTTGCATGTGGGATAACTGCCTAACACTATAGCACAAATAACTAGATAGGTAGGGGTTCTATTCCCAGTTCTGGCAAATGTTTGCATGTGTGTACAAGTGTTTGGAAATGTGTATGTTTGTAGGATGAAGCATTTTGAGGACTGTCCCATCCACAACACTTCCCAGGGCCCTACTTTAGCAGTCCTGCTGATGTCATTCCCCTCAGAAATACCTTTGGAGAGGTCTCAGCCCTGTAAGTTCTATGGCACATGCAATAACTATGTAACGGTATAGTATAAATAACTAAATAGGCAGGGGTTTTATTCTCAGTTCTGGTAAATGTGTGTATGTACAAGTGTTTGGAAGTATGTATGTTCATAGGATGACATATTTTGAAGACTTTCCCACCCACAACACTTCCCAGTGCCCTACTTTAGCAGTTCTGCTGATGTCATTCCCCTCAGAAGTACCTTTGGACAACCCTCACCCTTTATGTTCCGTGGTACGTGCTATAACTATATAACAGTATAATACAAATAACTAGATAGGAAAAGGCAAAAATGAGCAACGGAGTACAGTCCCAAGTAAGCTGTTTTATTATAAAAATAATAATGTTAGCAAAAAATACGCTTTCGGCGAGCCCAATGTCTCACCTTCATCAGAAAAAAATACAAGCAACTAACTAACATTTTTATATGAAAATAGTTTCAATTAAATAATCAACAATTAATCAACTTTAATTTAATCAGTGCTACGTATCAGATGTAGGCATAATGAATCAAATTGATAAATGTTAAAGAACTCATAGAATAGCTTACATCAAAGTTTAAAAACTTATAAAAACATTATAATCTTCCTGATAACACATTATTTATGATTAAAAAGATTAATAGGGATATTCATGAATATCGTGTAAACAAAGCTTATCCTCAACCTCCATTATCGTCAAACAAACTTCAAAGTACTGTTTTTTATGGAAATAACCAAATTGAACTGCTTAATGTAGTACATGGTGAGCAAAATTTAATGTTGGAAAGTCATGACAATGAAGCTATGCCTCTTCGTTGCAGTGAAAGGCTTTTCAGCAATTCCAATAAGTCTGTTAATACAAACATTAACAGACCTGATAACAGTAAAAACACTATCTTTGAAGAAGTTTCTGGTAATAATTGTGATAATTCCAACAACCAGCAGGGTTTTCCCAGGAACAAGAAAGCCAGACAAGTCAATGGACAGGGGAGGAACAATCAGGGCAATTACAGGAACCGCAGAGCACAACGCAGGAGATGACAAGTCATTTTTCTGATCCATTGATACTAACAGACTCTAAGGGGGACTTTAAAATTTATAATTACACATCCTTCGATATTGATTCTAACTTAGTTGAGTTTTTTTCTAGAGGTTTATCTTTTGTGCCTGACATGTCATTTGATTTGGTCAAAACTATCATTGACCTTAAGTTATTTGTCAGAAAACTCAATCTTAAAATTTTGATGGGTGATGGAATGGTCCCATCTGGTACCCTTAGAGTTCCTAGTGTTTATAACCCCCCCACTGCATGACACTTTGCGTCTTTTGAAAAGATGTGTGAATATGACTTACAGGCTCTTAAGTTGAATAAATTCTCTCATAAGCGGCATTATAATATTACTAGTCGTGAAAGAGAGTTTCTGGTTCTGCTAAAGAACTGTAATATCAGAGTTATGAAGCCGGACAAGGGGGGGTGGTTTAGTTTTTATGGACAACTTTTTGTATGTTCAGAAAATGGTAACTCTTTTAAACACTGATTGTTATGAAGTTGTGGGCATTAATGAAGTTAATACTGCCTATGCAAAAATTAGGGGTATGATTGAGGATTTATTTCTTGAAATATTTATAGATCTTGATTTGTGTCAGTATTTAAATGTTCTAGCCCCTAGGTTACCGGTCTTGTTTGGCATTCTGAAAACTCATAAAAGTTTATCACAACCACCTTTTCGTCCTATTGTGGATGGCCGCGGTTCTATCACTGTTACATATGCTAAATATATTGACAGTGTATTAAGACCCTTAATCAATCTGGAACCCCAGATTTGTAAAGATTCCTGGAGTTTTCTCCAGGAAATCAAAAAGATTCCTTTTGACGCTATTTTCTGGTTTTTGACCATTGATATCAAGGACCTTTATACTGTCATACCACAAGAACTTGGTATTCAATGGGTACGTGAATTCCTTTTTGACAAGAAAACAGATGACAACACGATATATTTAGTTGAGACGTTACTGGAAATAGTCTTAGGTTCATAGGTTCATGTTCTACTGGGCTATCCTATCATGGGGGCAAGCAAGCCCATAAGCCTAGGGCTGGTTTCCTCGCCCCCCTAGTATGGGGGGAACTATACCCATTATTTTTCTGTGCTCTCTGTTGAGACACTGAGGTAATCCCCTGGGGTAGGGGTCATCTCCCATCCATTGGTCAAGGATTTCTCTTCTCAAGAAACAAAGGCGAGGTGCTCTGCCTCACATATACCGGGATTTTATTCCACAGCATAGGGAGTCTTTGGGTGATGAATTCAATAATAAAATCTATTTACAAAAATCAGGGGTAGCTATGGGGTCGCCCTGTGGAGGGAGTTTCGCCAATGGTGTGTTGGCATACTGGGAAAAGAACTTCTTGTTTTCTGATGCCACTTTTATGAACAATATCGCCTGGTACACAAGGTACCAGGACGACATGTTCCTCATCTGGAAAATGTCTCCCTCTGAAGTTCCTAAATTTTTAAGTATTATTTCAAGTATGACATCTTTTTTGGAGTTTACCTATAATTTGCAGAAATCTAGCATTAACTATTTGGATATTCTGATTATTAAAGACATATTTTGAGGACTTTCCCACCCACAACACTTCCCAGTGCCCTACTTTAGCAGTCCTATTGATGTCATTCCCCACAGAAGTACCTTTGGACAGCCCTCAACCATATGCGTTCCGTGGTGCATGCAATAACTACATAACAGTATAATACAAATACCTAGATATGCAAGGGCTCTATCCTCAGTTCTGGCAAATGTATGTGTGTGTGTTTGTGTGTATGTTTGTAGGGTAATGTAGTTTAATGCCCTTCCCACCAAGTACATTTCCCATTGCTATACTTTACAAGGGCTCTTGATGTAATTCACCTTAGATGTACCTTGGGACACTGTTAAATCTATAGGCTCTGTGGCATGTGTGATAACTCTGTAACACTGTAGTATACATAACTCTATAGGTAGGGGTTCTAAACTCAATACTGGCAACTGTGATACTGTGTGTGTGTGTTAGAATCATATCCCCCCTGTTTGTGTGTTTGGGTGAGAATCACATCCATTGGGGATGTGGGTTACACAATTTGGAGGCATGTACCACCCAGTACACTTCCCATTGCCTTACTTTACAAGGCCTGCTGATACCATTCACTGTATATGTACCTGTATACACTTGTCAGTCCTGTAAACTCTGTGGCATGTGCAATAACTCTGTAATACTATGGTACACATAATTAGATAGGTAGGGGTACTAATCTTTATAATGACACCTATAGTAGTGTGGGTGAAGCATATCCCCTGTGGTTGTTGTGTGTGTAGGTTATACAATTTTAAGGCCTGTTGACCCCCTACCCATAACATTACTTTAAAGAGCCTGTTAATGTCATCTGCCTCACATGCACCATGTAACACTATACAGCCCATACCAGTCATCTGCACAGCTGTACATGGAATAATAAGAGCAAAAATATGAGTACAGTGTGCAGTTAGGTGCAGTAAAGTATATGTAAAATAAAATAAAATGAAAACTGCACACAAACCTATAAAGCAGAAACTTTAATATATAATGAAACAAGAACAAAAAAGGTAAGCGCTTTCACGACTCACAGGCCGCTTCATCAGACAATGTTAAAACTAAAGACATTTGCTTATATAGTGCCATGCATAAGTCAGGTGATGTAATTAAACATTTAAAGGAATAAATACACATGGAAAGCAATTAGAAGAGCAACTAAAGATAAACCTTGTAGAACATTAACTACTAGAGTCTATGTATAACAAATAAACAAATAAATGTATAGTTAAAAAACATATAAAATATTTAACATTTTTTTAATTTTACAGACATGATACATATTTAATATTTATGTTTAAGGGGTCGTGCTTTTAAAAAAAGGTTTTAATGAAGACATGTTATTTAGACCAGGGGATTTCTCTGCATTAAGTAAGAGAATCCATTTTTATTCTGCAGCTTCTGTCCAATTTTCTAGATCACCACTTCTAATAGTATTATCAATAACTTGTAAGAATAAAAACTTAAAAACATGTGAGGAATCTGTATATATAATATTAGTAGATAGTGTATTGGTTGCTTTCTTATTTCTGATATCTCTGTTGTGATCTAGAATTCTATCTTTAAATGACCTGTTGGTTTTGCCCACATAATATGAATGGCATACTTGGCAAAAAGCAAAATAAATAACATTTTCAGTTTTACAATCAGCGTAATGATATAAAGAAATTTTAAAATGGCAAGCAGGATGTGTATAAAAGGCATGACTGTAAATATATTTACAAACAGAACAATTTCTACATGGGAAAGTGCCTATCCTGTTAGAACTAGGTTCTGTAAAATGTATGGGTTTGTAACAAAGATGCTGTTTAAATGATTTGTTATTTCTAAAAGAAAATGATGGAGTACTGCCAAATATGTTTATAAAATTAGGAATGCCACTTAAAATATTCCAGTGTTTCTTAATGATGTTGCAATAACTGTCAATATCCCTAGAATATTATAGAGCCACTTTAAATCTATCTAAAGAATGAACTGAAGGTTCAGGTAGAGTCTGAAAATACTCTGTACTCTGAAAATTTGCCCTTTAAGCATATTTTTAGAAATGTGTCTGCTTAAAGGGCAACTTTTCAGAGTACTACGGTTGCATAATGATGATATGGATGCTAACCAAGCTCTCACAGAATTGAAATCAGAATTTTTGGAGAGAGGATACTTAGAAACCGAAATAGACAACACAAATAAAGAAGCATGGGCACATAGATCCACCAGATGTAAACCGTTCTTTAATATTGCTAGTGATAGACTCTAGCTGAACCTTCAGTTCATTCTTTGGATAGATTTAGAGTGGCTATACAATATTCTAGTGATATTGACATTTATTGCAATATCATTAAGAAACACTGGAATAGTTTAAGTGACATTCTTAATTTTATAAACATATTTGGCAGTACTCCATCATTTTCTTTTAGAAATAGCAAATCACTTAAAACAGCATCTTTGTTACAAACCCATACATTTTACAGGACCTAGTTCTAACAGGATAGGCACTTTCCCATGTAGAAATTGTTCTGCTTGTAAATACATTTACAGTCATGCCTTTTATACACATCCCACTTGCCATTTTTAAATTTCTTTATATCATTACCCTGACTGCAAAACTGAAAATGTTATTTATTTTGCTTTTTGCCAAATATGCCATTCATATTATGTGGGCAAAACAAGATAGAATTCTAGATCACAACAGAGATATCAGAAATAAAAAGCAACCAATACACTAGCTACTCATATTATACATACATACATATTCCTCACATGTTTTCAAGTTTTCTGTCTTACAAGTTATTGATAATACTATTAGAAGTGGTGATCTAGAAAATCAGGCAGAAGCTGCTGAACAAAAATGGATTGTATTACTTAATGCAGAGAAATCTCCTGATCTAAACAATATGACTTCATTAAAACCTTTTTTAAAAGCACAACCCCTTAAACATAAATATTAAATATGTATCATGTCTGAAAAATTAAAAATTTTTTTTATATATTTTATATATTTTAACTATATATTAATTGGCTTATTATACATAGACTCTAGTAGTTAATGTTCTACAAGGTTTATCTTTAGTTGCTATTCTAATTGCTTTCCATGTGTATTTATTCCTTTAAATTTTTAATTACATCACCTGACTTAAGCATGGCACTATATAAGCAAATGTCTTTAGTTTTAACATTGTCTGAAGAAGCGGCTTGTGAGACATGAAAGTGCTTACCTTTTTTGTTCTTGTTCCATTATATATTAAAGTTTCTGCTTTGTAGGTTTGTGTGCAGTTTTCGTTTTATTTTATTGTACATGGAATATCCATGTTTGCAACCTATATGTGATTGGTGTCCCTTAACAATGAGCATTCCTGTGATATCATTGCTAAATATGTCACAGTTACCATAGTGACATGCATACCAGCAGCAGACATTGTACCTGACTGACACATCATGCTGCTACAAAGTCTGTCACTCTATCACTTGTGCAGGTTTGTAGGAGCAGTAGACAAGACCAATCGCTATTTCTGGTGGGTTATCCCACCATCCATGAAGGCATTCACAAGATTACTTGTTGTAAGAAGTTGTGTGTTATGTCCCAGGCATATAATCTATGTGGAGCATGTCACATGTATGTAGCACTATAGTACATACAAGTGGATATGAAGGGTTACTAATATGTCTATTGGCAACTGTGTATGTGTTTCTGTAGACACAGCTCCTGTCACTGTCTTTACTGTGTGTATGTGATGGCTATACCATTTTGTGTGCCTCCACCATGTGAACTCCCCAATTGCCAACCTAGTTTCAGCCCATACAGATGCCATCCACCGTACAAGCACAGTTACACAGTTTCTACCACCAAGGAACTGTGGTGCATGCAATGGTCATATCACTGTGTATTGTACATAAATAGATGGGTAGGTCATCTACTCTGAGAAGTGGCAACTCCATGTGCATGTGTACTTCAATGCATGTCCCCATGCAGCAATGTGTGTGTGTGTGTGTGTGTGTGTGTGTGTGTGTGTATGCATCGGATGGCTCTACCTTGTTAAGGGCCTCTGAACCCACCTTAGGCAATCCTAACAGCCCCTGCAATTGTCTCCCACCTCGATGTGTGCCCATAACTATTGCCTTCAGACAGCACCTTACACAGCATTACATTACTACACTGTACTATATTCACTCTGTGTATCAGACCCATATGAGCATGTCCCTGCATTGATGGTATGGATGATATGGTTTTGGTGCAAATAGCATCACATGCACAGGGTGCTGTGTGGGATTGCCAGAGGCCTAGGCTGGGCCATATGGTTGACATCATTTGTGTGTGTGTGTGTGTGTGTGTGTGTGTGTGTGTGTGTGTGTGTGTGTGTGTGTGTGTGTGTGTGTGTGTGTGTGTCTGTCTGTCTGGAAGGATGGTGTTCAACTGTGCTGTGCAGAAGAGCTGTGTGCGTCTGGTGGTGACCTGGCCTGTGATAGAGATGTGTGAGTGTTTGCACACAATCAAGACATGTGGATGCCCAACACAGTGCTATGTTGGATAGCCATGGACCGTACATGGCAGGATGTATGGTTCACTGCCTCCTGGCAGCGAAGTGGGAATTGGTCCTGCCGGGAGTCTCACTGGCACTCCCAGGACTAAGGACAGGTTCAGTACTACTCCCTGATGGAGACTGCTGTCTGCTGGATCTGCATCCCTGACAGGACTGGTCAGGAACATGTGCCTATGGCCTGCTCCAGTGTGGTGTGGACAGCACCCTCCATTCAGTAGTGCTGGTGGTACTGGCACTACAGGACTGTGAATGTGCAAGGCCACGTGCTCTCAGCTGATCATGTTTCTGACCCACATCTACCTGGCCAATGCCCTATTCCCACCACATGCTCAAGCACAGACATTGCATGGTCGAGCAGTAACAATGTCTCACCCCACCGTTTATACACGATATCGGCGAAATGACATATGGCATCACAAATGCCATGGAGGTCATCACACATGGCAGAAAGTGCTGCATTCATGACCCTGAGCATCTGTCTGGTGTTGAGCTCAGTATGCACCTGTGCCTCCATAATGGACTGTAACATGCGTCTGGTGACACCTGCTGTTGCACTTGCAACAGGGGCTTGATGGGCAGCAGTCCTCCTTCGAGCATCACTGTCCATCTGCCTGTGACCTCGCCTGCTCTCTGTCTATGGCTAGTGTCTACACTCACACTTGCCATAGTCCCCACACTAGTCTGTTCCATGCCACTACCTGCCAACTGTCCATTATCTGTGGCTGATTGGGACTGGGTATGTGTGGGCATACTTACTGTGTGAGGGGACATTGTTGTTGAAGGTGGGATACCAACCAATGGCACAGATTCAGGCCCTGACAACCCCACCTGTGCCTCCCTATGACTACCATCATCTTGAGAGTCCACTAAGACACTGACGTCAGATTATGAGGGGGAAGAGAAACCAACCCTCATGTTCACTTGCGAGGGGAAGACAACATATGTAAATTAATAGCCTGCAGTATTATGTTTGCTGGTACACACACACACACACACACACATACACACACACACACATACACACACACACACACACACACACACACACACACACACACACACACACACACACACACACACACACACTCCTGGTAAAGTCTGGCTTTGCCACCTATGAGCCCTCAGGCCAGACCTTACCATATTGCTGACTGCCACAATCCATCTCCTTAACAGCTACTGTATGGACCTCAACAAAGGTTGACAAATCCTACTGTGTGATTGGCCTATTAGCAGAATGGTAAGTGTGACCATGACCAAGGCTATTGGAGTGAGCTATACAGTGTCACAGAGTGTGTATGCAAGTACTGTAAGAGCTGGCTTGCTGCTATACAGACCAGCCACAATGACAAGGTGTAACGATATGTGATAATAACTAATGAAGAAACAAAAGAATACCCTATCATTGCAGCACCTACACAGTTCAGACTCACCGAGATTCATTGCAGACAACATTGCAGGACAATCTGCAATATATACAGGAAACATGTAAAGTACTAGGTACATAACTTCATAAGATGATACCAGGCTATTGGCATGGATGCCCTCATAAGCCTTGCCCAGACTTCTGCACATGCCCCTTTAAAGCCAGCACCTGTTTCCCCTATCCAGCTGGGATACACACAGGATCCCAGGGGTGTATTTTCTATTTCCCATGCAGTCATCTATCTTTGTCTTCAAGAAGGATATACACTTACTCTGCTAAACATGGGTAGGGAGTGTATTATACAGACAGTGTATTTTGTGGGACACTACACTATCCTGCCAACAAGTACTATATATGTCACAGACCAGGTGAAGGCCTTGCAGCACTTGTTGCTTGAGAGGGGTTTGTCTTACAGATATACAGAAATGCCATCAAGGCTGGTTTGGAAATGGCCTTGCATGCCAGACACAGGTCGCCTATAATCAGTCTGTATGAAACTGAGTACAGGGACAGGGCTTTCAGCCTATCTGTATAGGATAGGTGTTGTAGACCCTGGAACTGCCTGGTTAGGGACCTCTGTGGTCTCTGCAACTGCTGCATTTGCTTGGCAAGGTACATGCCAAAGGAGCCATTGTACTCGGTAATGCATCTGATAAGGGTTGAGTACAAGGCTGTTGTGGTCCCCTGGTTCCTGGATGACATACCCGTATTTGTGAGGCTGGCCATGTAGATAGCCTTCCATACAATAGTGCCTACACAGTGGGAAACTGTCAGGTTGCTACCAACCTTGGTGCACAAGTCTCCTCACAACTGATTGCATGCTCAATACATTGTTTTTATTGTGTGGATGACATCTACCACAGCAGAGGAAATGATGCATCTCCTGGTATTCAGTTTGAGGCAATGTTTCTTGCACCAGTCATTAATTTGAATATGGGCCTCTTGGAGGGTGCTCACATCAATAGGGGAATATAAGACAGTGGCCAACTTGCAATCATCTGCACAACTGGTCATCCACAGACCACTAATTTTATCTTGTACCTCAGAAATGTATATCTCAAACAGTAGTGGCCCCCCGACCATTCCTTGGGGTACACCACTCTGTAAGAGTCTACTACTAGAGGTGGCTTTCACTACTTTAACTGAGTGGGTACTATCATTGAACCAGTTAGCTACCTATCTCGTAACACACAGGTTGATGCCTAACTGTGTAGGCTTATGTATCATGGCTGCCTGGGGATTATTGTGAGAGATTTGGGATAGGTGAAGGTAGGCAGTGTTCACCATCTTCCCCTCGTCCTTGTGTTTGTTGACTGCTTCAGAGATATCAGCCAGGTTTAACAGGCCTGATCTCCCTTTTACAATACCATGCTGTGTGAGCTCAAGCATTTTGAGGTTGCCAATGTCACTGTTTATAAGGTCCTTGATATTGTCTTCCATGCCACTACAGATCAGGCTAGTTAGGCTAATGTGCATATGACTGGCTGGGTCAGTGGATTGCTCCTCCTTTGTGTATAGGGTTGACAGTGGCTGTCCTCTGTGTAGATGGGATGACACTGGTGCTCAGGCATTGGTTGACCACAGTGTGTAATGGAGCTGATAACTCACGCCTCAGTTCATGCAGGATGAAGCCAGGGATGGTATCAGGCCTATGGAGACTTTTGTGTGTTGCCTTTGAGATGGCATTATGGACCTGCTTCCTGATGATGAGGGGAGGGAGGGCAGGTGCTGTGCATCTCCATGAGTACGATTGGGTGGACAGGGGGGGTGATGTTTACACTTAACCTGTTTGCAGCAGGCTGGCTATATTTATGCCATATGTGTATGTCATGTTATTGGCAACCATTACAGAGCAGATTTGGGTGTTGCCTCTGGGATTGCAGACATATGTGTGAAAGGCCTAGTGATTGGCCTTGGTAGATGTGATCAATTTGCACTCAAAAACAGCCTTATTTGCTTGTTCAGACTAAGGTGTCATTGCTTCCAGTTAGGCACCTGCTCCTTCTTGATCCTGTCCAACAATTATTTCCACCTATTATGGTATTTGTGTATTGTTGCTGTCCACCACAGAGGTTTTCCCTACCTTGAGGGAGATGATGTTGACTATCAGGTATTGCTGAGTCCATACAACTATGTAGGTGCTCACATAGTATTGTAGTGTGGGCTTGGACACTACTGCTAGTTCCAACTGATGGGACAGTGGCTGTAAAGCTACTTCTACCTGCTTGGAGATTTATAGTCATTTTTGTAATGTTTATTTTGTTTGACCCTGACAAGGGAGGAGGGCAGAGGAGTTGGTGACCTCAACAGTGATGGGTATGTGGTCAGATCTTCCCAAGGGGGATGACACTGTAGGAGTGCTACAATGGCTACTCATGTTGGTTAGGACCAGGTACAAGATTTTTCCATCTGTTATTAGAGTGTTGATCAGCTGATCCAATGCATTGCCATTGAAAAAGCCAAGGAATCTTCGGGTGATCAGGTTCAGGTAGAATAGGTCAGGCACACTATGGTTGGGTAGTTAAAGTCACCCAGGAACAAGGTAGATGTTTGAATCCTGAAAGATTCAATCAAGTCCAGATAGGTGTCGTGGGTGTCCAGAGTCATGGTTGGAGGTCTCTAGCTAGCTATGATTTGAGTAGGTGTTTTGCCAACAGTTAACTGCACTTGGGATGTCTCCCATGTGTCATACTGTTTGGCCAGCCTGGATGTGTGCATGTGTATGGTAATGTTTAAAACTCCACCTCTTGTGGCTTTGCAGCCCTCCATTTGGGGTCTAAACGTATGGTGGGTTAAGTAACCTGACAAGGTTAGTGTGCCCTCCACAGCTGCAAACCAGGTGTCAGTGACTGCACATATGTCAGCATCCTCCAGGACAAGGTACGCTTGCAATGACATGAGTTTCATGGTAAGACCCCTAGCTCCTATTATAGCAAGACATCTGCACAAAGGCACACATCAATGGTGGGCAAAGGCCAGAAAATAGTGACACTTTATAAATCTAGCTGTGGCACACTTAGTTGCTAGCAAAGACAGTTTCACATTCACAGAATAGTCTGCAGGATATGACATCTGACATTCAAATGTATGCTATTATGTTATGACTTCAGTCTTTACTGGGATTGCAAGTGATTTGCCAGACAATACACAACTGTATGTGGCATTAACTACAAATATGAGGCAAATATGTGGTCAGTCTGCAACACTCTGGACAGTTGCAAGGTATGAGCTCAGTATATAACATACCGTTCAATACACACTTCTGCCCCAGTTGTGTACTATGCACATATCCCATATAAGTCTCTTACATTTGTAAGACAAGCATATGTACAACAGTAGCATTCACAGGTGACATATGAATATTTACAACATCCCATGTAGCTGGCATAGCAGTGCCACAGTCAGTGTTGGAAAACAGACACTCCAGTAGTAGTCATACTTGAGCTGACCTTTGCTGGGGTGACTCAGGGTCCAGAGCTGTGATCTATGTCTCTGCAGAGAGGGCCAGCAGGAATGGCCATAGGTACTGGGCAGTAACATTTGAGTCCAGCAAGTCTTGTTGTGACCTAGTGTTTAACTTCCTGTTTCACATTATTGCATCCCCCTTCTACATTCCATTATATGCTTAATTGATTGACATGCCTGTTATAGTGCTGAAGTGTTTCCTCAGAATAATGCTAATGTTTAGGTTTGGATAGTTGCAGTCTGTCTCTGTGTAGACATGTTTAGACCTGTTTTGCATAGGCAGCAGCCTGCCTTTTGTAGGTAATGCTCATGAGCAGATGATGGCCTGTGCACCAATTGGTGTCTCCCACTTGCTACTTGCATCCAGAGCAGCTGTGTTGTCTTTCTATTAGCCAATGCCATAGCAACACAGTGCTATAATTAAGTCTTTCATGTGGGCCTTGCCCCTTTTTCTTGCCTGTGAGGATGGCATTATGGAGGTTGGGGGCTACAGCTTCACAGAAGCTAGGTGGAAATATTTCTCAGAACAGGAAATGTGGAGACAGCCCAACAAAATGGGAGAAAAAGTTCCAGAATTGGGTATAGATTGTAGGTATTGCTGTTATACACATAGCAGATTGCTAGATTAAAACAAGGTTTGTCTTGACATACATTTTCTGCATGAACTTGACAGTGATATGTCTCTGACATACGTCTCAACTGTCCAGATGTCCACAGAATGCCCAGAAGTTTGCCTCTTATGTTTGGTCTGTTGCTCAGACAATTCCTGTTTTTGAGAAATCAGTAGGATAATGTGAGGAGTGAAGTCAGTAAATGTTTACATCCTTTTGTGTTTCAGAGATCATATCCTTCAGGAATGTTATGTTACAATGAACCCTGTAACACGAACAACTGTTTCAGTTTACAACACCATTATGTGAGATATCTCCCTCTTTTTGGCCTCCTGACCCCAAGTATGTCAGGCTTTGTCCAGATGTCTTGCAGTCAGAGGTTCAGAGGTATAGTATAACATGATTTAGTGATTTCACTCCTGATATCATCCCAGTAACTTAGCATACTCCTGGAAATGGTATGCAGCAGGGGCCATAAATATCGTCCCACACCCTGGACATTCTTTGGAAATATGTACAGTTGAGAGTTATGTGTGTCTGGCCATTGTTAACAGACTGTCAAGATTGTGCTGCAGTATAGTGTGTAAATGTTTGTTGGGCTGAGTAGGAAGAGTGGCAGATGTGAGTGTCATAGATCCTTTTCTATCTGCCTGTGCATGCTGCTACAGTTGTGGGTGGTCAATCAGGTGTATATGCTTGTAGGGGTAGACTGAAAAATGCCCTATAACACCTCAGGAGCTCCAGTAGACTGTGACCTTGGGCACTATATGTCAATGTAGTGTGCGACTGGCAATCAGGATATGTTTGTTCAAACAGTTGCTGTGACTGTGGTGCAAACAGATATGGTTGGAAAATTTCGCACCAATATCTGCTTTCCCTACAGTTACATCCCTGTAGTGCATGATATATTTGCAAATGCATGAGTAATTTCCCAGAGCTGATTTGGGGTACTGTTGTGTTGGTCTGACTGTAGTTCAGAATATGCTGGGTGAAATGATTGGCAGCTCTCAGTTTTTTTCCCTTCAGTTACATGACTGTGGTCATACCCCTGCACTGTCCAGATGACTATACACTGTCTATACACTGTCCAGATGCATGGCTCATATGTTTAGTCTGTTCCTATAGCAGTTGTGGGTTTCTGACAAATCATTGAGATTATGTGAGCATTGATTTCAGTACATGATGACAATCACTTGTGTTTCAGACCTGAAATGTATCAGAAAATAACCATGCTATTCTAGTAGACATCTACGCTTATAACAGACATAATTCAAATATACAACTATTGTTTGCCTTTTTACCCCCACTTTGTCAAGCTTTTTGCAGCTATATTGCAGTAAGAGATTGAATATATATATATATATATATATATATATATATATATATATATATATATATATATATATATGTACACATATATACACATATATATGTAGATACTGATCTACATATTAATGCCTTTTGTTCATTAATGTTAAAAGACCATAATGCAGGATATGTTTATTAAAGCATCATCAATCCTCAGTGCTCAGATGGAGTCATGGTATGTTGCTGTGACTGTAGTGCAAAGTTGCCTGGGTTCGGCACTTGGCAGGGCCGATTTTGTTGCTGGGCAAAACAAGGGCTGATGGAGTGATTAAAGTGCATTTAAGCAGTTGTAAGTGGGTTGCATGGTTTTGTGCAAAGCTAAGCAATGCTATCAGATGGTTAAGTCCTCTTAGGTTCCCTTAGAAGTGCTTATTCGTGCTTACACCCATGATAATCTTAAATAAAGAAAAGAAAAAAAGGGTGATAGAAAAGTGGTGAAATGGGGGCAAGCCAGGGGTAAAACATTAGGAAAAGCAGCTAGTGATGTGCAGGATGAGTGTAGGAAAGGACCATACCTCTACATTTCTTCTGTAGTAACAGCTGTGAATAATGTGTAGAATTTAAATTTACAACCTCACACGCCACAGGGAGAGGTGTTGGCAACAGATATTTGTAGAAGAATTTGTGGGTAGATTGATTAATTTCACTGTACATGCAGGCAAAATGTAGAGCTATGTATGAGTCAATGATTTTTTTGTGGGACAGATGCCCTTTTTTTAAGGTGAGAGTGGGATGTTGGGGAAGGGCTGTAGGTATGTTTGGAGAGGTAAGTTGGGTAGGATAGGTTGCATTCACAGACAGACAAGACAGACAAGACAGCAGAGAAGGGTGGTATATAACACATGAGGGAAGTAAAGACTTTGACTGGGAGGGTGCTTGGGAATCCAAAGCCCATGAGCCCCCAAATGAAAACAGTGTGACTGAGGTCCCCACCCATGGGCAATCACTACTGCACCTTCACAGCCCCAAAGGTGGCTGTGCTGGGGCTGGACAGGAGGGACAGTCTACTCCTTGAGGTGCGCCAGACTGCCCCCCATCTGGCATAGCTGTTCATCTAACTCCATGCGAGTGACGCTGCACACCATACCCCAAAACTGGCAGTGGGTGATGGTCTCCTCTCAGTGCCCGCAACCAGGTGGGGGACGGGCCCCATTCCCTGTGGTGGTTCCATCCAAAGGTAGTGCAGGACCAGCCGAGGAGGCAATTTCAGGTTGGGTCCCAGATGTACTGGGGCCTGGTGCCACGGCCAGATGAGACAGGACAGGCAGATCCACTGGGATCTGCCTTCCCAAATATGCTATGGTGTTGAGGTTTTACAAAATATATTGGTTAGTCATGAACAAAACATTTCAAAATTAGTTATAACAGCATGCATGGGTGTTCCAAATAACCCTATAAAACAGATTTGAAACAGTTGCATAGCAAACAGAACACATGCATAAAAGGAGCAACAGTATGGATTGTAACAGCATGCCAGTAACATTGATGGCAACAGGCCACCAACAATGGTGTTTGAACAAAGTATGTTAACATGCAACCAATCAAATACATGAACGATAACAGAACACAAGTCCCAACGTTAGGCTTTGAGAACAACATACCTGTAGTATATGAATGATAATTATTGATGTAGATAACGGGTGGGGGAGAGACAAAAAGTCAATCAACAACTATTTAGACTTCTATTTTAAACAACAGTACTGCTCAGTACTATACGGGTCTGCCCTCACTTTACATATACCTATGGCCCATAGCTTCTGTAGCATAAACATACCTGTTAAACTGTCAGTCTGTAATGGTATGGGGCAAAGTGTGACAACTCTGGGTACACAACTAGAGGTGACTTGTACATGTCAGGGTTACATATCTGGTAAAGAATGGGCACCCTGCACTGCTGTTATGCGAGTATGCTACTAGCATACTTCACCTGGTTTCCTATCTGTGTCCAGGGTTATTGGCAGCAAAGACCACCAGCTGTGACAGCATGACACTTGAGAGATATGTATCTAGAAGAGTGCATGTTGTATGTACTTATCCTGTTGTCATTTGCAGGTATGGGCTTGGACAGTGGAACAGTTGTACATGGTGTGTTAGTATATCCTTCATACAGCTACTATCAACATTTCTTTACCTGTAATACCTGTGGAAAAAATATCTGTTAACATACCTGACTGTTTCTACATTTATTCCTGATTCCTTGTGTGTAAATATGCACACATCCTACTACCATTCCCTGAATTCGAAACATGCCTGGGTGTGCAAAATGAGCACCTTATCTATTTTTCATCACACTAAGCTACTGGGGAACTGCTATTTCTTGTTTGACCGGTTTCTGCCTAATACTCTCTTGGTTAGACATCTGAGATGCATGCATGACAGTTAGTGTAATGTGCATTAATCCTTTGAAATAAAATCTGGAAAGCAAAGGGAAACACATGGCATTGCTGCATGGGACACACTGTGATACATTACATATTACTGTTCAGGGTTCAGAGCTTAGTGCAGTATATATTTCATATTTAATTTATATCTTGTTTTACAGCTTCACAATCTACAGTTTTTCTTAACAGCTGGTTCTCAGAACAACCTCAGTCAATGCATGTTGTCAAAGCCATATTTTCTATGGAGAACCTGTATACATTATATTTCTACAATAAGATACCAGAGTAAACACAGTTTGTCTTATAAATCTTTATTACAGTGACATGACACAGTGCTTTAGTGCTACATATCCTATAGATCAATATTAGTCGGAGGAACTTGATTTATTCATTTAACCAAGTAACAGTACACCTGCTGGCAGTAAACAATGTACTCCTTCTTAGTTATTTGCACTATATACTGCAAGATAGATTTGCACTCAACAGCCTGTTGGCACAGCCTTAACAGTCTGTCAGCATGGCCTTCAATGTTGCCGGCCCTCTCTGCTGCAGCTATAGGGGAAAAAAACAAAACATTAAGCATACCTGTCTGTCACATATTCAGGCTAGACTTTGGTACAAACTTCTTGATACTGATACTTACACACTACTGGAGCATTCCATGCCTCTGCATCTTGAATTCACTGGGCCAAGAGCGTGCCCTTCCTCCATTTTAGGTCGGCATAATGATGCTGTACCTGCTCACCAGTTCGGGGGATGCCAGTAGCATTGGTGAGATCATGTGCAAGATGGTTCCATGCCTTTGCTTTGTATTATGAGTGCTGGTACTGGTCCTGCAGCAGTTTCTCATCATGGTTTTCTACAAGGAGTCCAGCCATAATCCTAGACTCCTGAACGCGCCAGTGCTGCGACCGAAAGCACAATCCTTCACCAACGCCCATCTTAGTACCTGCACAGATCAACTAAAACAGGTTCTGGCTGTATTCTCATTTGTGAAATTTAAATAAAGCCATATTCCCACCATTTGCCATTATTGGAACATTTTAAAACTGTTGAGCCCAGCTTAGCGGTATGTAAACCTGCTAAGCTGTGTTTAGCAATGCTTAAAGGGGTATGTGTTGAGCGGTGCTAAGCAGTGCACAAATCTGGTTACCCGAGCTGACTCCTGCTAACATTTTCAATCTAAGCAATGCTTACACCTGCTAAGCAGAGCTCTACACTGCTAAACATTTTTCCGTTTTTCTTTATAAAAAATATCAGGTTATAAATTATTTGATCAGTACTGACATATTATAAAGTGTAGATGATTTTCTTTGCATGATGTCCCCCTATATGCTTTCATTACATTTCCTTGGGGTGTGACTATACTGTATGGGACACTTGTGTATACCTGGGTGATTTCACATGTTATATGCCCTCACGCTTCCATTTTGGACCAGCTACACTACCCTGGGTAACAAATATCACTTACTACATAATTTTATATAGCAAAATTACTTTTGACAATGCTTTCCCATGTAAAAATAAAGTGCCTTCCTTGGTACTCAAACCATAAATGCCTGCACATAATGCCAGGATTCTAACCACTATGTTATGTCATCAGTAGGATTTTAGCTGTACATTTTTATTTAGTTCCTATGGGATGTTTAAGCAATGCTGTGCAGAGGGACGTAACATGCAAACCCATTCAGCTATGCTTAAACATACCTTAGAATGGAAAAAAAAGGAAATTAATAAAGTCACTTTATTTATATGTATCAATACTCCTTGTAAGTTACAGTAAGGGCAATTGTAAGTAGACAATTAATGACAGATTTTAAATAATACTATTACAAACTTAGAAAGTTGATAGAATGATAGGTTTTGCATTAGCATGACTTTTCAGAAGGATGTCGAGCCTTCAAATCAAATGTTTGTCATTATTTAATGGCTCCAGTCCTCTGCTATTTGCCATGAAGGGATATATATTTGGAGGAACACACCAAAAATATGAGGCAGACATTTGGACATTCTCAAAAACCTGTACAGCTGAGAGGTATGGCTGTACTGCACTTTCACAATGGGAGTGTGTGTAACAGTACCTGTCACACACACCCTGCATTTATTTATAGATCTCCTGACTATTTCAGTGTCTGTGGACACAGTTTTACTATTTATATTTGCTTTCAGTGTCCACGGACACTGACAAGCATTTAAAAGAGCCGTATGGCACTTTGGGAGTGCAGGGGGCATGTTAGATGTGAGGGAACTAGTTAAACATGCCCCCTGCACTCAGTAGTGTTTGTGTCCACTTAGCTTTTGCAGTAGCACATCTTCATGAATATGCAAGGCATACTGCTGTTAAGGCTATGCAGAAATGGACATGGTTCACTCCATGCAGGAATAGCACTATTCCTGTACAGAGTTTGTTGAATCCTTGCCTTTGTCTTAACTATAGCCATGTGGTGCTCCATTTATGCTTTAAAATTTATTATTAGATATTTGTCTTCTATCAGAAAACAATCTTCTGCACAAACTCCATAAGCCTAAACTAATGAGCTGAAGAACAGAACTAAAAATTGTGTGCTGGGTTGCCAAATTTTTCTGGTAGGTAGAAGCAATTCAACACCACCTTGCAGTGCTAGTAGAAATGTGATAACCAGGTGTGCCCCCACAATGATGCCATAATGGGGAGTAGAGTATTCCTACCAAACTCAGAATGCTACAACAGGCATTTTCCCTTTTACAGTGCATATTGCATAAATAGCAAGCAACATAATCCAGACATGAGCAGGGCAAAGATGGCTGTCCTACAAAGTAACTCCGAGTACTTTCTAAATGCACCCAAACTCACAGAACCACTTGTATGTTGTCCAGAATAATGCATGCATGCATGCATGGCAGTTTAAGCTATCTCATGCATGCAGTATGTGACCTCATAGTACACATATGGCATGCTCTGGGGTTGTTTTAGAAGAGCACAGTTCAAAATTTTAATAAATGCGCTTACAATCATCCCTATGGTAGTAAAGTGACAGTTTAAAAATGGACACCACTGTTCATTTGCACAGCCCTCTGAGGTTCAGAAAATTAGAGGCACTAGCCTTAGTACAATTCCACCTGTATGTGGAAACTGATACTATAGACATTTTTTCCAGACAAAGAAATAATGCTTACAATATCAGTTCCTGTTTTCAGGTAGGGCTGTTCAAGTATTGTTTCGGAACATTGACTTTAATGGGTTACCTTTTTCTTACAGGTTTTACATTGGCTTTCAACACCATTCTAAAAATTCAATGTCTTACAACCACTGTGAAACCAAATTCCATTGGAAAATGGATATTGAACACAGAGATTCCTTATTTACCTGTACAGTTTGAGGCATCCTGGAGTCTTTCTTTGGGAATCAGGAGATGTATAAGTGCCTGTGGTAACCTGTTGACTGAAGAGTAAATCATTTTAGAATCCAGCTATGTTAATGCAAAGAATTGCATGAGTTCTTTGCAGGAGAAAAAAATAATTTCTGGTATAAAAATAATGAAACTAGGGACAGGCTGTGAAGAGAAATAAATCTGACATTATCCAAATCTATGGATATGTGCAGAGCTAGGAATATTACTTCAATGCAGTTAAAAGGATAAATGAAGAAAATGAAAGTAAGGAGAAAAATGGTGCATCGAGTAACAGCAGAAACATGTTAAATAATAGGAGGTGGTGCTTATTTATTTATTTAGTTATGTATTTTTTTTGTTTAGTTGTTTGTTTCTGTTTTAACCAGGTAGCTTGACTACTCAGAATGACCATGTTCAGCTATGAGCTGCTCATCCAAGAGCATGACAAAAATAGTATACATGTACTTAAACAGTGCAACATTTTGTTTCTACCTTCTGTGTAACAGTACAAGTACGTTTCTGCTTGCATAGCTTTTAAATACATCTATCTCCTACACTTTTGTTTCCTGTATATAAGTTATAGTATATCAAAAGTATATCAAAGCACTTAGGGCTACGTGTACTACAAAGAATTATTTCTGGGCACCAGAGCATATGCACTTGTTAATGTGCTCTTAAAATGTTTTTAAAAAAAATGTCCCCCTCAAAAAAATATCCTTTCAGCCTTTACAATTCAGGTAGATTTCATGGATCCACTTTGTGAACACATTAACATACTGGTTATGATTAGTGTCCCAGTCTTCATTCTCTATATTGTGTATTAAAGAAGAGAAGAGAATGTAATCATAAAAATCCTCAGTATTGTTCGAATATAGCCATCTCTATCTATATGAATATTTGTATATGAAAACTTATTATTGTTGTTATTATTATTAATAATACTAATAATAATAACAAATAATAATTTGCTATTAAACTTATTCAAAGTTCTTCCTAAGGATGGTAAAATAGCTCCCTACTGAAATGTAACCACTTGAAATGCTAAGTGCCAGAAAGCTGACAAAAGATCTGGGGAAAAGTGGATCTCGAAAATCTCTCTTCTCCTTAAAACGTCTTTTTGTGTGGATGAGGGCAAGCCAACCCCACACATCCCAGGTACTTTTATATACCAACTTCAAGATTGCCATACCATGGAGAAAAGTGAATATTCTGAAAAATAGCATCTCAAACTTAATATGTAAGCCTGTTCTTTCGGCCATTCATTCTCCATAGTTTGGAACTTGGTCTAGCAGATTATGAACGTATCATCTTGGAGCTTATAAACAAGGACATAGGTAACCTCCAAACTCTGGACCCCACTCAGTTTGGGTTTGTAAAAGGTAGGTCATGTCTCTTAAACCTGATTGGCTTCTTTGAAGCAGTCACCAGAACCGTGGATGAGGGTAAGATGGTCACACAGCCTATCTTGACCTCCCCAAAGCTTTTGACACCATCCCCCACTCTGGAATTATAGATGAACGCATTAGACTGGGCATAAATCCCTATGTCACAAGATGGGTGGCCAACTGGCTCACTGACAGAACCCACACAGTGAAAGTAGCAGACTCCAAATTCAACTTCAGACCAGTGACAAGTGGAGTACCACAGGGTTCAGTCCTGGGTTCTCTCCTGTTTGGCATCTACTTCTCAGAAGTCCAGGCTAATACAGCAGGTCTTTGGCTAATGAAGTTTGCAGATGACTGCAATCTAGGTGCCATAATAGAATTGCCTAATGATGTGGACATTCTACAAAGGGGCCTCACTGAGGCTGATGCTTGGTATCAAAGTCATGGCCTCAAGCTCAATGCCAAGAAATGCATTGTCATCCCCTTTGGGAAAAGCACAGTATCCATGAACTACCACATAGGCGGTAACCTACTAAACACCAAAAGTGTGATAAGTGAGACCTTGGGACACAAGTGGGCAGTAGTCTCTCCTTTGATAATCAAATCACCACTGTAGTCAGGAAATCCTTCTACATGGCACACCTCATCACAAAGGGGTTCGCCTCCAGAAAAAAGAGGTCATTGTTCCACTCTACTCATCCCTCATCAGACCCATTATAGAGTACAATGCTCCATTTGGCATGCACCTCACAAGACATCTACAAAAACTAGAAAGGCCACAGAAATATCTCACTAAAAGGATTACTAGCCTCAAACAGATGCCATATGCAAACCATCTCAAAAAACTCCAACTCTACTCTGTCATTTATCACCTACTCAGAGGCAACCTCTGCCTAACATATAAAGCCATGTCAAACTCAGATCTGTTGAACATGCTACAGTTAAAGAAACTCCAATCCCTCTGAGCCACAAGCTCCAGAGACCTTAACCTTGCCACTACAATAAACAGAACATGCTGGAGGGATAGATTCCTGTCCCAGAGGCTTTCCATGCTCTGGAACAGACTACCAATTCATGTCAAGCAAAACTCATTAGCCCTCTTTAAGAAAAATCTCGATAATCGGATGGGAAATAGGGAATTCACCCTGGGGATTACTTCTGTGGCTCTGCTAGACAGGAGTGCAGGAAAATAACTTTCTTGAGTGGGAAAAGCCAGGGAACTTTTTTTGGCTAGGCTTATATAGACCCCAGGGCCGATAGCCTAGTACCTACCTATGAACCTATGAACCTATGAATCTCCATGGCAATAACAAGATTTGTTCTGAGCTACTAGACAATGGTACCTCCTGGACTGAGCCAGAAAATATTGCCTATATACTGGCTGACATACTGAGTGCAAATTTTACCCCTCTCTGCCCACCAAAGGACCAATCACAATACCAATACACTGCCAGGTACGCAGTATTACTACTGCACAGGTTAAAACATCAACTGTCCAAGACCAAGAATACAGCTTCTATGGGACATGACAATATCCCTGACTATGTTCTACATGAACTACAGACTGACCTGGAACCTCACCTGTGTGCCCAGTTCAATCACAGCCTCACCTCAGGCTTTGTCCCTACTGAATTGTGCACTGCTATAGTCACCCCTCTCCACAAAGGAGGTGCGACTGCAGACCCTGGGAACTACCGCCCCAACTGCCTTACAACTCTGTTAAGCAAAGCTATGGAGTGCATCATCATGCACCTAATAAACAGGGATATGGGAATCCACAGACTCAGGATACCACACAGTTTATTTTGTGAAGGGTAGATCATACCTTCTCAATCAACCTGGTCAACTCTTGAAGTCAGTCACCTGAGCTGTGGATGAAGGCAAGGTGGCACATACAGCCTACTTGCTCTGGCCAAAGCCTTTGATAACATTCCCCACTCAGGCATCATGCAAAAACTCACTAACCTAGGTATCAACCCCTATATTACTAGGTGGGTTGCAAAATGGGTCACAGATAGGACTCACAATGTGGAAATAGCTGACTCCAAGTCAGACTGCTGAGCAGTCATAAGTGGAGTCCCACAGGGTTCTGTCCTGGGTCAGAGAAGAAGCTACTACCTTGTCATGTGGCGAAAACATTGGTTGTATTTTACTTTTTTAATAAACCTACGTTAAGAAGAGCTTGGTTGGACTTTGGTGATTGCTGTTTTTTTATTATTTTTTACTGTTTATTTGCTTTCGCTAGCTGGGTCATTTAATGTTTGGTATTAACTTCTCTGAAGTTCATGCCAACATGAAGGGACTCTGGCTGACAATGTTTGCAGACAATTGCAAGTTGGAAGCTATTACTAAATATCCAAATGATATTGACATCCTACTGAAAGGCCTCACTGAGATCAATGACTGGTGTGAGAGCCATGGCCTTAAGCTCAATTTCAGAAAATGTGTTGTCATCCACTCTGGGGAAAAACCTGTTCCCATGAATTACCACATTGATGGTAGTCCCCTGAACAAAGAAGGCATTACAAAAGATCTGGCTACACAGGTTGCTAGCAATGTCTCCTTTGACCGCCACATTGCCACTGTGGTCAGAAAGTCCTTCTATGTGGCACATCTCAGAACTAACGCATTAGCATCCATGAAGGAGGAGGATATTGCCCCCCTGTACTCTTCATGACAGAGTGACACATTTTGTTTTAGCATAAATATTCTGATGGATGTGAGGTAGGTAAATTAATTATATGTCCTCATTTTCTGACAACAATCATATCTTCACAGTGATTTACCAGAGAAATGAGAATAATCTGTAAAACAGACCAGAAATATGAGAAATAAACCCGGACATCCTGAAACAATACAGCTGGTTGACAGGTATGCTCAGAACCCGTTACTGCAATGACTCTGGACCAAGGCTGACAAAGTGGTGGGTGGAAGCCCTGAAAATTGGGATGTAGCTGAAGTACTGGCATAGACAGGCTAACACAGTTGCTGTAGTAACACCCTCCTGTGTGCTCTAACATATATATAGTGAAATATCACAAGTAATTGAATTAGGGAATCCGCTATGGGTAATTACACATGTATTTGCAAATATATCAGGCACTACAGGGGTGTAACAGCACCGACAAACAGACAGCAGTGTGAAAGTGCATACCCACAACCAATATCACCACAGTTACAGTCAGATACCAGTAAGTCACTTGAACAGTAGAGTATACGGACTGTGTGAACAAAGACATCATTGTTTGCTACTCACACACTAGACCTACATATACAGTCCCAATTCTCAGTGTAGTTTGAATCCTGACCTTGGTACAGGACATGTCTCAGTCTGCCCCTACAAACACATGCAGCCAATAGATCAGCAGAAACTGGAGCAGCATGCACAGTCAGATAAAGGAGGATCCATAACACTTACATCCACCCCCTCCATAAACAGCCCAAATAACATGTGCACATGACGTGTAAACAACCATGACAGTCTGTTAACAATGGCCAGACATACACAGGCCTCTCAACTTGTACAGTTCACCTCAAAATGTACAGGCTTAGGATTCATATCTATGGCCTCTTCCCTGACATGTTTGTGGGTCTACTACATCACTGGGATGGTAGCAGAAATGAAGGCAGGAAATAATGATAATAAATACATTTGAGCCTCATTGATATGTGGACAAAGCCTGACATCATTTGGGGACAGAGGCACAAACACAGGGGTAGAGTGGACATATTGCTGTCATACATTGAGACAGTTGCAGATGTTACTGGATTTGTTGAAACATATCCTATATGAGGAATATGACATCAGAAATACCAATAGATGTGAGTATTTACTGACTGCATTACTCAGAGACACGACTGATTTACCAAGGACACCAACTGTCTGGGGAACAGACAAACCATAACAAGCAAATATGTGGCTAGTCTGTGGATGGCGTGCCAGTGGAGAAGTATGTCAGAGACATATCACTGTCAGTCATGAAGTCACTCAATAAATGCATGTCCACACAAACCCTGTCAATCTGTCAATCCACCATGTGTATAACAGTACTGATGACATAGAATCTGTCCACAAATCTAGGGATATTTCCTCCATTTTGTTTGGCTGTCTCCACATGTCCTGTCCTGTGATGTATTGCCACCTACTGTATGTGTATCTGTAGCCCACCACCTCTGCAATGTCCCTCACACAGGCAAGGAAAAGGGGCAAGGCCCACATTAAGGAATGTCCCATATATCGGAACTTGCAGCAGTGTCCAGGCCCACAGCACAATACTATGTGGGCACCTACCTAGTGGTATGGCCTTTGCAATACCTGAGATCTGCACATCTGTAGAGACGGCAGACAGAAAGTACATAGCCAACAGGTTATGCATTAGGATGAATGTTTTGAAAGATAGAAGTCTAAAACTGAAAGGTATGCCATTACTACCTAACAGCAGTCCTCAATGACATGTCCAAAAAACATAGTAGTCTACCGTTGATATCATAATATCATATCAATATCCAATAGGAGATATGCAAAAACATACAGCTCAAACACCAAGAACAAGACATTCAGTACTCAGAGTCCCAGCTTTGCATGCAGGGGTCTATGGTTCTAGTACTACAATCTGCAATCTACTTTTACTTGGAAAAGCACTGTTAAAAGTGCTAACATAATGATACGATATTACTATTTTTGTCAATCCGTACACTGTAGCTAGTGTAACATGCAAGTGTGACTGCATATAACCTGGGAGAGTACCCATGTATAAAACAAATTCAAAGAAAAAAGATTGTAGTACTACCAATGTATACCCATGTGTCCCATACAGTACAATCACACCCCTTGCTACTGTAATGAGAGCAGATAGAAGCATGTTATGTACAGGAAGTTAAATGCACTTATTAAAGATGTCATTACCCTGCTGTTTTATCAGACTGGAACATGACCAATTGTTACCAGGGCTGAGCCATGCTTAGCAAGTTTAAGTATTGGTTAAATATAAATGCTAAGTAGATTTGCGCACTGGTAAGCAAAGCCTACACAGTGTAAGTGCCTATTCATTTAACCATATGTTAACACCACTTACCATCACACAACTCTGCAAAAACATGCTTAAAGCTGCTCAAAACTGCCTTAATCACTCTGTATCCAACAGTCCGTGTTCTGCCTAAAAACAAAATAAGCAGCTCTTTCAGATCTTGAACCCAGGACCCTACACACCATAGCCAGAGCATTATACCAGTAAGCTACCTCAGACGCATTGCTTTGGGATGTTTTCTTAAACATACCCTTCTTTACAACCAGTTTACAATAGGGAAGAGACTGTGTAAAGAGGAAGGATTGGTATCTACAAATACTCTTTCAGCTTTTCCAGATTAGGAGTTGCCACAGCGGAACTCCAGTCTGCTAATGATTGGCAGTGGATTTTTACAGTGCCAAGTTGCCACCTCAACACCCAACCTTCAAGGAAGGCACACCCATTCACACATGCACCTACCTGCATGTCTTTATATTTCACTCGACCATGGGGAGGACATGCAGATTCCACATAGAAGGCGGTCCAGCAGAGAATTGAACGAGAGAAACTCTTGCTGTGAGACGAATGCTCACCGCTCCACCACCGCGTCCATTTTGGCATCTAGAAATACATATATCTGAAAAGAAACATAAACATAGCAAGAGAGAGAAAGATATGTATGGAGATACATATATGTGTATCACAGTTTATAGATATATTACAAATAAATACTGAGGTGTATATACATATATGTGTGTAAATATATATATATATATATATATATATATATATATATATATATATATATATATATATATATATATATATATATATATATATGTAAACAAATATATACACACACACACATATATATATATATATATATATATATATATATAGAGAGAGAGAGAGAGATCCCTATATATATATATATATATATATATATACATGTATATGTATACATATATATATATACATGTATATGTATACGTATATATATATACATGTATATGTATACGTATATATATAGGTGTAAGTTTTTTTATGCTCTCGTGTATGGTTGACATTTCAAATGTCAATCATATGGTCTCGTGATATGAATTTTGACATTGTGAAATGTCAACCATATCAAGTTGACCCATATATATATATATATATATATATATATATATATATATATATATATATATATATATATATATATATATATATATATACACACACACACATATATATATATATATATATATATATATATATATATATATATATATATATATATATATATATATATATATATATATATATATATATATATATATATATATATATATGCATACATGTCTCAAAAAGCCCATACAAGCATATGCTGCTGTTAAACCACCCATAACTGGGGCAGCATGCACAGTTGGATACAAAAGGACCCATGACATTCACTTCTGCCCCCCCATACACAGTCCAAATAAATGTGAACAGTACACTGCTACAAAATCATGAAAGGCCATACACAATGGCCAGACATTCAACAACCTCTTAGCAAAACAACTAAAATTACTTAACACAGCAAAGACAAATACAGCCAGGCAGTAATTCACACATGTTTATTATACTCTGATGTCTTGGCCAAAGCCTTCAAGGAGTAAATGATTACATGAAATAGTTGCCTCAGTCACAAGAAGCAATTAACACGTAATTACATAATTAAATACACAGCCTTCAATTACACTCATTTGACCGCCTATGGGATAAAGTATCACATTTAATATTAGTACATTGATTCTGTACATAACAATTTTCTTTTATGAATGTTTCTTCAAATTGAGGAACAGACTTTTTCCACAGCAGTACCTTGGAACCCACTATTGTCCCCATGGTGAGATTTATTCAAATGTACAGCTATGGAACTGTCTTATTTCTTATCAGTAATATGTCTCATATGTTCTGACAGCCTAGTTTTAAAACACATGTTACTCTCCCCCACATAATGTATGTTACAAGGGCATCTAAGAGCATTCTCCATACACCAGCCTCTTGAATGTACAGATTCCAACATGTTTTCCTGCCTTTCCTCTAAACAGGAATGACAGCACTAAATGATGTTAGACCATTATACCTATCAACCTCCTACTGTATGACATCTGGACAAAGCTTGACATAATATGTGGACAGAGGCCCAAATACATGGCCATACTTGAAATATTGCTGTTATACACTGAGAAAGTTGCTGGTGTTACAGGGTTTGTTGTAACATAGGTTCATAGATTAGTACTAGGCTAACTGCCCTTGTGAGTTCATAGGTAGGTACTAGGCTATCGGCCCAAGGGCCTACAATAAGCCTAGCCAACAAGATTCACTGGCTTACGCCACCCAAGAAAGTTATTTTCCTGTGCCACTGTTGAGTAGAGACATTTTAAGCCTAGCCAATTAGCTGTTGTGAGACTCAAACCCTGCACCTTGTGTTTATAAGGAAAACATCTTAACCATTAGGCCACCCTCCCAACACTTTGTATATCTATATTGTATATGTATAAACATATCTTTCCTGAGGGATATAAAGTCAGAAAAACAAATAGATGTTAACATTTACTGACTGCAATCCCCAGAGTATGCTATTGATTTGCCAAGGACAATGCCTGTCTGGGGAACAGACCAAACATAACAGGCTAACCTGTTGCCATTATGTGGATAGTCCTACATTTTAGAACTATGCAGACACAGAACTTTGTCAGACTGAAACTCATGCAGATGTAGCATGTTCAGACAAACCGAAGATAATGTTGGAGAAAGTAATATCTCATCTGAACTTTTTGTTACAGGATATGTTCATTTGGAAATGCCCAAATTAAGTTCTGATAGCAAATTTATGTCCCCAAAGAATAGTCAAGCTATCAATGCCTTTGAAAATTTAGTGTGTAAAAAAGTGGTAAAGAGTTATGGTCATTTTTTGAAAAAGTTCAAGTCTTATAATTTGAATAAAGTGGAATGGATGGCCTTGCAAGAACTTAGAGCCAATAAGGCTGGAATGGTATATAAAACAGTGGATAAAGGAGGGAATTGGATAATTATGAGTGTTACACAACATGATGAGATGGTTTCAAAAATATGAGTGGAAGAGGGGTATTATGTTAAATTGCAATAAAATCCCCTGGCAAGATTTTCAACTGAGTTGGATGAAATATTGGAATGGGGAGAAAGATTTGGTTTTTGAAACATCAAGATGTAAAACAGTTGACCATGAAAATTCCTAGACACCCATATATGTATGCTATTCCCAAAGTTCACAAAAACTTGCTTAATACCACAGGGAGACCCATTATATCTGGAATAGGGTCCTTTTTAGAAAATGTTAACATCTTTTTGGACTTCCATCTAAAAAAACATTTACTTACTATACCCTCACATGTTAAACATACTCAGCAATTTTGTGAAGAACATGTTAATTTGAAATGGGAGGATGACTACTTTTGGGTGACAGTAGAATTTTACTGCCTTATAATCAAATATTACATAAGATGGGGTATGGAAGCAATGGCCAGGAAGTTAGGAGAAGGTCCACATTCCACTTTTTTGTTAAATTTGTTAGAATTTAGTCTTACCCATAACTACTTTACATGGAAAAATGATTTTTTTTCTACAAGCAAAGGGGACAGCGATGGGGCAGCATTTGCCCCACCATATGCTATCATATATATGGCCAATTTTGAAAACCAATTTATGACAGTACAGGACTATTATGTAAAAAAAAAGTAGTCTGTTATAAAAGATACATAGATGATTTACTTTTCATCTGCAAAGGTGACCAGTTGGAATTTGTGGAATTTATGGAAATTTTGAACAAGAACATACATGGATTGAAATTTACGTGGGAAATTGATGCAGATAATATACCATTTTTGGATGTTATGTTTTACATTGATGAGAATAAAAAAGCCAGCACAAACCTTATAGGAAGCCCACAGCAGTAAATAACTTGTTGCATGCTACTAGCATGCATCCCCCACATTTAATTGAATCGCTACCTTACGCTGAATTTAAAAGGATATTTTTGAATACCTCTGAGACTGATTTAAAGAAGAAAAATTTGGATGAAGTATATATTAGATTAAAAAACAGAGGTTTCAATGATGATACATTACAGATAGCAAAAAATAAGGTGATAAAGGGAGGGGGAAAATGTTGGTTTCAATTATCAAGGAGAAATGGTCAGAAATAATTTAGAAACTAACATGGATGAAGATGAGAAGTTATTCTTTGTAACAAGATATTCCAACTTTTCTCCGATTTTGGAAAAAATTGTTAGGCAAGCATGGGAGATTGTCTGTGAAGTCATCTCCGTAGGCTTATTGTTTCCCAGACAAATAACTTTTTCTTACAGTAGATACAGTAATTTGAAAGAGTTATTGAATAATAAAAATAAAAAGTTTTCATTTAAGTCTTTTTGATAATACAAGTAAAATGTTGGGACATACTGCTGTGGGAGATGTTCTATTTGTAATCATGTTAGAAACCTAGATGGGGAAAAAGATCAATGGAAAATTATATAAGGCCACAGAATACTACAATACTGTGATAGCTGTACTATAGTGTATATTATAGGTTGTGATTTTCATCCAACTGTATGGTATATTTGTCAGACTACCAGGAAGGCCAAAGTGAGGATCATGGAACATCTGGGTGATGTGAGAAGAAGGAAATTAGAGAGTCCTGTAGTGATGCATTTCTTGTCCAAACATGGGGGTTTGGACAAGAGTTTATTTTTTAGTATATTAGCATGTCCGATTATGGGAATTTTAAAAGGCAACTGAACAAACTTGAAAGTAGAATGATAATTAATTTCCATACATTATGTCCTTAAGACATGAATTTGGAAAATAATCTTAATATTCGATTTGCTAGAATAATAATTGAATGTTTGCATCACAGTAGGTATGCATAAAAATGAGTTCTTAATGTTAGGAAATAAAAATGTATTTTAGATTAATGTGTTAATTTAAAATGTTGTATTATGCATTTTATTTTTAGTGTTAAATATGTGATGCACTTTAGCACGTCACTTTGAATTCTGCATAAAAGGACATAATTTATTTGGGATCTATTAAATACATAAAGTATGTTAAAAGATTGATAAATAATCTATGTAAAAAATATCTGAGAGATATTTCAGAAATTATAAAGTGTGTTTGGGCTTTAAAATGTATTTTGAGTAATTTTACATAGCTTGTTCTTATGAACTGCCATCAATGGGTTACTAATAACTTGATTTAAATGTATAGTGGAACTAATTAAGTTCACTAATTGAAGTTAAAGGGTGTATATATAGTGACGGAATGATAATGAAAAAATGTTCCAACAGAAGGTGAGAAGCCGAGGTACTAGAATGTTTTGCGATAAAGAAGTTTTGTCCTGCCTGTGGCATTCCTGTTCCAGATTTTGCTGTGTTTCTACTATTTTGTGGTTTGGAATTTGAGATTGCTTATGTTTGGATATAGTCCTCAGGATTCATGAAGCTTGCTCCAGGTGCAGGTGTAGCGTCAGCATTCTAACACCAAATATGGCCGCCGAGCAATTCAGGTACGAGCTGTTTCCACGTGCACTATCAGTCTACACTACGCCCGCACAATTCCTGAGTCTTGTATGCTAATTACCCCATGTGAAACAGTGTAGCATGCAAATGAAGGTATGTAGCAATTCAGGAAGTGGTGCAGGCGTAGTGTAGGCAAGCAGACATATAAACCATAGAAAACGGTTTACATTTTTGCAAACATAAAATTGGAGCCATGACAGCCGACCAAACACATGTATTATAATGTTAATATATGCCAATGGCTAAACATATAGCCATTGGCATAAAAAAATGTACAAAATATAAAATGAACATTTAATATATATAATCTCACAATCGTGACGTGGAAGCGCAAGGCAGCAGTGTGCAAAGGGGATCACAAGGAATATATAAAAATATAGAATAAAACCACAATGAAACACATAACATGATTCCCACATAATAGTCAATGGCAGGCATGCTACACCATACTCATGGTGCAAGGGTTGCTAAGGGGCAGTGACAGTGTTATGCGCAGTAGCTAGGAATTAGTAGGCAATGCCATGCAAATGAGAGGAGTAATAGTGAATCACAGATTTCCCGCTGGTGTAAGGATGCACATCACAGTGTAGCATTATAATACCAAGGTGAGCCCTTGAGATAAAGATAACATCAAGAGAGAGGTGTGTCACCATTGCTGTAAGCACATTGGAGCATTGCTAATCTGGTCTGACCCTAGCGAGGCAAAGCTGCAGGATAGGGGTGTGTCGAATTGCCCATAGCTATGCTTAGCTGAGAGTACACAAGGTAACCGAGTATGCATGTGAACAGAGATGAAAACGTGTGTAAATCCAGTAAATAGGTATGTGCGTTGCGCACTGCAGCTCATAGGTTCATAGGTTTATACTAGGCTATCTGCCCTAAGGCATTTATAAGCCTAGCCCAAATTTTTGTGGCTTACGCCACCCCTTATATGAAAAAATACTGTGCCCATTAGTTTGTTGTGCCTCTGTCCAGCAGTGACACAGAGATGATTCCCGGGGTAAACCTACGATCTCCCATCCACAGGTCAAGATTTCTCTTGAACAAAGCCAGCGAGGTGCTCTGCCTCACATGGACCGGGATTTTATTCCACAGCATAGGGAGTCTCTGAGTGATAAATCTATCCCTCCAGCACGTCCTATTTATATCCGTGCTAAGGTTTAAAGCTGAAACAAGAAGGATATAGGAAAGAAATAAGGAAATGCTGCAGCAGTGGAATTGGAGTACAAAAGACTAATTAAAACCAAGGAGCCTACAGTGGGCCATTGACAACAGCTAACAAGGCTGCAAGCAGCTACCTGCAGAACAGGGAAGGGGAGGGGCTGTACTGCAAAGAAAACAGCAAAGTGTCAAAGAAGAACAAAGGCGATATGCAGTATATCAGCTACAAGGCACAATTCGCCATGACTAGGTAGGGAAAGTACAAAACAAGAAAGACGGCAGGTGGATGCATGCCTGATAATGGGAGAGGATCCAGGTCTAAAAGTGAATTAAAGGGCAACAGAGTAATCAAGGCAGGCAAGTAGATCTCTACAGTAAAGGTCCCACACTTGCAGTACTCATTGCAAAACCCATAATTAAGACATGCAGCAGCTGGAATAGTTCATACACACCCACTTACATCAGCAGCATCCATAGCACAATACTATAAAGTGTGAAAGCACCTCACACACAGTTGTGTATTCCCATACACTCTGCACCAGTGGTGTATACAGACGGGGAACTTTTATTATGTACATGTTAGGGGCTGCTATAGCTTTGATCCACCAGCATGTGCTGGAGACTGAAGGTGGTGTGGAGGATGATGCACATGACTACAGCAGGAACCAGAGGAGGAGGAGAGTGTTCAGACCCAGGATAACCTACCAGGGCCTACATGATCTGGAGATAGTAGAGCATTACAGGATGGACAGGGACACCCTACAGCAACTTGTGGAGCTGTGCCGGCCACACCTCAGAGCCAGAACAAACACATCCCAGTGAATACGAAGGTATGTGTAAGCCTGAGAATACTAGCTACAGGTACCTTTGAAAGACAAATTGGGGATATCATGGGTATCTCACAGGCATCAGCATCCAGGATACTCCACCAGTTCCTGGATGCCATGTTACCACATGCCAATGCGTACATATACTTCCCCCAAACGCAGGACGAGTTGGCCAGCAATATGCGTTTCTTCTACCATGTAGCAGAATACCCTGAGGTACTGGGTGGAATAGACTGCACATACATACACATCAAGTCACCACCTGGTAAGCAGGGAAGGCACTACATAAACCGCAAGGGATACCGCTCCATCAAATGCCAGGTCATGTGCAATGCCCAGGGCATTATCATGGATGTGTGTGCTGGCAGCCCTGGAAGCTATCACAACTCCTCTATCTGGCATGCCTCACAGCTGTGTCGGTTATTTGCCAGGGGGGAACACCCCAAATGGCCACCTGGTGGGGGATGCTGGCTATGCACTGGAACCGTGGATGTTGACTCCCATCAGAAATGCACACCCACCCATGCAGGAATGCCATAATGAACCACACGCACAAACCAGAATCATCACAGAGCGCGTGTTTGGGATGCTGAAATCACAATTCCGTTGCTTGGACATATCTGGTGGATCCTTGCAGTACTCTCCAGGCACGTGTGCCCACATCTTCATAGTGTGTGCCATGCTACACAATATGGTCCTGCGGAAACAGCTGCAGCAGGGACAGAATGGTGAAGGCCCTCACAGCCCACCAACATTGCCAAGGGCTCCACAGGCACAGAGGTACTCAGACCACAAACACCCTAAGCCAGCCCCAGTAGGCAGACGGAGACATGCCCAGTATGCCCATGACTTTGCAAAGAGGGAACGTATAGCTCACACACTGACAGTGTAGGCACCTAGGGACTGACACCTTTCTCCACCTGCACACACAGTAAAAATGGATGGCACACACACAAGACTACCTGTAAATTGTCATGTATAGGCAATCTACTGTGTGCATCCAACATAGGCAGCCCTCGACTATTGTATACACAACAGCCAGTGGCACAATGTAAGTCAACACCTGAACAGTAAACTAAGCTGTCAGCATATGCAGATACTGTATGTATAGATACATAGGTAGGTACTTGGCCAACTGCCAGAGGCCATTCATAAGGTCAGCCAAAATGTGTCAGCGTTTGCCACCCCATTCAGTCATTAACTGTCCCTCTGTGGAGCAGAGCCAATGGTGAGATCCCTGGGGTGCATCTACTGTTCCCCATCCACCCTTCAAGGTTTCTCTTGCAGAGTGTTAGTGAGGGGCTCTGTAAAATGTAGTTAGGGATGTTGCTCCAAAGTATGGAGTGTGTCTGTGACAGGAAGCTGTCCCTCCAGCATCTTCTAGTTATTGTTGTGGCAAGGTCAGCTCACTACAGTGTGTGGCTCACTGTGACATGGATTCCAATAGGTGGAGCATATCCATCAAGCCTGAGTTCGACATGGCTGTATTGGTCAGCGGAGATCATCTCTGGGTAAGCGAGATGCCACTGAGTAAAGCAGGAGTTTATTCAGCCTGGCTACATAGGCCATATGTTGGAGGCCAGTATTCCCCTTGGTGAGGTACATTCATGGACCCCCAGCTGTTGGACATGTCCTCTGAGGTACATCTCACATGGATTATTATACCCTATGATGGGACTGATGTGTGATGAGTAAAGGGGCACTATAACCCCAGTATGTCTAGATGGGAATCCTTTAGTAGTCAGATGGCCTACATAGAAGGATATCCTAACTACTGTGGAGATATGATTGTCATAGGGGAGATCACTATCTACCTTAGTCCCCAGATACCCCATTAGCTCATCTGTATTAAAGTGGCTGCTGCTCATGTGTTAATATGTGGGTGCCAATTCCACATTGGAATGACCGTGCAGTTAGAGGCACTTGGCTGGAGGCCATGTCATTGGCACCCTGTGACGTTCTCTGTGAGGCCCCCTGAGGGATGTCCGTGTCAGCTTTATTATCAGTCATGGCTCACAGTTTGCAGTCATTGCCAAACATGGTCTGCCATAGTCCACCTGTGTTTGTCTGTACATCTGAGATGTATATGCCAAACAGTAGGGCTCCCAGGACTGTGTCCTGTGGGACACCAGTCATGACTGTTCAAAGAGTTGGACCTGGAGACCACTAGTTGTACCATGTGGGTTGTGTGTGTAAGCTGGTTGGCAACCCAACCTGTGATGTATGGGTGAGTGTACAGGCTGGTGTGTTTATCAATAATACCTGAGTGTGGCATGGTGTCAAAAGCCTTGGTGAAGCCAAGGTAGTATGTGTGAACCACCTCCCCTGTCATCTAATGTCTCGGTGACTGTATGTAAGATGTCAAACAGGTTCAGTAGGTATGAACTGTACTCGACCAAGCTGACCTGGGTTGGGTCACATGTTCGAAGGTTATCAATGTCATTGTTAATGAGGGCCATGAGGATGTGAACCATACCATGGCAGACCATGCTATTCAGGCTTATGGGGTGGTAGTTACCATGGTCAGTTGTGATTTCTCTGTGATGGAGTGGAATAACTGTTGCCATGCACCACTGTATGGGCATGTCGCCTGTGGAGAGGCTGAGGTAGGAATTCTTAATTAGGAGGGGGGCAGATTGTCTTGTACAGTTTGCAAGATGCAGTCCGGGTCAACATCTGCCTAAACTGACTCTGTGTTCTGCTGTTAGAAAGGGCCATTTCCATCTGTGTGTCTCTGATGGTTGGGATACTGTACCTTTCGGGTAGTGTTGTGGGCTCTTTAGGGGGTGAAGTGTGCACCGAATGTATCTGCAAAGATATTGCAATATCAGTAGGGTCAGCATATTTTGCGCTACATTTCACTGGCACAGTACAAATCTGTGTGTCACCACGTAGATCCTTGACATATTCAAAGAAGGCTTTGTGGTTATCTTTCAAATCCTTGCATACTCTCCTGCTGATGTTAGCCTTGGATGATGTCATGAGGGACCTATGTATCACACTAATAGTGGTCATAGATGTCTGCCTTTCATGGAATTTGCTGTGTGTCTGGAACACTGTCCTATGTCTGTAGTATAGCCTGTTTTTTGCAGAGGTCCACCAGACCAGTGTCCTTGTCTAGGAGGAGTGAGTCTTGGTTTACCAGTGATGGCACGATCCATACATCCATGTAGGGGCTTATAGACTGCATTTGTAAATCTGTCTGTATCTGGAGCAATGTTTCCCCTTAGTGTGGGGGCTGTGAAACCCACCACACCTGTCACTAGTAGTGTAAATGTAGCTGTAGGAAAGGTGTACACTGTGGTATCCATGGGTGGGGGGAGATGCTAGGGTGCGGAAACAGTGAATAGTTCATGGTCAGATCTAACCAGTGATCAGTTAACCTCCACTGTGGTGCACCTGTTGCCCATGTTGGTGATGACCACATCTAGTAGCTTCCACCCCACGTTAGGGAGGTTACCACATGATGCAGGGCATATGAGGTGATACATTCCAGGAAGCGCTGGTCCTGGAAGTGAGTACAGGAGTATGTTTCCCAGTTAATGGTATGGTAGTTGACATTGACCAATGTCAGGGTGTGTGTTAGGACTGTTGTGTTCTCCAATGTCTCCAGGTAGGTGGAGTGGAGGTCATTGGTCATGAAGGGTGATCCGTAGAAGGCCACATTCCACATTGCTGTTGTGGCTGATGGTATCTGCACATGGATGATCACAGGGGTACCATGCTGCCCCACTAACCTGGGGATGTAGGTATCCCTGATGAATATGGATACAGCCCCTCCATGTCTGTCAGTCCATGTTCCGTGGCTGACATGTGTGGTATGGGTTGTAGTCTGTTAGTGCTGGTGTGCTCTCAGGAGCTTAAGACAGATTGCAGTTAATGCACAGATGTTGATGTTGTCCATCCTGAGGAGTGCTGTGAGTGAATGCATGTTGTGATCACAACCCCTGGTGTTGAGTAGCATAATCATTGAATCTGCTATTGTGCTGTTTATGGAGCTGGTATTCACCTTCGGGACACTCCTAAATAAGGCACCATGGGGGTGCCAATAGCCTTGGCTAGTATTCCAAAGTGTAAGGCTGACACATAGGCCGGTATGGTATCATTGCATGCATGTTCCCCATCTGTGCTTGTTTTTCATCTCCCCTGTAGGTAATATAGTGGTAAGCAATAGAAAGCCTTAAACTTATACAAGTCTTCTAGCTTCCAGGACAGGCATTTGAAGTGACTAAGTATCAGTGTTCTGTATGTTCTTGCTGTGCTCAACTGTTTCCTGACTACATGGTGAGATCACACTGTATATTGTGATCTGAAGGTCTGTTCATTCACATATTATGGCTGTGATGGCCTGCATATTAGAAGTGCACAGATAGCCTACTATCTGCCCAAGGGCAATTAGAAGCATAGTAACAGTGTGTCGGCCTTCTCCGCACCATTGATGAAGTAACTGAGCCTCTGGCAAGCATAGCCAATGAAGCAATTCCAGGCAGAGTTGCTGGAAGCTGTTGAAGACTGGGGTTGTGGAGGGTGATAGGGGCATATAGTAATCTAAAGAGGGCATGTTAATGTGGCAATTCAACACCATTCAATTCCCCCAACAGGTCTTGCAGCTATCAAACTGGACAAGCTCTCCCACCCCTGGCTGTATGGTTCTGGGACACATTATCCCAGGGGTGTATAGTCTGTTACCCATTCACACAACAAGGTTTCCCTTGAAGTGTGTCAGTGAGGGGCTATGCCTAATGTAGTTAGGAATGTAATGTATTGTCTCATAGTACATTTGTTATATGTTGTTATGTCAACAGTAAGTGAAGCTCAGTGAGTTTGGGGGCTCTGGGCCTTTGCTTAGCCTAGCTTACACATAGAAATCATCTAAATAGGAAATAGGCAGAAGAAACATTAATGTTAACAGTGTAATGGTTACAGCATCTGCATAGCATCTGTGCATTCAAGGTTACAATCCCGATAAAGGCAGTGATGTTTATCATGTGCAAAAGTATACCTTAACCACAGCTTGCATATATAGGTAGCATTCATCTGTATAATAAACATTCGAATCACCCATATAAACCCATGAGTGCAGGAGAGTACAGTCAACAGAGAATGCAATGTCATGTCAACACATAGTGAGATGTTACGTCACTGACAGGTATATATCCGGAGTAGTTAGCGGATGTGGCCGTGTTTGAGTGGACAGGTTATACATCACAACGTTTGTTTAACTGTGTTTAAACCACTGCTATAATGTCACACAAACACTTTTAAACATGCTTACAACTGCTTAAATGAGCCTTACTCTGCAGTAAAAAAACATTCATAAAGCATTGAAGGTGTCAAACCCTGGACGATGCACACTATAGCCATGGGACGTACCACTAAGCCATCCGAGGTGTAAACATGTGTCATGGTCCTGAGACTACACCTTATACCATATGCATTTCAATGTAATGATCTCATATGGGACAGTGAAATTGTGTACATATGTACAGTACATTGTAATGTACTGTAGTTTGTGAACCAACACATTCCAGTCTACAGATGTATTACTGTTACAAACTAATACGAAATATATATATATATATTTATTTTATATATATATATATATATATATATATATATATATATATATATATATATATATATATATATATATATATATATATATATATATATATATATATATATATATATATATATATATATATATATATATATATATATATATATATATATATATATATATATATATATATATATATATATATATACATATACATATACATTATACATTTACAGCAATAGCCATATATATAAGCATCTATGAACACACTTCGTGACACAGAAGCACTCCAAAGGAATTGGAGTGTACACAAAACATATGCAGCTCTGGTATTGTAACAATTAATATTAACCTAAGTCACCATAGAAGGGGTGGTAGTAATGTATGTGAAGATTGGGGTGATTGGGAATGATGTGCAATGCAATCATGCATCAAGGCGGGCCTGGGTCGGATGTCCAGTAAGTGAACTGGAGGGGCATACATGGAGTATGGGGACAATATAAAAAAGGACACAAAGCAAGATCCATACTCATTCATAATACGCCCTGTCATGTCACATTGCAACACCTACTTTCTCAAACATATGAATATTAACATGTATCAGACATATATACACCAACTGATTGTCACATATGTTTTTAGTAGTGAGGAATGTCTGTAGTACAATGTATATTCTAAACACCATAACATTTGTGCGTATCTCAGATGCCTTAATGGTAAGGTCAGTGACTGTGGTGTTCATGGTCATGGGTTCAAGACCTGCAAGGGTTATTAGGTTATTTTGAGGGCCAGAATAAGGGTTTTGGATGCAGGTGGATTAAAGCACTCTTAAGAAGTTGTAAGCGGGTTTCCACGTGTTTGTGTGATGGTAAGCGGTGCTGCAACACGGTAAATGGAGAGGCGCTTCACACGTTTGACCTTTGCTTAACGTCGCACAGACCATGGGCATACCTGCTCACAACCACGTAAATGTGCGTTATTCAGACTTTCCCTATAAGTGCCTACTCTGAGAGGTAAAATAATAGCTTCTTCCAGGAGTAGAACCTGCAACCCTGTACTCCATCCTCTTCTTAACCAAACACTAAACTACCTGGGACGTACCTATTCCAATTGGGTATGCAGACAGGTTAAAACACAAAAGGGAGGAATGTGTTTAAATAGGGCAACCCGCCATGTATCCAATTAAAGGTGTACGCTTTTATATATATATATATATATATATATATATATATATATATATATATATATATATATATATATATATATATATATATATATATATATATATATATATATATATATATATAAAGAGAGTTAGAGAGATATACATAGAGACATGTCAATAAATACAGGTCTGCATATATATGTAGATATATAGATAGGTTAGAAACATCTACACATCTATGGAGGTACAGATAAATGTATGCAATAATGTATATATCTATATACATACACACACACACACACACACACACACACACACACACACACACACACACATATATATATATATATATATATATATATATATATATATATATATATATATATATATATACACATACATACATGTCTGTAGACAGCACCCAAAGTGGTCATAACTGAGTATAACATGGACCATAGCAATCACACATTCCAGCTCCCCCCAAACAATATGAACATAACATAGAAATAGTATATGCCAATACACTATTACAAATATGTTCTATGATTACAGTCATCAACACAACTGCATTGACTACAAATTCCCATGACAGAATTACACAGACAGCTTTCATTTTGCAAATCTTTATTACATTCCAATGTATTGCCAAAAAGGTTCAAGTACTAACAGTACCTACATGCTATACTGGAAGCATTTAATAGTGCCTTAATGAATCAGCATGCATTTATTATAGTATTAGTCCACTAAGGCATAGGTGTTCACATAGGGAAAGAACACCCACACACATATAGATGTTGTATAAAAGGGGTTCTTACACACCTTCATGTGCTATGTACACCCACCATCATCTACCATCATCTACTGTCATACCATAACCAATTATGCAACTGCTGTACAACATCTGCTGAAACCTTAACATACCTGGACACAGACACACTAACATGGCCTTATGTGAAATAGTTGCCATTATACAATTGAGCAGCTGTTGATGTAACAGGGTTTGTATGAACTAATCCCGTTTCAGATGGTTGAAAGGTTCGTACACCAGGAAGTTTTACCGAGTACTGATTATTAGCACAGTATGATACACAGTAACACCAAACTAAATATGTCTGGTAAGCACACTGTAAACCCCCTAACATTCTATGCATAGCTATACAGCCTTGAGCTGGTCAAACAACTTGGCCAGACTGACACATATGCAGAAGTATTAGGTACAGACAAACCCTGCACAAGTAGCAATGTTCAGAAATATAACAGCAGTACTCACATTTAGACCAACTCCTCTAGGCATTACACACAATATATTACTGTTCGTCTCAATACAGCTGTTGCAATAGATTCGAAACAAAACTTCCATGCTGTCTTCCTCATGAGTAAGGCAAAGGGACAACGCCCAAGTGGAGTAATCAGTTATACTCCACTGTAGCCATGGTATTGGCTAAGGCAGTAGCAGCGCAGCTGATGTGCATGTAATTAGCTACTTAGGAACACCAGTTGGCAATCGGGATAGCACATGTTACTGATCTGTAACTATAAAAGGTTGCCTTGTCACACATTCAAACCATCTATATCTACCTGTAGGACAGTACAAAACACTGAAAGATGAACCGAAAATGAGTAGTACACTAGCTAATTACACCTCAGACTACTAAGACAGTATGTATAACATGTAGTATGTCCATGTATGTAGTATCTGTACTGAAAGAATTACAGTGTAATCAGTGCATATAGTGGAAATAGCTATCTTGTAGCGATGTATTGTTGAGCAGTAGTAATGCTTGTAGTATCCTATGTGTGTAATTCTGTAGGTCACATGGCACACTCCACATACACCACAAGGGATGCTATGGGCTTGGAACCCCCCATTTCACTTCCAGCCACTGTCAGTGTCAGGATTGATCCAACAAGTATGTGCTATAACAGGGGATAGTATATGTTGACATATTGTAACAGTCGACATATGTATGGGTGTATAAGTAAGATGGACATGTTAAAGGTGGGCTTACTGTGCAAATATTTTGTGCATTGTGGGATATTGTGCCAATAACTGTGTAATGTACAGTATTCTAGGCAGCTCTGTATTCTATTCTACATAGCAGTACTGTTATGTTATGCAAGCAGTAGTTATGTCTATTGGCAATTAAAATACTCAATGACAGGATACATAGCATTAGTATTCATCTGACAGGTTAGCAGCATGATAGCAAAGATAATTGGAAGAGCCAGGTAACTATCCATGCACACAACACATTTAATATCCACCTCTCTACTATCCTTTGCAAGCAATAACAGCTGTGCATGTGTACATGTTATGCAAATGTGTAGTGACCCTTGTTACAGGGCTGGGCCAAATGGCTATGTGCACACCTACATAGAGTGGATATTGAGAGTACAGACACACTGGTTGAACTACCAGGTTTGTGTAGCCCATCCTAACAGCCACCTGAACATACTTTATGTAAGGTAGTGCACAGCACTGGTAATGAAACAGGTTGCACATCATCTTTAACTCCAATGTAACATCAGCAGAAGTAGTGTAAGATGTAGGAGACAGCTGCCCATGTGTAATGGCCGCATCATAGGTGATGGCTCACACTATCTGATTATATCCTGATCATGTTGATACTGGCATCAGACCCTATTGATACATAACTCTGTTTGGGGAGTGGGTGTCTGTGCCCAACAGAGCTCATGGTCCTGGTGGATATGTGAGTATATACCCAGAGAAGGAAACAGACCTGTAGATACATGCATCATCTGTAATCAAAAAACAGGATGTGATGTGCTCCTCAGAGAAGGTTTGCTGCTAAGGATAGCTACAATGTTTCTGTAATAGCCAGTGATGTCACATCCATAACACAAATAATTACATGTGAGCATCACTGTCTAAAACATCTTTATAGGCAATATGTAAACTAAATACAGTACTTGGTACTTGCAGTACTGCCTGCTCATACAGGCATGTCCACTAGTCAGCTACTGGTGTTTCCTAATGTCAGCTTTGTGCATGTGGCCATCCTGGGGGATTGTAATCTCTATGCCATGTACACTGCCAGACCCAGCTAACACCATGCCCCACACACTGCCTTGGATGCAGCTACAGGGTAAGCTGGACGGCAGCCTAGTCTACAGCTATGACTGGACTGGACAGTCATGAAGTGTAGGTTAACACATGCAGCTCATCAACACTACCAACACATACCCTTACCAGAACACAGTAAGGACACCCACACACACTACCAGAAATCACACACATTCACAGACGCATCTAAGTATCTGGCCAAACAAGTGACCCCCCCCCCAGCAGGAAGAGACAGACACTGAAATACACAAACATGACTGGAAACATGCCCAACAGTAATCATTTGTGAATGCAAACTCTAACACTATGTTACACACCAACCTATACTAGGGCATACATACTGTCAGCTGCCTGTCTGACATGATTAGCCACATACTCATACAAGCAGACCACCTTTTGAACTCTACACATGGCTGTGGCATATTTCATGTTGTTGTGCAGGACCTGTGATGCAGTAGCCTGGACAGCAAGGAAACATGTAGGAACTGTCACGTCTTGTAGGCCATGCAGATATGTCCCAAGGCCTGGGTAGCATTCTGCCATTGGCCAGAATGATACTGCAGTACAGGGACAAAAGGAATGTATTCCACAATTGTCTAGTGTAGTGTTGCATGTCACAGGGTATCCAGTATTTGTCATCCTGGGATAACATGGTTGACATACCATGATGCTTTGCCAGACAGGGCCTGCACCTGTTACCCCTGGGAATATGGATACAGCCTAGGGCTCATGCTTCTCCTATAATGCCTTTATCATTCACAGTTCAAGTGAGGGTCCACTGCTGTTACAGGGACAGGCAAGCAATACATGGCGGGTTTCGCTACACAATGATACATGTCAGAAACACTATACGGGCACACATATGGCAATCCCTATCATGGAGAACATATATGTGCAGTGACTGGGACATGTTTCAATGCTCTGGAGAGCACACCTGCATGACCATGTTATAACACATACCTCACCTTGTGCCCATTATCCTTTATTGGAACACATGGGCCGTAGGTGTGTCCATATTCCTGAAGGATATGTACACCCCCATGCTAATTGCACTTGTATAACATCAGATGCATTATGCTGAGCAACCACCTTTGTGCCACAGTGGAATTCAAAATGCAGTTTGAGACAGATCACCCACCAGGCCCCGGACTTCCCAACTGCCATAATGTGCTGTAATGGGGAAGATTAGGTCTGAGACAGAACCATAATATTAGTTACTCTCAACTATTCCATTATGAACTGTGAAGAATCCTCATGTACCAACACCTGCGCTCAATGCATGTTGGATTCCATCGACCCTACTGACCTGGATCACAGTAGTCATACAAACAGGGCTAACAGTATGCTATACATAGTTAGTCTCCAATGCCAATGTTATATTCCCTAAGAGCAGAGTGGTGAGTGCCATGGCACACATGCAGATGGACAGTGCATGCGTAAATGCTGAATCCTACACAAATGAACCTTAAGCAGTCACATATGTGCAGTGATTGTGCCATTGAAACAGAACCAGGAGTCAACCCAACACAAACAAGTAGGCAAACTGGTGGTACCATGCTTTAAACTGTAACATAGAAGGTAGTAGGACACCATCACCCATACTGTGTTCCAGCTACACTCAGTAAACTAGGAGTATATTCCTTTGTCAAAGGAGTGGTTGACAACTGGACTGCTGGCAGAACCAACACTACTGAAAGTGTCCGATGAATACATGCACATCAAACCAGTGCCAGCCACAGTAATACAGGGGTCATTCCTGGTACTCCCCCTCTTTGGTATCTATACCACATAGACTAGCACAGAAGGCATCAGCCTATTGATGTCTGCAAATGACTATGAACTAGGAGCAATAGTCGACTCATTGTGTGCTGCATTCAACATACTGAAGGGCTTTAGTGTGTCAGATGTGTGGTGTGTGATCTATGGCCACATTCAGACAGCTAAGTATTGCATTGTCATCCCCCATGTTACAAACTCTGTACCCATTAACTACCACCTAGGCAGCAGACAGCATAATGGCAATTATGTGTATGGGATGCAGCTGGACAGTACTTACCTTTGATAATTACATCACCACAAAAGACAGGTAGTCATATGTGGCACCCCTAATCATGACAGGGTGCCATCCAGGAATACAGAGATGTTAAATAAAATCAAGAATTCAATACACAGGAGGTTCAGATTCAAAAGTTTACTAGTGTACACCAGGAGGCAAGAAACGTACAAGCACAGAATTTTGTCTAACATGAAACAGGAAGCACACAATTTTATATAGGTTTAACATTCAAGCTGTGCCCACCTTACTGACGTGGTATGTCACAGGGCATCTACATCACTTTAGCTTACAGTCCTCTATTCATAAAAACTGCTGATGCTGTATATTTTAAAAAGTTTTCCTGGTAACAACGGCCTTGCTATCCACCTGGTCAGACATAATGTCTTTCTGTAAAGTTACTTCTTCAAGGTTTCATATCAGTTCGAATACATTAGCAGATTCAATCTTTTAATACACATCTTTGTTCTCTGTTAGACTTTCTCACCAGCTGCATGTTATCTCAGTGATACATATACAAGGCCAAATCATCCCAGCAGGAAAGAGCAGAAGATTTCATTATTTCACACATTTAACTTCCTGACCCAGCAGATAATCACTTGTGAAAAGCATAAACATTAAAACTTGCTAAGCTAGCATCTGCCAGGGTCGAAGGTCAGCTTGCTTCAAGCCACACTGCAGTTTCAAAACTACTTACATTTAAACATGAATTAATCCTCTCTACTATATGATTAATAGAATAAAATGCATTATATACTACTTTGCTTTTAAACTAGTATTTCTCATATATTCAAATACACATTTTTCTAACATTTCCCCCCCTATTAATACTTTTTATTTTATTTTGAAGTATGCATAGTGTAATTTCATCTCCCAACGTCTTCCACTTAGGATTTTCAGCTAGGTGAGTCATTCAATCTATACTTCAGAAAAAATGTCATTTGAGATCAATCTTTCAATCTCAATATCTTGGTACAAAGTTTCAGTAACAGATACATCAATAAAATCTTTGATCAATCTTTTCATGCAGGGAATTCCACAGCAAACACATGCTCCTATTAGGAGTATACCCACACAAATGGCAATCAGAATATTCATTAGGATGGAACCCCACCCCCCAAATAGATTCTGGAAAAAGTCTGTCAGTGGGTTTGGGCCTGGTTCAGTCATGGGTGATACTTGCTGGATTACCTCTAGGTGGTTATTAATTTCATGCCTGTTATCTGGTATATACGCACAGCATTCTTCTTTGATAAGTACACACATACCACCTCTCGCCGCTAGGGTGAAGTCAAGAGCCATTCGATTTTGTAGCACAACAGTTCTCATTGCATTTAGTTCATCAGTCACTAGTTCTAGGGCAGAAAAAGTTGCATTACTCATTACTTCGAGAAGTTTTGACAACTTCCTCAGCTCCCAGATCGATTTGACTGCTCCATAGGCTGGGAATATTCCTGCCCAAGATATAACACTGTCACTCAAGTCCATATGAGTCAATTTGCTTTTGTCTTTCACAGAATTGTGATCTTTCCAGCCAGCTTTGATCTTTCCGACTGGATTCACAGGTTTTTCTACTGGACCTTTGGGTTTTTGAGCTGCTTCTCTCACGTTTCGTATCTTACCCAAAGGTAATTCTGCAGTACGTCTTATTGCCGGAACCAAATAACCCAAAAAACAACTGCCGGACCAATCCTCAGGTAACCATTTATATGCCTTTTTCCCACAAATAAAATAACAGTTTTCTACTTTAGTACTAATACGCATCAGCCCTGCATGAAACATTTTCTGATCTATAACTGACAATTGTTTAAACAAAACTGGATTCTTGCGAATGTCATTCATGGTTGTTTTCAATGAGTTCAAATATGAATCATAATTAGTATTGCAAAGAGTATTGCCATTACTATTCTTAATATAACATCGGTAAGATATGGTTATATTACAATTGCTCCAGCCCACCTGGAGGGTGTCATTTTTATAAAAACATACAATTCCTTTTTGTGTGACAGGTAAAAATAAAGCTATTTTGTCCTGTGATCTCACAGTTCCTGGATCAAAGAGTAAATTCTCCCAAGTCTCATTTATCCCCAAAGGGACAGTGGACATTATCAGTCCTCCATATGCTGTTGGTATAGCTGTACAAACCCAGCAATTTGAAATGGTCATAGTCTCTGCATATACACGCTTCATGGCTAGGTATGTGTTAAAATTTGGATGCCAGTCTATAGACATTTCATCACACCTTCCCACTTTCACTTGTGTGGTTGTGTGTAGGATAAACCACAACAAGAGGAAAATTGTCACAATTACAGTCAATAAATGTATACTCAACAAAATGATTATGCAATATCTCTGGGGTTGATCTAAATTTCTATTCGCTTTGTTTTTGGCCATCTTGGTCTGGTTGTGTATCAGTCACAAAGTTTTTATCAAGTTGAAAGTTCTTTACAGGTTTGCAGTGTGTCAAATGAACCTAGGACACCCTCTTGGCCACTCTGACTGCAGTAGGCATTGCCAACAGAACCTGGTACGGTCCTTCCCACTTTGGACTCACCCAATTCTTCCTTTTTGTCATTTTCAGCCACACAAACGTCCCCGGGGCCAAGACTGCTTCCACCGGTCTGGTCTGTTCCTTATCTGAAAAAGAGTTAAACTGCAAAACAGATTTATTTGTTAACAGTTTCCTCATATAACTAGCTAATGAACTGTCAGCCTCTTGCTCTGCAGGCATGAGAGCTTTCCACTGAGGCACATAATATGCTCTCCCAAAAACCATTTCAAAGGGAGTCAAACCCTTTACATTTGTAACCGTTCTCATAATCAGCAGTGCTAAAGGCAGACAGTGTATCCAATTCTTTTGGGTCTCCTCAACTGACTTCCTAAGTTTATTTTTGAGGGTACCATTGTACCTTTCTACCAGTCCTGCTGACTGTGGGTGGTAGGCACAATGGTTCTTTAAGGAGATACGAAAAAATCTCCCAAGTTGCTGAATTGTCTGGTTCACGAAATGTGTGTCGTTGTCACTATAAATCCTTTCCGGAATGCCAAATCTAGGGATTACTTCTTTTATCAGGGCTTTCGTCACTGTTGCTGCATCCGGGTTTTTGGTTGGAAAAGCTTCTACCCATTTGGAAAACATATCTACAATAACTAAACAGTATTTCTTCCCTTTACACTTGTTCAATTCTATGAAATCCATACAAATAGTATGGAACGGATATGGTGGTATAGGAAAACTTCCTTTCTTGGTTTTAAATGCCCCTTGTGCATGGTGCTTGTTACAAGTATGACAAGCTGCATAAAATTTTTGTGTGTAATTTGTGAAGTCATATGTTTGGAATATTTGGTTTACTAACTGTACCATCCCCCCTTTTGAGACATGGCACTGCCCATGGCTCAACAAAGCTGCATATCTAAATAAATTAGACGGCAATATCGGTTTTCTCTCTTTGGAAATGTACAGTCTATTCTCAAGAATTGCGCCTTGTTTTACCCATTTTTGTTTTTCTGCTTTTGTAGTAAGCGTCTGCATTGTTTTTAACATGTCTAAATCTAAAATCTCAGAGGGTTGTAATTCCTCATTCAGAAGTAAAGTTTCTGAGTCTGAGGCTGCTTGCTTTGCAGCTGCATCAGCTCGTGTATTGCCTTTTGAAATCTTATCCTTTACAAATAGCTACTTTGGTAGGTAACTGAATAGATTCTAATAATTCCAAAATAAATTGCGCATGATTAATAGGTTTTCCACTAGATGTTATCATTCCTCTATTTTTCTATTGTTGCGCAAATACATGTACTGTAGAAAAAGCATACTGACTATCAGTATATATGTTTACACACTTTTTTGCTAAAGTACATGCCCGCGTCAAAGCTATCAATTCTGCTGCTTGTGCAGATAAGTTATGTGGTAAGGATTGGGCTTCTAAAATTTCAGTGTCTGTAACTACTGCATACCCTATCAGATTCTTTCCTGTAGGATCCCTTCTGCATGAGCCATCCACGTAATATGTCACCTCTGCATTATCCAAGGGCATATCTGTGAGATCTTGTCTAGGTAAAGCTAACTGTTCAATTTCCTGCAGGCAGTTGTGTGGTATGCCATCTGCAGGAGTTGGAAGTAATGTTGATGGATTTAATGTCGTACATCATTCAATTGTCATATGAGGTTGGCTCAGCAGTATAGTCATACATGAAAGATGTCTAGCAGGAAAAAGGTATGTCACTTTTTCTTGCAGTAAAATTATTGCAACTGCATGAGGCACTCTCAATGTGAGAGGGTGGAATAACACCACTGAGGCTGAAGCCTGTACTGCCATTGCAGCTGCAACTACTGCTTGTACACAGTGAGGCAAAGATCGCGCCACTGGGTCTAACTGCGATGAATAATAGGCTATGGGGTGTTGCTTGTCCCCATGTTGTTGCGGCAATACTGATGTCATATATCCTTGCTTGCAATCTACGGTCTGAAAGAACCGTTTGTGATAATTCGGAAGTCCTAACACTAATGAAGAAGCTATCAACTGCTTCAACCTGCAGAAAGCCGTTTCTGCTTCGGGTGTCCATTGTAAAATATCTTGTGCTGCCATTGGTGTCTTATATATCAAGTCAGTCAGTGGAGCAGATTCCAAAGCATAATTTGATATCCAGCTCCGACAGAAATTAGTTGTACCCAAGAAGGACATCATTTCCTTCTTGGTTGTTGGTTTGGGTGCTTGCAAGATTGCTGTTTTTCTTTCCTCGTCTAATATTCTACCTCCATTGAATATTACACATCCCAGGTATCTAACTTGTTTTCTCCAAAGTAGTAATTTACTTTTGTTTACTTTGTGTCCTTGTGTTGCTAAAAAATTTAATAACGCTACAGTATCCTCCCTGCATTGTTTCTGGGGGGGGGGCTGCTAGCAAGATGTCATCTACTTAAAGTAAAATTTGACTACCTCCCGGTGGGGTAAATCCTGCCAGGTTGCTAGCCATTTCTTGTGCAAATATTGTTGGGCTCTCACAATATCCCTGTGGTAGTCGAGTATATGTATACCTTTTACCCTGAAATGTAAATGCAAACCAATATTGACTATCAGGATGCATAGGTATCGAGAAGAAAGCATTGCTGATATCTACCACAGAAAAATACTTCTGTTGCGGTTCTAAATCATTTAACAAAGTATATGGGTCTGGCACCATAGGTGCTCTAGGTATTACTGCATTATTTACAGCTTGTAAATCCTGTACCATCCGCCATTCCCCGTTTGCTTTTTTAACAGGAAATAGGGGTGTATTACATGGTGAATCAGGAGATTCTACCAGTACTCCTTCTTTGAGTAATGCTGCTATTATAGGCTTAATTCCTATTTCTGCATCCTTTCTCAAAGGGTATTGTCTTTTCTGTGGTCTAAAAGCTGACTTTGGGGTAATTGTAACCGGTCCTGCTGTTCAAATAAGTCCTACATCTGACTTGCCTGTTGACCAAAGAGTTGCTGGAATTTCACATAAGGCCTTTTCTTCTTCTTCTAATAAAAATGCTAATCAGCTGTCCTCGCTAGATTGCAAGTGTACAGCTGAATGTGTTTGTGTCAACCAATTCAGTTTCTGTTTTTGTATCCCTTGTTCTGATAGTTCTAAATCTGTCTGTTTCTCCCATCTTGTTACTTTTCTCCTAAGTCTGCCCATTTTACACTTTTATTCTTTGTCAAGCTGACATGTGGTAATTGATTTGATCTATATAATGCAAGGAATTCTTGAGGTAATGAACAGCTAACTACACTGTTCCCCTCAGTATCCCAGTACAAAGCACGCAATACTAGTCTAGTTGCACGATTTCTAAACAATTCTTGCTCATACTCTTTATCAGGTCCTGGTGTAGTACAGTAGTATAGAGTACAGTGTAACAAATTCTGTCGATCAGTGTCGAGGGAGGGGGCTTTACTGATGGCTACGTTCATCAGTTCCTCGGTTACTGCCCCTGGACCAGTCGTGACTAGGTCCTAGCTGTACCAGTAAAAAGTTTCACCCTCCGACCGCACTACAAAGGTATCCATTTGTCTCTGTGCCTCCATACCTTGTACAGTTGGAACTACTGCTATGCCAAATATCTGCATAAGGTCCCTGCCCAATAAGTTTACTGGACACTTTGCAGAAACAACAATTTTACTTCTCTGGGTCATACCTGAAACAGGGTCAGTTATTGCTATATCATGGGAAAGTGGTTCCCTGTATAGCTGTCCATTTGCTGCTTTTACTAGTATATAATCAGGTAATTCGGAATGTTCTGGTAACTTGGAGGGGTGTATCAAAGTCCGTGACACTCCTGAGTCACACAGGAATTTGACTTCCCTTCCCTCCACCAGACGTGTAACTTCCGGTTTCGTATATGCTAAGTAGAGCTCTAGGCTCAATAATGCTAGGTCCAAAATTTCACTTTCTTCATCCTCCATATCTACTTGTACTTCCTCTACTCCTTCTATCACATTTACATTTGTTTTCTGTTTATTAACTTTTCCTGATGATTTCTGACTTTCACATGATGTATCTTCACTATCTTATAGTCAGTCCTCATCTCCCTTATCTTCTGTAATTACCTTTTTGTTTTACTTACAATCCCTTGCTAGATGTCCCTTTTTCCCGCACTTGAAGCATTCACCTCTCTTTTTCCTTTCTTCAAAATCTTCTGATCGTTTATCAGACTGTTTGTTTCCCTGGGCATTCTTTTTGTCCTTTTTACCTGACTGTAACACAAATACTTCAGCTCTGTCTTCAGCAGTGAAGACTTGCGCCTTCTTTTTCTTTTTACTATTAAAATGTCTTTCAGTATGTCTAGCGTATTCAAGCAAGGCTTGTAACCTCCCTGAAGCTACTAATAGGTGGAATGCAACCTTTCAAAAATGCATTTTTCAATTGTTGTTCATATGGGGAATCATTCGTTTGGTTCTCAGGAACCGACATACCACTATGATTATTAAAACATTCTAATAATCTAGCATAGTACCCATCTATTGTCTCATTTTCCTGCTGTATGCATTGGTTAATGCAAGTCCAATCTGCTCTAGGTTTCCATTTCTCAGAGATTCAGTCTGTTAGACCTTTCACTCTGTTGTCTAACTCTGCGTCACTTTGTGGGAGTGGTTTAAGCTCTGCATTACGAGGATTCCAGGTGCCACAAATCATGTGCCAATCTGGACCTATAATTTGTCTTACTACTTTTTCTACTTCTTCCCCATTCAAATGGTAACTCAACCTCATGCCTTGTAAATCTTCTAAAAATTTTGTAAAATTAACTTTCAGATGGGGGATTCCCTCAGTAGCTTTCTGGATATCTTCCGGTGTCCATGGTCTATATACTAAGAGTGTTGGGTTTTGCCCTTCCTGTCCTGCCTGAGGATTTGGAACTTCTATAAGTGGGCATATTTCTTCCTCACTCTCATCCTGTAGGTTTCCTTCTATTTGATATGATTCTGTGTCCCTATGTGTTTTACGTGTTTGGGACCTAGTTTCAATAGGGTCTCTAACAAATGGTTGTGGTCTTGCTGAGACTTCAGGATAACGCGAAGGCGGACCAGCCTGTCCACTCGCTTCATATCCTGAAAAGGGTAAGGGAGGGGGCAAGGGAGGAGGAGCTGTCGCTATTACCAAGTTATTATCTTCTTTGTCTAAAAATAATGTTTTTGAATTTTTCAGCTTCTGTTCTCTACGATTTGCTTCCTCAATCCACCTGTGTGCCTGAGGAATGCCTAATTGGCATTGCTTTTTTGCCTGACCTCCTGCATCAGATTTAAGCAGCTTAAGGAGTTTAACTAGTGAAGTTTTATCTAGTTTACCATCAAATTCATATTTGTTAACCCATTTCGTATAATACCTAACGTTATCAGAACGTTGTAGTTGCATGTATTTTGCGTCTTCGGTTAGGGGCGGATCTCGCAATGTTTTATTGCACTGATTTCCCATAGTAAAGAAAATGTTACGTAACCCTTTTTTATCACATGATATAAAATTCTCAGTTCGTGTTCACAGTTTATCTAGAATAACTGACTACCTTATTCTGTTACCCTGATCTATGACCAAATATACAGTACTTCCTTTTGTCCCTGATCTGCAAAAACAAATCTTGACAACAATATACTGTAACCTAGTCCCTGATCTAAAACAGAAAAAAGGTAAATTCTTCCTACCTGAGCCTCCGGTATTGAATCGTCCAATATCCGCTCTTCGGCCACAGATCAGAAAGTGGCCAGCCTCTTTAAACGACAATTCAGTCGGAGGTCTTTTCACCCAAGAAGAACCGTTTCGGTAACTTCTCCTGCTCAGTATTCGACCACCAGTAGACTCTGATCTGCAGCTGTCCGAGGGAATTCCGGCTAAGAAGGACCAAACTGTTAAATAAAATCAAGAATTCAATACACAGGAGGTTCAGATTCAAAAGTTTACTAGTGTACACCAGGAGGCAAAAAACGTACAAGTACAGAGTTTTGTCTAACATGAAACAGGAAGCACATAATTTTATATAGGTTTAACATTCAAGCTGTGCCCACCTTACTGACGTATGTCACAGGGCATCTACATCACTTTAGCTTACAGTCCTCTATTCATAAAAACTGCTGATGCTGTATATTTTAAAAAAGTTTTCCTCTGGTAACAATACGGCCTTGCTATCCACCTGGTCAGACATAATGTCTTTCTGTAAAGTTACTTCTTCAAGGTTTCATATCAGTTCGAATACAATAGCAGATTCAGTCTTTTAATACACATCTTTGTTCTCTGTTAGACTTTCTCACCAGCTGCATGTTATCTCAGTGATACATATACAAGGCCAAATCATCCCAGCAGGAAAGAGCAGAAGATTTCATTATTTCGCACATTTAACTTCCTGACCCAGCAGATCATCACTTGTGAAAAGCATAAACATTAAAACTTGCTAAGCTAGCATCTGCCAGGGTCGAAGGTCAGCTTGCGTCAAGCCACACTGCAGTTTCAAAACTACTTACATTTAAACATGAATTAATCCTCTCTACTACATGATTAATAGAATAAAATGCATTATATACTACTTTTCTTTTAAACTAGTATTTCTCATATATTCAAATACACATTTTTCTAACAAGAGATAACTGCTCAGCCATACTCAACACCCATGTGACCCATAATAGATCACATGTTTCCTTCAAGGGTTATTGCCCATGTGTAGATGGCCTACACTGCCCTTCACAATCCCTAGCTGCTGTATGTAGCATGCAGCCTACCCTGAATAAAGCCATGTCCAACCCAGAGGTGTTGGACATGCTACACTTAACACATCCTGATCCCAAATAAACACATACGTCATGGACATCCACCTTTCTAGTACAAGAATCACAACATGCCTGACAGATCTCTGTCCCATACACTTAACATACTCTTCCCATACTATGCATCCCTGTCCAGCAAAGCTGCACATCACCCCTCTCTGTGACATGGGTGATGACAGCATACCAAATATATCAGTAACCATGTGTATCAGTTCTGTGGCACTTCTTGAACTGGCCACTGAATATTACCTGTCTGTTGCTTACAGCTAGGAAACTTGTCTACCTAGGCTCATAAATGAACAAGGACATATAGCCTACCACATCACTATGACCATACATGCGATAGTTGATATCCAGCCCTGCAAATACCTTCAGGCTAGCTATTGTCCCATGTGTTACACATGCACAATAAAGGCAATACATGGCAGGATGCTGCACAGTTGTACAGTGCCATGTAGATGTATATGGCAAAACACATACATGCTTGCAAGTCTGCAGAGTCACAGGTCATGTCCCTAACGGCTATGTATGACTATATATGTGGCATATACACAACATTAAGGTCGATTACATTAATGTGAACACATCCAGGCATGTGCTGATAGGTAAAGGCACCACTACAGGCAAACAGACATGCCCACGTCAAGACAACATCCACATGGTGTATGAGCAATGTCATCACATGACAAACACATATATGGCGATAACATCACATCACCAGTAGGTGTAAAATGTGTGACTTATACATGTCAGTGGTGTTAGTGTCATGTAGATCTACAAAGACGTATTTGTAAACTTAATAAATGTCATGCACATGTATGTTCAGCTGTACTGCTGTACTTCTCTGTCAGTTACTGTGACCTGTCTCCATCATTATTTCTTCCAGGTATGCCACGTAGCTGACTGCCAGAATACAGCTGCTTAGAGGAGGAGGAGGTCCTCATCCCATACCTCCTCGACAACTACACAACGCTCTTCAGCCATGTACCACAGGATGCACTGCAGCGGGATGCCCTGTGGGAGGAGCTCACCAGGAGGGTAAATGATGTTGACAGTCACAATCGCACCTATCAGCAGGTGCACCGGCACTGCACTGACCAGATAAGACAGGCAAAACAGCGTGCTAATGCAATCACCAGAGAACAAGGTGCAACAAGTGGGGGGCCACTCACCCAGCCCTCACTCACACGTACCGAGGAGATACTGGCCAACCTGGGGAAATCTGCACACCTCCATCCACAAGCATTAGCTGGTATTGCGGAGGTGGGTGTCTCTCAACCACTGAGCCTGGAGTTGCCTGGTAAGTCACTACTGCACATAAAACACAACCATATATCAAATAGTTACATGTGTTACTGTACAATATGTAATGTAACATCATATGCAAGGCAGGTATGTGCACATGCCACATACTATAGTCTGCTACTCTATGTATGCATAGATGTGCATACTCCATAGTATAGTGTATTGCACCCTGTAGCTACCACATAGGTGTGGATTATGATCTTACTGCTATGATACCCCTGTTTAGGTACCTCTGGCATTTTGCAGCAACAGCAGCCTGTGTCAGGTCAGATTGTTATTATTTACCAGGCTTGATAATGCATGGAACATATTAATTGCATGCTATCTGCCATAACACACATACACATAATGTATGGTGGTCCTGCTAATGGACACTGGTCAGACCTGCAATGCATCACACTGTTTACCTATGTGAAACAATTAAAGACTATATGAAACACCTACACTAAACCTTCCAAACTGTCATTACCAGATGTGTGGACAACAGTGAATACAATGGTGGAGGTGTGTTCCACTGTAGGGACAGGTACTACATATCAGAATTACACATGTTGGAAATACGAACAGTACTGTACAGAGAGCATATCTGTGCACACCCACTAAATGTGTTGGAGCCGGAGTATGCTCAGCCCACAGGATACACCCTTGAGGAGTATACCCTTGCTATGAATGTCACACAATTTCATGTGCTATCAGACATATCCATGACATGTAGTGGGCTGACTGCAACACAGCTCAACTATCCAGCAAAACATGTCTCGCATCCCATACATACCACCCTTTGTCTGCATAACCCTGTCCTCAGTGGAGCATATGACATTTATGGGTGTATGTCATATGGGATAACACTGACATGTGAAATAAGATGGCCATCACAACCATTGGACTGCACATGTTTACACATGGCCATGGAGGATGGCCAGAGATATGAAGCAAAACACACAGTAGAAGTGATGTACATGTGTGTGCACCCTGTTGTGGATTGGCTTGATGCAATATAACTATGGCCTTTGTGTAATGGTGATATTGCAGATGTGAAACACTAAACATCATACAAGCCTGTGCACAGCTTGTGTAGACATAACATGAAACCACCACATAACATGTCTTGAACATCTGGAGTGTGTCACAACATGGAAGCATTCACCTATACAGTATCCAAATACATACATGTGCTTCACAACATACACATGCATCCACATCAAGCCACAGATACAGTAGATTCACCTTGCTAGTTTCAGACATCACTGTCATGCCTGCTCCTCATGAGTGTGAGGTACACAGATGGCATGTGGGACATACAGAACTTGTAAGTTAGTCATGTGTGGGCATAGTTGGCAGGTATCAGTAATATGGTTGCAGATGTGCAGGGGTGTCATCCTTATACCCTTCTGTGACCTGTGTCACACATTCCACATTAGAGTTTATTGTGTATACACCTCGGTGACGTGGGTCAAATTCCACATCAGATATGTATTGTATGTGAACATAGTCATGACTATGAACTGTGTCAGTAGCTCACACTGTATAGCAATTGTGAAGCCACATGATGTCCTGCAATAGCTATGTACATCAGCTCAATGTGCAGTATGTCCCTGCATATTTGTAGGGTGGACAGACAACATTGCATTAGCTGAAGGCCCATGTTAGTATAACAAGTCCTTGCATTGGGACACCATTACTGTACTGTAGATTGGAAAGCACACCATTATGTTACACATGTATGCATGTCATTCAACATGTCAGCAGAAGACATGTCATACTACATGTGATTGGCAAGGTCATATGTCACACAGCAGGCCGGTGTACTGTAAACCTTTGCTGGTCTGTGCCACCATTGCAAAGTAGGGCCAGCCATGTCAAACATGTGGTACAGCCACATTAACAATGTCTACACCCAGCTCATGGGTAGGCGGAATAATGTTGACCAGACATGCACTGCTTTGAGGGAAATATGCAAGCTAGGGCTCAGGCAAACATAGTATGCAGTCAACATACCCTACTGCTCATGTCCTCAAACATAGGGGTGGTGGCCAACACAAAGCATCAGTGGTAGATGTACAAAGGTCAGCGATGGTCTGTTAACATGTGGTGTATATTGCACACACCATAGCAGTGCAGTGCAATGGTGCAAAGTGCATGCATTGTGTTCCAGGTATAGGGCATAGGCTACTAACACAAATGGTGCAATACAGGTATGTATGCTAACCAGTACTATAATTATGTAAGGTGCATGCCATTTGCTATACCACATGCATGCTGTTGTGTGCAACTCAGGGATGTATGATGACTACCACTATAATTGCCTAAGCTGAAACTATAATTGTCTAAGCTGAATGCCATCTGCCATATCACCTGCATGTAGCGTGTGTGTTTGTGTGTCCGTGTGTGTCTCCGTCTGTGTGTCTGTCGGTGTCTCTGTCTGTGTGTCAATCTGAGTATCTGTGTGTGTCTCTGTGTGCGTGTCTGTTTGCGTCTCTGTCTGTGTGTCTCTGTGTGTGTGCCTTTGTGTGTGTGCGTCTCTGTCTGTGTATGTCTGTGTGTGTGTGTGTCTGTCTGTGTGTGTCTCTGTGTGTGTTTCTGTCTGTGTGTGTCTCTGTGTGTGTCTGTGTGTGTGTCTGTCTGTGTTTCTGTCTGTGTGTGTCTGTCTGCGTGTGTGTGTCTGTCTGTGTGTGTCTCTGTCTGTGTGTCTGTGTGTGTCTCTGTCTGTCTGTGTGTGTGTCTCTGTCTGTCTGTGTGTGTCTGGTATAACTCGTAATGTACAGTTCTTGTCTTCTCCTCACAGGTGTTGATGTAGGTGTGTTGCCTTCCTGTGGTCCACCTGATATTAGTGTCACCACAGACTCTAGCAGTGATGATGATAATATGATTGAGGAACAGGTAGGGTTGTCAGGGGCTGAATCTGTGCCATTGGTTGCCATTCCACCTGTCTCCCCCTCATCCTCGCACACAGTTCCCCTGCGTGCACATACCCCATCACCACTGGCCATAGAGGAAGGACAGTTGGCTGGTGGTAGCATGGAACAGGGAACTGTGGTGACTATGGAAGGTGTGCCTGCACACCATGCTCTCAGTCACTAGACTGGTGATGTCCCACACAGGCATGTGCCCAGCGCTGCTCATAGGAGGACCACTGGCCAACATGCCCCTGCGGGACCAAGCACATCAGCTGGAGTCACCAGACGCATGTTTCGCGCTGTAATGGAGGCAAAGGCACGTGTTGAATGGCACACCTGAGACGGTCTGAGGCTTCAGAGGGCTGCTGTCTGTTCATTACCTGACAACATCCAGGCACTTGCAAATGTTCACCATCATCTTGCAGATGTTTTGGATAGATGATTGGGTGATATTGTTGGAGTCCTTGACCGTGACATGTCTATCCTCGAGCGTGGAATGTCTGTGCTGGAACATCTGGTGGGAGTGAGGTGTTGGGCATGTGGACGTAGGCCAGCTACATCACCTGTTGAAGGCGTATGAAAACATGCTACTGCACATGCCCGCTCCCATAGTAGCGGCAGCAGCAGCAGTGCTGCTGGTGCTGTGCAGTCCACACCAGGACACAGCAGGCCACGTGCACATGGTTCTGGATGGTCCCAACAGGGACACGATTGAAGTGGATATGTGTCATCAGACGGTACCCAATCTGGACCTCTGCCTGGTAGTGCCCATGCGACCCCTGGCAGGTGCAGGTTACATTGCCGTGACCGTACACCGTGAACTGTGACACCTGCCTTGTAGAGTCTGCAGGTGTCAATATTACCCCTGTGTAGGCCAGCCTCATGTCAGACCTCATGCCAGACCTGTGTGCATGAATGCATACACACACACTGGAAACAAATGTAGGGCACCTAACCACACACACGCATAACATCCACATATGCCCAATGATATCACAGGCCCTAACACACATGCATGATGCCATCCAATGGCACAATCTAGGCCTCTGGCAAACATTATCACCCTGTTCATATAATGATGCCTGTGCCGCATCCCTGTCATCCACACCTTTGGTGCAGAGACATGTTCATATTGTCTGATGCACAGGGTGAACATACTAGGTAGACAATTGTAGATTAATATTGTTGAGTAGTGTTGACAGGCAGCAGACATAACATGTATTGCAGTTTTAGAATGCATTGTGTGCATTTGACAGCATGTATCATGTGTAACAACACTAACAGCATGTTGATCTTGATGTTCTGCCTTCCTCTTTCAGGTGTAGTTGCATGTGTCAGGGGATGTTGTTGTATGCGGGAGTCCCATATGTACATGTTGACTACCCACAGGTCAGTATGACAATACCTGCATGCACTTTGTAGCTTCCACATCAGTTATATTCTCCAATGTTTCAATTATGTTTACTGTTCTAATGATCCAAGAGAATGATAGCTGTGTAGTAAGCTACTGTGTTCAGAGCCATCGCATCCATAGTGGGTAACATCAGGTTTAGTTACCTGGAGCACTGAGTGGGTATAAGTGTGGTATGCTGGATGACAAGGGTAAAGGCCAGTGGAAAAAGTGGCATCTCATTGGGAAGCAGTAATACCCACTGCCATGACAGCATGCAAACACAGACACACCCACACACTCAGGCATTGCAGACACAGTAACATACACTCTGACACACACACACACACACACACACACACACACACACACACACACACACACACACACACACACACAGAGTTGCCAGTGTTCGGATGAGAACCACTGCCTATGTGCATATCATCTTTATAGTACCATGTAATTACAAGACGTGCCACAGAGATTACACATGTACAGGTAGTTGGAATGGCCTAAGATCAAGGACATCGACAGGGATACTACAGTGCAGTGAGGGTATGTGGGGAGGGGGATCCCTCAGTAGGCTATGTAACAACAGGTCCCACCCCAGGGCTTACATGTTAACATGCGGTTAGTATGCGTGTCTATGATTGATGTTGCCAACAGGGATGCTAGACTGTTTTGAGTGGATGGGGGGAGGGGGCATTAACATTCTATTATGATAAAATACAGCCTCACTCCAGGAACCGGACAGCCATACACATGGACAGCCTTACACACAAACACACACACACACACACACACACACACACAAACGCACACCAGCATTCACAAAGATATACACCTATGTCACACACATGCAGACATTTTACATGTGTGAGGTTTAACCACCTGCCTATGGCTATCTTTCTACACTTCACTATGTACTGGTGTCACCAACAGTGTCCAGGAGAGTGCTAACATGTGGGATGTATTCCCAACCATACATGACATATATAGACACACACCCACACGTGTCAGTACTTTGAATCAAGCACATGGCTATCTCATGATAGGTACTACAGCAGTACAGCACTATCACATGTGGTACAATGCTTACTGACTATTTCCTTTGACAACTGTGCTGATATATGCACAATATATGCACAGGGGAGGTATTACTGTTACAGATGTCATGGGCTTTGCCTTTGGTGTCTCCCTTACAGCATTCTACATTGTCTGTCTTCCACTTCAATTAACAAAACCTGACCTTAGCAGGTACAAAGGTTATTGTAGGACTGGTTGTAACACACCAGTGTGCTGTCCTCAGTATTCATTCATCTGCAAAGAAGCCCCACCACTTAGTAGTCATATCCAAACTTCTGTCCATACCTTATGTAAGGCTTACTGTACTTAGAGCATATCACCATATACAGTTGGCAATGTTGACGCTGTAGTGCAACAGCATGATGTACTAAGACAACAGTCACCTTCAGACATCAGACACTGCACACACATGGAAAGTACACAAACAGCAATACATGTACACATATGCAGTCTACATCAGTACGTGCACTAGCAGGTCAAGAGGATACATTCCACACCTTCTCCACGCCATGTGTGAAACATATCCGAGCATTACACCATAATGGATGTTGTATTCATGTACTGGTAGGACACCACCACTTTCACTGAGTAGCCAAGTGTACATATATTACAACAGCACATATCAACATGACACACACATCATTATTCCATGTCATACGCCTACAAACTGTTATTGACAGTGCCATGGTGAAGCCAGGGCACTGTAATGGTCAACAGTATGCACATCATATGTGCCACACACACCTTATGTGTACTGGAAGAGTGCCAGCAATGTGCTCTGTTAGAGCTAGGCAATACACTCATTCAAGCATGTGTGAGGCCTGTGGCTTGTAAGCATCTCACTCCAGGATGTACTGGCAATTGTGGTACTAAGGCTAATGACCAGAAAGCATGCATGGCTGGCAATTGTTGACATGGGGTATATGTAGGAGCTGTGGCCACACATGGCTGTACATGTCATGAACATATCACCTGTGACTACTGAGGCACATACAGTGCAGAGCTGGATTTCCCTGAGTCTGTCAATACAGGCCTTGTGTAGGTCCTATGGTCCTGTTATTTGGGTATGTTTGTAGGCATTGCATTAGGTGGACATGTCTAAAGACATACATGCCACATGGGGTGCTGTATGATATGATAGGTGTCATGGGTGACCAATAGAGAGGGGATATTACCTCTGTCAACATAGATATTGAACCTTATGTACTGTTAGCATGCTATCTGCCATGTGCATGTGTGTAATGACTGTAGCCACCTGCATGTAAAAAGGTAAATGAAAGCTATGGTAATGTAATATATGTTGTATGAGTGTAGGATGGGCATATCCAGGGCAGGTACAGTTAGGTCATATCCAACCATGAGGGTGTTGCTTACTGGTGTACAGCAACAGTCGACCGTGTTAATGCTGACAACATCCGAAGGACCCTGGTATGTGTACAACTGAGCAGGTTACAAACAGTGGTATTATTGCATTGCAAAACACATTATGCAGCTGTGTCTGTACATGGGTACATTGCACAGTTGATGTAGGCCTAGGTACAGTCCACCAATTGAGGGTTATCTGGTGGTCTACCATACTATGTCATACCACATATGGATGTGTGTTGGTAGTCTGGGAACAAGGTGGTGGATGTAAATGAGGATACAACCTAGAATGCAGCATTTGCCACTGTCACCTGTACCTGACTCATCTGTGATGTGTTATGTCAGAGTAGTGGTCTTTACATGTGAGTAGCCTTTATGAATATGTGTACACCACCACCTGGTATGGTCCATACCACTGTTAAAGCCCACATGTCTGGATCTGAGTTATATGGTGGTAGTGCAATTATGCACTACAGAGCCTTCAGCCAGGTGTTCCTCACTGCACAGATGTCGGTATTCCCCATTGTAGGTTCTGCATTGAGCAAATGGATTACTAAAGCCACACATCTAGCACGGGTTAGCATAGGCATCCAATGCAATTGCCATGTAGGTGTCAGGGTGTTACTTCTGTGTGTAGGACATTTGCCTTGGAATGCGACCTAGGTATTATCCACACACACATGTAACATGAATGCATTTGCTCTGTGTTGAAGGCTCGTCATTCAGTCAGAACAGCCTGAAATGACAGACACTGGACAACCTCATAATGTCAGCAGGACATTGGCTCATTGTTTTGGTCTAGCAGTTGCCACTGGCATTAATGTGCTGGGTTGCAAATGCCCCATGTAAGGTGACGGACAGTGGCAGAACTTGTGTATATGACCAATGTGAGATATACTTGGGGTAGCAGTCCTGCTAATAATGACAACTACTACCACAGCTGGGAGAGGGCATCTTGTCACCTGCACCTCAGTACCATTACATAAGGTGGCTCATACATGCTTGTACATGCCATTGTTCCACGTATAATGCCACTGTCCACAACCTGCTATCAATGTATGCCTTTCAAGGCAGCAAGGTGTGTGACACATGCTGTAGGTAGCATCCGCCTGTGCGACCCAGGTAACCTATTGTCTGTAATGTCCACACATGCATAACTGTGTATATGTAACATATATATGTCAGTACTTCATGTACATGTATGCATGTGTATCACACAGCACAGACACAGATATATCATTTACAGGCCTCATACAGGTATCAGGTAGTAAACCAGTATGATGTGCATATATACTGATAGGTAAGATGTACCTAACTGTAAACCTGTGCGTTTACAATAGGAGTCCATTGCAACATGTTCTGTACATGTAAGTATTTGAGCATGCACACTGTGGCCTTCAGTGGTTAGAATCAGTGATTCCAACAAGCCCATTGTTACTAAGTGTATGAGCATGCCCAGTATAACCTTGTGTAGTTGTAGTCATAGTGCATTCCAAATGGCCCTGTGCTACTAAGTGTATGGGCATGCCCACTGTAACTCTGTATAGTGATAGTAGGTGTCCATTCCACAGATGGCCATACTCCAGTTCAGGTTCCTGTTTTGCTACAACTATACCTCTCAGGCCTACCTGCAGATGGTGTGTCTTGTTTGTGCATACAGGTTGTAATGGACACCTACTTTAAGCACACAGGTCTACAGCTATGTACTTCTTGACTGTCAGAACCCCTGTGGTTGTCCTCAATTGTAGAAGGGCAGTTTGACTGCCTTGGGTTGTATAATCTCTGTGGCACATCTCGTAACCGTGTAGTACTGTAATAGTGATTCTTAAATAGGCAGGAGTTCTGATACTACCACTGGCATCTGTGTGTGTTTGTTTGTGTGTGTGACAGCAAATGCCTGAGTGTGTGTGTAAGCAAATGGCTGAGTGTGTTTGTGTATGTCTCAGCAAATGCCTGAGTGTGTGTGTTAGCATAGGCTGAGTGTGGTTGTGTATTTGTGTCTGCATCCTGACATGGCAGTGGGTTTTGCTGCATTCCAAAGAGATACCTCCTTTTGCACTGGTCTTTATCCTTGTCAACCGCTATACCTCTCTCTTCCCGACCACTGCAGGTAATCGGTCCTGTGATGTCACCAAGCTCAGACATAGAATCAGTAAGTGTAATTGTAGGTGTTCTGTGGCACATACCCCAACTGCATTCCACTGTACTAGTTACCTTTATATAGGCAGGATGTGTATGCACAATACTGGCAAATGTGTGCATGTATCTGTGTGTGAGCACCCTGTAGCCAAGCATACACATATGTAATGTCTTTTAGCACACCATGGTAGCCATCTGTGGTGACCGGTGTCTACAAAGTATTACATAGTTAGGAATGGTAAAGAATACACAGTCAAGCACGACTACAGTTGGGTATGCTATTTCCCTGTGCCACTGTCAAGCAGTGATATATATATATATATATATATATATATATATATATATATATATATATATATATATATATATATATATATATATATATATGGCTATGGCTGTGTATATGCATATATATATATATATATATATATATATATATATATATATATATATATATATATATATATATATATATATATATATATATATATATATATATATATATATATATATATATATATATATATATATAAATGGGTTCCTATGAGATAAGCGACACGTTGTTCCATCGACAGCCGGTGGATGGACGCCAATTAACCAAACGTCAAAGGCAAAACTGAAAGAAACGAACGTCAGTTAACCAACACGGAAACGTCAAAGGAACGAAAACTGAAATCAACGAAAGTCAGTCAACCAACACTGACGCGGAGGTATGCCAAATGTGTAAGGCATGTGTATGTACGCCGTAGTGACGGACGTTAGGGTGCGAGTAAGATAACTGTGCGATGTTCACGGTCTGTGGGGATGGGGTGGGTTAAGTGAGTTAGGGTTAGGGCTCGGGTCGGGTAAGTGTGTAGTAGTGATATCTTTTGGGTTAGGGGTGGATTAAGTGAGTTAGGGTTAGGGCGCGGGTTAGGTAAGTGTGCGAGAGTGATGGACCTTAGGGTTAGGGTTTGGGTCAGGGTTGTCGATAGGTGTGTATGTCAGGTTTAGTGTTGCTTTGGTAGGAGTTTGGTTTGCTTGTGTTGTGTGTGTGGTGTTTGGAGTGGGGATTCGTTTTGTTTTTTTAATTATTGTTGTTGTGGTGTGGAGTGTATGAGGTGTATATCATAGGTAGCAGCGCGAGCAACTTGTAGTTGTGTATGTGTGTCTGTGGTTGTGATTGTACTTTGCAGGTATGTGTTGTTTAGTGCTAGTATGTAGTTTAGACTTGTCGGTTGAGTGAGTTTCGTTTATGTTAGTTTTCGTTGTTTTGACGTTTCGGTTAATTGACATCCATCTACCGGCTGTCGATGGAACAACGTGTCGTTTATCTCATATGAACCCATATATATATATATATATATATATATATATATATATATATGTGTGTGTGTGTGTGCGCACACATCCTTTAGGTGCATGTATATATGTAGATATGACAGTTGTACAGATGTAGACTTGTCTTTGTTGTTTCACAGAGTACAGTACATTCATGGGTACTGTACATATGTATACAAAGGGACTGTCCCATTTGTTTTCAGTACTGTGGAATACCTGTAGTAGGATGTGCATTATAGACTCCATGCAATATGTGTACTACTCAGATGGCTTAGTGGTACGTCCAGTGACCTCAGTGTGCATGGTCCAGAGTTTGAGACTTGCAAGCCTTGTTGATACTGTCAATTAGGACCGCATAAGACACTTTTAAGCAGGTGTAATTGCGTTTTCATGACAGTAAGCAGCAGGTACACGCAGGTAACAGACATGTACAACCCACGGTACATGTGGAATGCCCTTCTTTGGCAATCCTGCTGAAGTCACCCACCTACGTATACACCTCTGGGGTTACTGTAACTCAGTATTCTCTGTAGCGCGTGCTGTAACTGCATATTGATGTAGTGTGATAATCTAATTAGATAGGGGATCTATTCTAAAAAAGACCAACTGTGTGTGTGTGTCTCAGTCTACCTGAGACAGGAACAATGCTTTTTATGGAATGCACACACTTTATGACTCACATGACCACCTTTGGCAATCCTGCTGTCACCCACCTAGGAATACACGTCTAGGACCAGTGTAATCCTGTATTTTCCATAGCGTGTGCTGTAACCGTGTATTGCTGTAGTGTGATAAACTAGTTAGGAAGGGATTCTATTCCAAGACAGACCAACTGTGTGTGTGTGTCTCTGTCTGTCTGAGACAGGAACAATGCTTTTTAGAGTATGCACACTCTTTGCAATTCACATGACCACATTTGGTAATCCTGTTAATGTCATCCACCTAGACATACACCTCTGGGACTGCTGTAACCCAGTAATATCCACAGCATGTGCTGCAACTGCATAATGCTGTAGTGTAATTCACTAGTTAGGTAGGGGTTCTATTCCAGGACATGGCAGGTGTGTGTGTGTCACTGTCAGAGCCTGTGTGGAGGTGGCTCTGAGTGTCTAACCACTGGACATGATGGGGAGCAGATTTTGTAGTTTTCCTATATGGTGACTGCCTTATATGTCACAATGTCCACCTCACGAGGAGTACAGATGTCAGTCAACCAAGGAACTGTGTTGGCAAGCCATACCCCTACATCTGGCACAAGGCCTGGTGAACAAAGTATCCAACTCTACTATTACCTGGATTACGTCCTGAACCCATGAGTCATACACAAACACACTTGCTTAGAATATCCCGCTATGTTGCTAGTACCCTGCACATTGATCACAGATAGTAGGCATGGTGTGATTGCAGTGGACTGCAGAGGGCATGGCACCCTGTACAGCAGTAGAATAGGCACATAATTGCGGACAATGTGCCTTCACTATGTTCCTCACTGGATGCCTGCAAAATATGTGGTGCTATCAAATGTGATCCACAGAGGCCATACAATGCCTTACACATGTGCCCTGTATGGACCAATGCCACTGACACCAGGGAATACCTATATCATGCTATCAATGCAGGTGCAGGATCAACCTGCTGACTATAAGCTGGTTCTGCCACACCAGGAGAGTATTGGCATATCAGAGTATAACGGTCCGTGTACACAACATGTGCCAGCCAAACCAGGTACACCTGTACATGTCACTGTACATTATTGTGGGACATGCACATCCCAGGAAATGTCCATGTCAAGGACTATCAAACACAGACATGGCATGTATTGCAAAGCTATGGCCATACGCAATGGTAACCAGGATGTCAGGACAGATCATGCAGTACCCATCTGTGTGGGACACTACAGACACTACACCCCTGTACCACAATGCACACCATTTTTGGGTGGCGTGATGCTAAGGATTACCCCTCACCCAGCCTTGTACAGCCATCTTGCATGGCCAGTCACTACACACCCATGAAGCAATGCACAGATGCATGTCAGTACTGGTGCCTTGTGCCTGCATGTGGGGTATGATGCTCCCAACCACAGTCACTCCCAATATAACTCTCATTGGCATACCGACAGATGTCAAACACGTTCATATGCCCTACCCCACAGAACCTCCAGATATCCCTTGTGGTGCATGTGGTACCTGTGCATTACTGCAGTGTGGCAATCTAAGTGGTTTGGAAGTGTATTTGTGGGCCTGGCAAAGACTGTCAATGTGAGTCCATTAGAGAGTGTAGCTGTGTTAACAATGACATCTGTTCATGTGGACAGCCATGTGTGCTACACCTAATATTTGTCTGCTATATCTCTGATGCAGAAGTCGCACACCAACACTCATATATGTTCTTACGGCACAGCAACGTGTCAGCTTTGTGGCACATGAAGTAACTGCATGCACTTGTAATAGCAAAGACTAGTCAGTCAGGGGTTTGAACTCCTGTACTGGTAGGTGTGTGACAGATGATGCTTAGGTTTTAGTCTCCAAGCCCTTCTCTGGTGTACTTTGCCTCTGTCTGCCCCTCCCATACACTCTCTGGTGGATGTGGAGGTGTACACCTGCTCAGTAGCAGCTTGATTATTGTAAGTGATGGTCATGTTTGGGTGATGGCCTCTGGACCTATTGCAGTCCTCCTCTAGCTGATTGCATGTGGAACAGCTGTGATGATGTTCCCATAGCCATTCACATGAAAAACACAGTACAATATCTAGGAACATCATGTTGGTGTTTGCCCATGACAGTCACTGTGAGTGGTACCTGGATAAGGTGTTTGGTAAATGGCATCACAGATGATATCTGGATGTTCCTCAAACAACATACACAGTGGGAAATAGCCTAAAGACTGGAGGGTGATAAGCCAGACATGACTACAACATGTAAGTGTAGCTATGCTTCATTGAGACAACTGCCTGTTTAACAAGGTGTGTGTGGTAATGGCTATTCTGCATGTTTCAAAACTGACAAGACAGTACTCTGTTTGTGAGGGACCCCCATCTGTAGGGCTATCCGTAGAGTGGTCAGTGTGTGGAACCATTTGTTTCCTGTGTTACTCACTGAAGACACATTTGTGAACAGCAGGAGCATAGTGTGAGGATTGCAGCCAGTACATGGTGATAGTGATGAGTTACTGCCATTGCATCCCTGACTGGACATATGTCATATGAAACAGTGGAATGACAGACACTGTCTGGGTTTTCAGTGACATGCCAATAACGGGCCACGTTTCATAGCTGCTGCCACAAGTCTTCTACACGTTGTAAAGATGTCATGCAGTATATATGCATGTGTTGTGCTCTCTCTGCAACTGTATACCATCTGTTGTGTTGTGTTGATGGTCATATCTATGCATGCTGTTGTAAGTAATCCTGAATGCTGCTGACTATTACTAAGCCATATCTGTGTTTAAACTGTAACACCATAGGCTGTATGGGTTTGGAGGTCCCGGCAGAACCTCCTGTTCCACTTCAGCTGGCCATTGCACCAGCACATCTGGGGCCCAGCCTTGGACCTCCACCTCTGTTGGCTCTGCACCACCTTCTGGTGGTACTGCCACTGAGGATGGGGCTTGCCCCCCTCCTGGGATCAGATCCAGACAGGGACAAGTCCGCTGTCGTACAGTCCCAGATGTGGTGCATAGGGGGCTCAATAAGGGGTTTTGAGTCCAGATACACCAGCTCAAGAGCAGAGTGTCACATTTACAGGGTGAAGCTGCCCCTCCTAGACAGCCCCCAGTACTGCCACCTTTACAGCTGTTTTGGTGCAGTGGTGACTGCCCATGGCTGGGGACCATCATCCCACTGTTTCCATCTGGGGGCTCATGGGCTTGTGAATGCTGAATTGCCCTCCCCGTCCGAGGTGTATCCCCCCACATGTGTCATATACCAACCCTGTATGCTGTCTTGTCTGTCATCCTACCCTACCTATCCTCCATGAGCATACCTACTCTCCTTCCCCCACATCCCACTCTTACCCTACGGAAACAGAAGGCCAATTGGTTCTTAGAACAACATTTGCCCCATACATAGCCCTGAATAGACGTTAAAATACACATTGTAACTTTCTTAGTGTAACAGACTTATTCATATATACACTGTTTGAATGAATATTTATTTATACTTATATATGTTCTCCAATATTTTAGGTATTTATTTATATTTATATTTATTACCACAGGGATTTATTTGTTTAAATGTATTTAAATGTTAAGTTATTAGTATAATTGTAGATAGGTGGTGATTTTAAAATTTATGAAGTATTTTAAAAGTATTTTTAATGGTTTTAACAACTTTCACGGTGTTGTGGAAGTAATGAAAATTTTAAGTATACAATGGCTTTAAATGAAGGTGTGTTGACTGCTCTAGGATGTGATGTAATTTGAATTTCTTCTTTTAAATTTAGGTGATGAAAGTAACTAATTGTATCTGATGAAGTCTTTTCAACTTATTTTAAAAAGGAGATGAAAGTGCTTATGCATTTGGATATTCTACAATTTTAACCTTGGATTACAATAAAATGTTGGTGTGTTCATATAAACATTGCCTGCTCCATTCTACTTTGTGATTGACTAGTGATATCTATATATATGTATGTATCTATATGCAGGCCATAAACACTCACACATACATCTACATGATGGAATACATTTCCTACACAGTTGAATGACTGCACTGGATGATATGTTTGTGATATGGTCCGATGTTTGTATATCTATCATGGCTTAGTGGTAAATCACAATAGCTGTGTGTGTGCAGGGTCCTGGTTTTGAGCCTTGCAGAGGCCGTTTATTTTGTTGCTGGCCAGAACAAGGCCATTGGATACGGTGTGATTAAGGCACATTAAAGCAGTTGTGAGCGGGTGTGCATGAGTTTGCTTGGTGTTAAGCAATGCTAACTTCTGGCTACAGTTTCTTATACTCAGCCTCTACATTGCTTTACCAGTGTAATACTCACATACTGGTGGCCAAACAGGCTTACACCCGCTTGCTCTTACACTTGCAATTGCACTGCATTTGGTGTTTGCATCTGACACTCACGCCCCTGCGTGGGAGTGAGAACTACGATATTACCTTGTGATGCCTATTACATTGGATTACATGTCTACAGTATCAGGAATGGCTGCCCATTAGGTGACAACATGCCGTTCGACAGTACGGAATCCGCGGCCAATCCAGAGTTTGATTCATATCATTGTTGTGTTCCTCTTACTATCTGCACCCATCTGGCTAATACATGGGAACTGACACACTTCAATACAAACAAGTAATTGGGTTTTGGAACCCACATCCTTCAGCCGAGTCATGCTACTGCATACCTAATATTCTATCATCTTTCTATGGTTGTCAGTGGAATATGTGCTTTCTGTCCCTATCAGACCTCTCATACAATTGGGGAAATATACAAACTGAATCAGGGACATGGCATAACAACATCAGGGACACAATTAAATCATTGGTGCTATTAACCTGACACATTGGCAGACTCAAAGCATATGAATTCATACACATTGTCTAAGGTAAACTATGTTTATAACTCTTAATTGTTGTCTTTATTCATTATGTGTAATTCACCACCTTTCCTCCATATGTCACTAGTTTTAGGAGGGATTACGTGAGGCAGAGTTAGAAACTGAGTCGAAATCTGGGACGTCCCTGGAAATCGGGGACAGTTCAGAGGTACGGTCCCTATTTGTTCCCCCAATGGTTTATGTTCTGTCCAGTGGATGTGCTCTTAGGGATTGATATGTATGGGTGTCAGCTATGCCCATTTTGGAATATTACTTACATCCCCGGGGCGGTCCTAATATGACTTTACCAGCCAACACCTGCACGCCTAGGCCCATAATTGCATACCCATAGTTCCCCCACCTGCCACTCCTCTACAGCACTCATCCTTACTGTGGGTGCAGGTGGGGTATAAACACACCACTACACACTGCCCACTCTCCCCGTGTCGGGACACATTTCATACATTGAGTTGACCCATGGGTTATTAGGCTTGCCCAGCCTACTGGTCTGTGTACATCTACAGACTGGTTTTGATAAGTCATTACCGGGACTTCCTCTGTCCATTAATGTTTGGTGTCCCACAAGGGACATCAATGTCTATGTTTCAGGATTAGACCTGGCATGTCTTTCCCACTGATAATATCCTGCCAGTGGCCCGGGAAGCAGGGGTGTGTTTACCTTTATTGTGTGTCTGCATGTGTCACCGGCCAAACTGGGTGGGTGGGGGGGTTGATGCTACGTATTACACATTTGTTTATTGAACCCCTCACCCCCATGTGCACGGCCTGTGAACATATGTTACTCGTAACTGCTGTATCATATCCTAGCTATATACATGTGTATATTTGCATTCACATATATATATATATATATATATATATATATATATATATATATATATATATATATATATATATATATATATATATATATATATATATATATATATATATATGTATATATATATATATATATATATATATATATATATATATATATATATATATATATATATATACATTTACATTACATACAGATATATCTGTATATGTATGCATACATGTATATTTATTTTATGCTGTCTATCGCCTCCTCAACAGCACCCATGCTTACTCTAGGTCCTTGTCTGTTCTGGACAAACCACTACACGCTGCCCACTCTCCCCTTCACGGGACCCATTTTATACAATTTTCTCGGCCCATGGGTCATCAGGGTTTCCCACCCTTGTATTCCGAGTATCTATACACCACGACCAGAATGTTGTGATCACAACCCCTGGTGTTGAGTAGCATAAACTTCATTGAATCTTCTACTGTGCTGTTTATGGAGCTGGTTTTCCCCTTCCGGACTCTCCTAAATAAGGCACCATGGGGGTGCCAATAGCCTTGGCTAGTATTCCAAAGTGTAAGGCTGACACATAGGCCAGTATGGTATCATTGCATGCATGTTCCCCATCTGTGCTTATTTTTCATCTCCCCTGTAGGTAACCTAGTGGTAAGCAATAGAAAGCCTTAAACTTATACAAGTCTTCTAGCTTCCAAGATAGGCATTTGAAGTGACTAAGTATCAGTGTTCTGTATGTTCTTGCTGTGCTCAACTGTTTCCTGACTACATAGTGAGATCGCACTGTATATTGTGATCTGAAGGTCTGCTCATTCACATATTATGGCTGTGATGGCCTGCACATTAGAAGTGTACAGATAGCCTACTATCTATCTGCCCAAGGGCAATTAGAAGCATAGCAACAGTGTTTTGGCCTTCCTTGCACAATTGATGAAGTAACTGAGCCTTTGTCAAGCAGAGCCAATAAAGCAATTCCAGGCAGAGTTGCTGGAAGCTGTTGAAGACTGGGGTTTTGGAGGATGATAGGGGCATATAGAAAACTAAAGAGGGCATGTTAATGTGGCAATTCAACACCATTCAATTCCCCCAACAGGTCTTACATCTATCAAACTGGACAGGCTCTCCCACCCCTGACTGTATGGTTCTGGGACACATGATTCCAGGGGTGTATAGTCTGTTACCCATTCACACAACAAGGTTTCCCTTGAAAATGTGTCAGTGAGAGGCTATGCATAATGTAGTAAGGAATATAATGTATTGTCTCTCAGTACATTTGTTATATGTTGTTATGTCAGCAGTACGTGAAGCTCAGTGAGTTTGGGGGCTCCCGCCCTTTGCTTAGCCTAGCTTACACATAGAAATCATCTAAATAGAAAATAGGCAGAAGCAACGTTAATGTCAACAGTGTAATGGTTACAGTATCCACATAATATCTGTGCATTCGAGGTTACAATCTCGATAAAGGCAGGGATGTTTATCATGTGCAAAAGTATACCTTAACCACAGCTTGCATATATAGGTAATCATCTGTATAATAAACATTCGAAAAACCCATATAAACCCATGTGTGCAGGAGAGTACAGTCAACAGAGAATGCAATATCATGTCAGCACAGTGAGATGTTACCTCACTGACAGGTATATATCCAGAGTAGTTAGCGGATGTGGCCATGGTTGCACGCACAGGTTATACGTTACAATGTTTGTTTAACTGTGTTTAAACCACTGCTATAATGTCACACAAACACTTTTAAACATGCTTACAACTGCTTAAATGAGCCTTACTCTGCAGTAAAAAAACATTTGTACAGCATCGAAGGTGTCAAACCCTGGACCATGCACACTATAGTCATGGGACGTACTACTAAGCCATCCGAGGTGTACACATGTGTCATGGTCCTGAGACTACACCTTATACCATATGCATTTCACTGTAATGATCACATATGGGACAGTGATCTTGTGTACATATGTACAGTACATTGTAATGTACTGTAGTTTGTGAACCAACACATTCCAGTCTACAGATGTATTACTGTTACAAACTAATACCAAATATATATATATATATATATATATATATATATATATATATATGAAATATATGTCAGTGATATATATATATATATATATATATATATATATATATATATATATATATATATATATATATATATATTATATACAGTTACAACAGTAGCCATATATATAAGCATCTATGAACACACTTCGTGACACAGAAACACTCCAAAGGAATTGGAGTGTACACAAAACACATGCAGCTCTGGTATTGTAACAATTAATATTAACCTAAGTCACCATACAAGGGGTTGTTGTTATATATGTGAAGATTGTGGTGGGGGAGGAATGATGGGTAATGCAATCATGCATCAAGGTGGGACTGGGTCGGATGTCCAATAAGTGAACTGGAGGGGCATACATGGAGTATGGGGACAATATAAAAAGGACACAAAACAAGAACCATACTCATTCATAATACACCCTGTCATGTCACATTGCAACACCTACTTTCACAAACATATGAACATTAACATGTATCAGACATATGTACACCAACTGATTGTCACATATGTTTTCAGTAGTGAGGAATGTCTGTAGTACAATGTATATTCTGAACACCATAACATTTGCGCATATCTCCAATGCCTTAGTGGTAAGGTCAGTGACTGTGGTGTTCATGGTCCTGGGTTCAAGACCTGCAAGGGTTGTTAGGTTATTTTGAGGGCCAGAATAAGGACTTTTTGGATGCAGGTGATTAAAGCACTCTTAAGTAGTTGTAAGCGGGTTTCCACGTGTTTGCACGATCGTAAGCTGCGCTGAAACACAGTAAATGGAGAAGAGCTTCACATGTTTGACCTTTGCTTAACGTCACGCAGACCATGGGCATACCTGCTCACAACCGCGTAAATGTACGTTATTCACACTTTCCCTATAAGTGCCTACTCTGAGAGGTAAAATAATAATACCTTCCAGGAGTAGAACCAGCAACCCTGTACTCCATCCTCTGCTTAACCTAACACTAAGCTACCTGGGATGCACCTATCCCAGTTGGGTATGCAGACAGGTTAAAACACAAAAAGGAGGAATGTATTGAAATAGGACAACCCCCCATGTACCCAATTAAAGGTGTTTGCTCATACATATATATATATATATATATATATATATATATATATATATATATATATATATATATATATATGTATATATATATATATATATATATATATATATATATATATATATATATATATATATATATATATATATATATATATATATATATATATATCTATATATATGTATATATATATATATAGATATATATATATACAGAGAGAGAGATACATAGAGACATGTCAATATATACAGGTCTGCATATATATGTAGATATGTAGATAGGTTAGAAACATCTACACATCTATGGAGGTACAGATAAATGTATGCAATAATGTATATATCTATATACATATACACACACACACACACACATATATATATATATATATATATATATATATATATATATATACACACACATACATACATGTCTGTAGACAGCATCCAAAGTGGTCATATCTGAGTATAACATGGACCATAGCAATCACACATTCCAGCCCCCCCCCAAACAATATGAACATAACATATAAAGAGTATATGCCAATACACTATTACAAATATGTTCTATGTTTACAGTCACCAGCACAACTGCATTGACTACAAATATCCATGACAGAATTACACAGACAGCTTTCATTTTGCAAATCTTTATTGCATTCCGATGTATTGCCAAAAAGATTCAAGGACTAACAGTACCTGCATGCTATACAGGAACCATTTAATAGTACCTTAATGAATCAGACTGCATTTATTATAGTATTAGTCCACTAAGGGATAGGTGTTCACATAGGGGAAAAAACACCCTCACACATATAGACGTTGTATAACAGGGGTTCCTACACACCTGCATGTGCTATGTACACCCACCAACATCTACCCCACAACCGAAATAATTACATCAATACATACTGTCATACCATAACCAATTATGCAACTGCTGTACAACATCTGCTGAAATCTTAACATACCTGGACACAGACACACTAACATGGCCCCATGTGAAATACTTGCCATTATACAATTGAGCAGCTGCTGATGTAACAGGGTTTGAATTAACTAATCCCGTTTCAGTGGGTTGAAAGGTTCATACACCAGGAAGTTTTACCGAGTACTGATTATTAGCGCAGTATGATACGCAGTAACACCAAACTAAATATGTCTGGTAAGCACACTGTAAATCCCCTAACATTCTATGCATAGCTATGCAGCCTTGAGCTGGTCAAACAACCTGGCCAGACAGACACATATGCAGAAGTATTAGGTACAGACAAACCCTGCACAAGTAGCAATGTTCAGAAATATAACAGCAGTACTCACATTTAGACCAACTCCTCTAGGCATTACACACAATATATTACTGTTCATCTCAATACAGCTGTTGCAATAGATTCCAAACAAAACCTCCACACTGTTTTCCTCATGAGTAAGGCAAAGGGACAACGCCCAAGTGGAGTACTCAGTCATACTCCACTGTAGCCATTGTATTGGCTAAGGCAGTAGCAGCGCAGCTGATGTGCATGTAATTAGCTACTTAGGAACACCAATTGGCCATCGGGATAGCACATGTTACTGACCTGTAACTATAAAAGGTTGCCTTGTCACACATTCAAACCATCTGTATCTACCTGTAGGACAGTACAAAATACTGAAAGATGAACCCAAAATGAGCAGTACACTAGTTAATAACACCTCTGATTACTAAGACGGTATGTATAACATGTAGTATGTCTGTGTATGTACTATCTGTACTGTAAGAATTACAGTGTAATCAATGCATATAGTGGAAATAGCTATCTTGCAGAAATATATTGTTGAGCAGTAGTAATGCTTGTAGGATCCTATGTGTGTACTGCTGTATTTCACATGGCACACTCCACATACACCACAAGGGATGCTATGGGCTTGGAACCCCCCATTTCGCTTCCAGCCACTGTCAGTGTCAGGATTGGTCCAACAAGCATGTGCTATAACAGGGGATAGTATATGTTGATATATTGTAACAGTCGATATATGTATGGGTGTATAAGTAAGATGAACATGTTAAAGATGGGCTTACTGTGCAAATATGGTGTGCATTGTGGGATATTGTGCCAATAACTGTGTAATGTACAGTATTCTAGGAAGATCTGTATTCTATTCTACATAGCAGTACTGTTATGTTATGCAAACAGTAGTTATGTCTATTGGCAATTACAATACTCAATGACAGGATACATAGCATTAGTATTCATCTGACAGGTTAGCAACATGATAGCAAAGATAATTGGAAGAGCCAGGTAACTATCCATGCACATAACACATGTAATATCCACCTCTCTACTATCATTTGCAAGCAATTACAGCTGAGCATGTGTACATGTTATGCAAATGTGTAGTGACCCTTGTTACAGGGCTGGGCAAAATGGCTACGTGCACACCTACCGAGAGTGGATATTGAGAGTACAGACACACTTGTTGAACTACCAGGTTTGTGTAGCCCATCCTAACAGCCACCTGCATATACGTTATGTAAGGTAGTGCACAGCACTGGTAATGAAACAGGTTGCACATCATGTTTAACTCCAGTGTAACATCAGCAGTAGGAGTGTAGGATGTAGGAGACAGCTGCCCATGTGTAATAGCCGCATCATAGGTGATGGCTCACACAATCTGATTATATCCTGATCATGTTGATAGTGGCATCAGAGCCTATTGATACATAACTCTGCTTGGGGAGTGGGTGTCCGTGCCCAACAGAATTCATGGTCCTGGTGGATATGTCAGTATATACCGAGAGAAGGAAACAGACCTGTAGATACAAGCATCACCTGTAATCAACTAACAGGATGTGATGTGCTCCTCAGAGGAGGTTTGCTGCTAAGGATAGCTACAACATTTCTGTAATAGCCAGTGTTGTCACGTCCATAACACATATAATTCCATGTGAGCATCACTGTCTAAAACATCGTCATAGGCAATACGTAAACTAAATACAGTACTTGGTACTTGTAGTACTGACTGCTCATACAGGCATGTCCACTAGTCAGCTACTGGTGTTTCCTAATGTCATCTTTGTGCATGTGGCCAGCCTGGGGGAATGTAATATCTATGCCATGTACACTGCCAGACCCATCTAACACCATGCCCCACACATTGTCTGGGATACAGCTACAGGGGTAAGCTGGACAGCAGCCCAGTCTACAGCTTTGACTGGACTGGACAGTCATGAGGTGTAGGTTAACATATTCAGCTCATCAACACTACCAACATATACCCTTACCAGAACACAGTAAGGACACCCACACACACTACCGGAAATCACACACATTCACAGACGTGTCTAAGTATCTGGCCAAACAAGTGACCCCCCCCAAGCAGGAAGAGACAGACACCGAAATACAAAAACTGTATGACATAGTTTGCATAATTGTGCCACACCTCTGAACACATGACCGGAAACATGCCCAACAGTAATCATTTATGAATGCAAACTCTAACACTATGTTACACACCAACCTATACTAGGGCATACATACTGTCAGCTGCCTGTCTGACATGATTAGCCACATACACATACACTCAGACCACCTTTTGAACTCTACACATGGCTCAGGCATATTCCATGTTGTTGTGCAGGACCTGTGATGCAGTAGCCTGGACAGCATGTAAACACATGTAGGAACTGTCTGGTCTTGTAGGCCATGCAGGTATGTCCCAAGGCCTGGGTAGCATTCTGCCATTGGCCAGAATGATACTGCAGTACAGGGACAAAAGGAATGTATTCCACAATTTTCTAGTATAGTGTTGCATGTCACAGGGTATCCAGTATCTGTCATCCTGGGATAACATGGTTGACAGACCATGATGCTTTGCCAGACAGGGCCTGCACCTGTTACCCCTGGGAATATGGATACAGCCTAGGGCTCATGCTTCCCCTATAGTGCCTTCATCATGCACGGTTCAGGTAAGGGTCCACTGCTGTTACAGGGACAGCCAAGTAATACACTGCGGGTTTCGCTACACAATGATACATGTCAGAAACACTATGCAGGCACACATATGTCAATCCCTATCATGGAAAACATATATGTGCAATGGCTGAGACATGTTTCAATGCTCTGGAGAGCACACCTGCATGACCATGTTATAACACATATCTCACCTTTTGCCCATTATCCTTTATTGGAACACATGGGCCGTAGGTGTGTCCATATTCCTGAAGGATATGTACACCCCCACGCTAATTGCACTTGTATAACATCAGATGCATTATGCTGAGCAACTACCTTTGTGCCACAGTGGACTTCAAAATGCACCTTGAGACAGATCACCCACCAGGCCCCAGACTTCCCAACTGCCATAATGTGCTGTAATGGGGAAGATTAGGTCTGAGACAGAACCATAATATTGGCTACTCTCAACTATTCCATTATGAACTGTGAAGACTCCTCATGTACAAACACCTGCGCTCAATGCATGTTGGATTCCATCGACCCCACTGACCTGGATCACAGTAGTCATACAAACAGGGCTAACAGTATGCTAAAACACAGCAGAGCTTTCGGACATAATCCTTCTTCAATACTATGTCCGAAAGCTCTGCTGTGTTTTGTCTTTAAAGTGGTTTTTCCTTTTGGATTGTCTGCTTGCAGTACTTTGGCACTAACAGTATGCTACCCATAGTTAGTCTCCAATGCCAATGTTATGTTCCCTAAGAGCAGAGTGGTGAGTGCCATGGCACCCATGCAGATGGACAGCGCACGTGCAAATGCTGAATGCTACACAAATGGACCTTAAGCATTCACATATGTGCAGTGATTGTGCCATTGAAACAGAACCAGGTGTCAACCCAACACAAACAAGTAGGCAAACTGGTGGTACCATGCTTTAAACTGTACCACAGAATGTAGTAACTGCTGCAAGAGTGAACGCACATGAGTGTAGGTGATCCCTGGTCAGTCTCAGTAAGATGCAGATACACCATATGAAACCACGCAAAGCTACAGTGAAAACAATCAGCCACAAATTATGAAGCCAAGCACAGATCATTCTATAGCTATGTCGTTAATCGTAATGGCAACAGCAAGACCTGCCATGCTGCACAGCACTATTGCATGGGAAGTACTGCACCTGCAGAAATAGCACCTGCTCATCCAGATAGGTTCTCAGAGAACCTAAACCCACTCCCACCTCTCCCCCACCCCCAAAAGGTACACTTAGTAATATATCCATGTACACTACAGGGACCCTGTACTAACAACTATGCAGGTACAAGCTGCACTATCTAATGCCATATATACAGCTTTCATGGGACCTGTCAACATCCCAGGGTGTATGCTACACAAATGTAAGAACATTCAGCTATCCACATACTCATCATGTTCAATCATAGCTCCATGTCAGGCTGTGTACACACCGAATGGTGCACAGCAACAGTTATAACACCCCACAAAGGGGGAGACACCAATGATAATGGGACATAGTGCACAACTACCCTGCTGAGTCTGGTCTGTATGGCCATGAACCGTAGTCAATGTAATTGATGTACTCGGTACAGATGTAGATGACAGTAGGGTTGGTTCACACTGCATATCATGACCTTGCCAGGTCATAGGACACCATCACCCATACTGTGTTCCAGCTACATATTCCTATGTCACAGGAGTGGTTGGCAACTGGACTGCTTGCAGAACCAACACTACAGAAGGTGTCCGACAAATACACGCACATCAAACCAGTGCCAGCCACAGTAATACAGGGGTCATTCTTGATACTCCCCCTCTTTGGTATCTATACCACATAGACTAACACAGAAGGCATCAGCCTATTGATGTCTGCAAATGACTATGAACTAGGAGCAATAGTCGACTCATTGTGTGCTGCATTCAACATACAGAAGGGCCTTAGTGTGTCCAATGTGTGGTGTGTGATGTATGGCCACATTCTGACAGCTAAGTATTGCATTGTCATCCTCTATGTTACAAACTCTGTACCCATTAACTACCACCTAAGCAGTGGTCAACATAATGGCAACTGTGTGTATGGGATGCAGCTGGACAGTACTTCCCTTTGATAGTTACATCACCACAAAAGACAGGTAGTCCTATGTGGCACCCCTAATCATGACAGGGTGCCATCCAGGAATTTAGAGATATCTGCTCAGCCATACTCAACACCCATGTGACTAACAATCAATCACATATTTCCTTTAAGGGTTATTGCCCAAGTGTAGATGACCTACACTGCCCATCACAATCCCTAGCTGCTGTATGTAGCATGCAGCCTACCCTGAATAAAGCCATGTCCAACCCAGAGGTGTTGGACATGCTACACTTAACACATCCTGATCCCAAATAAACACATATGTCATGGACATCCACCTTTCTAGTACAAGGATCACAACATGCCTGACAGATCTCTGTCCCATACACTTAATATACTCTTCCCATACTATGCATCCCTGTCCAGCGAAGCTGCACATCGCCCCTCTCTGTGACATGGTGTGATGACCGCATACCAAATATATCAGTTCTGTGGCACTCCTTGAACTGGCCACTGAATATTACCTGTCTGTTGCCTACAGCTAGGTAACCTGTCTGCCTAGGCTCATAAATGGCCCAGGGCATATAGCCTACAACATCACTATGACCATACATGCAATAGTTGATATCCAACCCTCCAAATGCCATCAGGCTAGCTATTGTCCCATGTGTTACACATGCGCAACACAGGCAATACATGGCAGGATGCTACACAGTTGTACAGTGCCATGTAGATGTATATGGCAAAACACATACATGCTTGCAAGTTTGCAGGGTCACAGGTCATGTCCCTAATGGCTATGTATGACTATATATGTGGAATATACAGAACATTACGGTCGATTGCATTAATGTGAACACTTCCAGGCATGTGCTGATAGGTAAAGGCACCACTACAGGCAAACAGACATGCCCACGTCAAGACAACATCCACATGGTGTATGGGCAATGCCATCACATGACACACACATATATGGCGATAACATCACATCACCAGTAGGTGTCAAATGTGTGTGACTTTTACATGTCAGTGGTGTTAGTGTCATGTAGATCAACAAAGACATATTTGTAAACTTAATAAATGTATGCACATGTATGTTCAGCTGTACTGCTGTACTTCTCTGTGAGTTACTGTGACCTGTCTCCATGGTTATGTCTTCCAGGTATGCCACATAGCTGACTGCCGCCATACAGCTGCTTGGAGGAGGAGGTCCTCATCCCATACCTCCGTGACAGCTATACAACGCTCTTCAGCCATGTTGCCACAGGATGCACAGCAGCGAGATGCCCTGTGGGAGGAACTCTCCTGGAGGGTAAATGATGTTGGCAGTCACAATTGCATCTATCAGCAGGTGCGCCGACACTGCACTGACCAGATAAAACAGGTGAAACAGCGTGCTAATGCAATCACCAGAGAACAAGGTGCAACAAGTGGGGGGCCACTCACCCAGCCCCCACTCGCAGGTACCGAGGCAATATTGGCCAACCTACGGACATCTGCAGACCTCCATCCACAAGCGTTAGCTGGTATTGTGGAGGTGGGTGTTTCTCAACCACTGAGCCTAGAGTTGCCTGGTAAGTCACTACTGCACATAAAACACAACCATATATCACATAGTTACATGTGTTACTGTACAATATGTAATGTAACATCATATGCAAGGCATGTATGCACACATGCCACATACTATAGTCTGCTACTCAATGTATGCACAGATATGCATACTCCATAGTATAGTGTGTTGCACCCGGTAGCTACCACACAGGTGTGGATTATGATCTTACTGCTGTGACACCCCTGTTTAGGTACCTCTGGCATTTTGCAGCGACAGCAGCCTGTGGCAGGTGAGATTGTTATTATTTACCAGGCTTGATAAGGCACGGAACATATTGATTGCATGCTATCTGCCATAACACACATACACATAATGTATGGTGGTCCTGGTAATGGACACTGGTCAGACCTGCAATGCATCACACTGTTTACCTATGTGAAACAATTGAAGACTATATGAAACACCTACACTAAACCTTCCAATACAATGGTGGAGGTGTGTTCCACTGTAGGGATAGGTATTACATATCAGCATTACACATGTTGGAAATACGAACAGTACTGTACAGAGAGCATATGTGTGCACACCCACTAAATGTGTTGGAGCCGGAGTATGCCCAGCCCACAGGATACACCCTTCTGGAGTATACCCTTGCTATGAATGTCACACAATGTCATGTGCTATCAGACATATCCATGACATGTAGTGGGCTGACTGCAACACAGCTCAGCTATCCAGCAAAACATGTCTCACATCCCATACATACCACCCTTTGCTACATAACCCTGTCCTCAGTGGAGCATATGACATCTATGGGTGTATGTCATATGGGATAACACTGACATGTGAAATAAGATGGCCATCACAACCATCAGACTGCACATGTGTACACATGACCATGGCGGATGGCCAGCAATATGAAGCAAAACACACAGTAGAAGTGATGTACATGTGTGTACACCCTGTTGTAGATTGGCTCGACATAATACAACTATGGCCTTTGTGTAATGATGATATGGCAGATGTGAAACACTAAACATCATACAAGCCTGTGCACATCTTGTGTAGACATAACATGAAACCACCACATAATATGTCTAGAACATCTGAAGTGTGTCACAACATGGAAGCATTTATCTATACAGTATCCAAATACATACATGTGTTGCACAACATACACATACATCCACATCAAGCCACAGATACAGTAGATTCACCTTGCTAGTTTCAGACATCACTGTCATGACACCATTACCGTACTGCAGATTGGAATGGACACCATTGTGTTACACATGTATGCATGTCATTCAACAAGTCAGCAGAAGACATGTCATACTACATGTGATTGGCAAGGTCATACGCCACACAACAGGCTGGTGTACTGTAAACCTGTGCTGGTCTGTGGCACCATTGCAAAGTAGGGACAGCCATGTCAAACATGTGGTACAGCCACATGCACAATGTCTACACCCAGATTACGGGTAGGCAAAATAATGTTGACCAGACATGCAATGCTTTGTGGGAAATATGCAAGATAGGGCTCAGGCAAACATAGTATGCAGTCAACATACCCTACTGCTCATGTCCTCACACATAGGGGCAGTGGCCAACACAAAGCATCAGTGGCAGATATACAAAGGTCAGCTATGGTCTGTTAACATGTGGTGTATATTGCACACATCATGGCAGTGCAGTGCAATGGTGCAAAGTGCATGCATTTTGTTGCAGGTATAGGGCATAAGCTACTAACACAAATGGTGCAATACAGGTATGTATGCTAACCACTACTATAATTATGTAAGGTGCATGCCATTTGCTATACCACATGCATGCTGTTGTGTGCAACTCAGGGATGTATGATGACTACCACTATAATTGCTTAAGCTGAAACTATAATTGTCTAAGCTGAATGCCATCTGCCATATCACCTGCATGTAGCGTGTGTGTCTGTGTGTGTCTCTGTCTGTGTGTCTGTCTGTGTCTCTGTCTGTGTGTCAGTCTGTGTTTGTCTCTGTCTGTGTGTCTGTATGTGTCTCTGTGTGTCTCTGTGTGTGTGTCTTTGTGTGTTTGTGTCTCTGTCTGTGTGTGTCTCTGCATGTGTGTCTGTGTGTGTCTCTGTGTGTGTTTCTGTCTGTGTGTGTCTCTGTGTGTCTGTGTGTTGCTCTGTCTCTGTGTGTGTGTATGTCTCTGTCTGTCTGTGTGTGTCTGGTATAACTCATAATATAGGGTTCTTTTCTTCTCCTCAGAGGTGTTGATGTAGGTGCATTGCCTTCCTGTGGTCTACCTGATATTAGTGTCACCACATACTCTAGCAGTGATGATGATAGTATGATTGAGGAACAGGCAGGGTTGTCAGGGGATGAATCTGTGCCACTGGTTACCATTCTACCTGTCTCCCCCTCATCCTAGCACACAGTTCCCCTGTCTGCAAATACCCCATCACCACTGGCCATAGAGGAAGGACAGTTGGCTGGTAGTAGCATGGAACAGGAAACTGTAGTGACTATGGAAGGTGTGCCTGCACACCATGCTCTCAGTCAATAGACTGGTGATGTCCCACACAGGCATGTGCCCAGCGCTGCTCATAGGAGGACCACTGGCCAACATGCCCCTGCAGGACCAAGCACATCAGCTGGAGTCACCAGACACGTTTTGGGCTGTAATGGAGGCACAGGCATGTGCTGAGGGCACACGTGAGATGGTCTGAGGCTTCAGAGGGCTGCTGTCTGTTCATTACCTGACAACATCCAGGCACTTGCAAATGCTCACCATCATCTTGCAGATGTTTTGGATTGACGATTGGGTGATATGGTTGGTATCCTTGACCGTGGCATGTCAATCGTTGAGCGTGGAATGTCTGTGCTGGGACATCTGGTGGGAGTGAGGTGGTGGGCACGTGGACATAGGCCAGCTACATCACCTGTTGAAGGTGTACGTGAACATGCTACTGCACATGCCCGCTCCCATAGTGGTGGTAGCAGCAGCAGTGCTGCTGGTGCTGTGCAATCCACACCAGGACACAGCAGGCCACGTGCATGTGGCCCTGGATGGTCCCAACAGGGACACGAATCTAGCGGACATGTGTCATCAGACGGTACCCAATCTGGACCTCTGCCTGGTAGTGCTCATGCAACCCCTGGTAGGCGCAGGTTACGTGGCCATGACCAGACATCGTGAACTGTGACACCTGCCTTTTACAGTCTGCAGCTGCCAATATTACCCCTGTGTAGGCCAGCCTCTTTCCGGACCTCATGCCAGATCTGTGTGCATGAATGCATACACACACACTGGAAACAAATGTAGGGCACCTAACCCCACACACGCATAACATCCACACATGCCCAAAGATATCACAGACCCTAACACAGATGCATGATGCCATCCAATGGCACAACCTAGGCTTCTGGCAAACATTATCACCCTGTTCATATGATGATGCCTGTTCCACATCCCTATCATCCACACCATTGGTGCAGGGACATGTTCATATGGTCTGATGCACAGGGTGAACATACTAGGTAGTCAATTGTAGATTAATATTGTTGAGTAGTGTTGACAGGCAGCAGACATAATATGTATTGCAGATTTAGAATGCATTTTGTACATTTGATAGCATGCATCATGTGTAACAACACTAACAGTATGTTGATCTTGATGTTCTGCCTTCCTCTTTCAGGTGTAGTTGCATGTGCCAGGGGATGTTGGTGTATGCGGGAGTCCCATATGTACATGTTGACTACCCACAGGTCAGTAAGACAATACCTGCATGCACTTTGTAGCTTCCACATCACAGTTATATTCTCCGATGTTTCAATTATGTTTACTGTTCTAATGATCCAAGAGCATGTTAGCTGTGTAGTAAGCTACTGTGTTCAGAGCCATCGCATCCATAGTGGGTAACATCAGGTATAGTTACCTGGAGCGCTGAGTGGGTAAAAGTGTGGTATGCTGGATGGCAAGGGTAAAGGCCAGTGGAAATAGTGGCATCTCATTGGGAAGCAGTAATACCCACTGCCATGACAGCATGCAAACACAGACACACCCACACACTCAGGGATTCCAGACACAGTAACATACACTCTGACACATACACACACACACACACACACAGTTGGATGAGAACCACTGCCTATGTGCATATCATCTTTATAGTACTATGCAATTACAAGACGTGCCACAGAGATTACACATGTACAGGTAGTTGGAATGGTCTAAGATCGAGGACATCGACAGGGATACTACAGTGCAGTGAATGTATGTGGGGAGGGGGATACATCAGTAGGCTATGTAACAACAGGTCACACCCCAGGGCGTACGTGTTAACACTCTATTAGTATGCCCGTCTATGATTGATGTTATCAACAGGGATGCTAGACTTCTTTGAGTGGATGGGGAGGGGGCATTAACATTCTACTATGATAAAATACAGCCTCACTCCAGGAACCGGACAGCCATACACACACACACACACACACACACACACACACACACACACACACACACACACACACACACACACACACACCGGCATTCACAAAGATATACACCAATGTCACACACATACAGACACTTTACATGTGTGAAGTTTAACCACCTGCCTATGGCTATCTTTCTACACTTCACTCTGTACTGGTGTCAGCAACAGTTTTCAGGAGAGTGATAACATATGGGATGTATTCCCATCCATACGTGACATATATATATATATATAGACACACACCCACACTTGCCAGTACTTTGAATCAAACACATGGCTATCTCATGATAGGTACTACAGCAGTAGAGCACTATCACATCTGGTATAATGCTTACTGACTCTTTCCTTTGACAGCTGTGCTGATATATGCACAATATATGCACAGGGGAGGAATTACTGTTGCAGGTGTCATGGGGTTTGCCTTTGGTGTCTCCCTTACAGCATTCTACATTGTCTGTCTTCCACTTAAATTAACAAAACCTGACCTTAGCAGGTACACAGGTTATTGTAGGACTGGTTGTAACACACCAGTGAGCTGTCCTTAGTAATCATTCATCTGCAAAGAAGCCCCACCACTTAGTAGTCATGTCCAAACATCTGTCCATACCTTATGTAAAGCTTACTGTACTTAGAGCATATCACCATATACAGTTGGCAATGTTGACGCTGTAGTGCAACAACATGATGTACTAAGACAACAGTCACCTTCAGACATCACAACTGCGCACACATGGAATGTACACAAACAGCAACACATGTACACATATGCAGTCTACATCAGTATGTGCACTAGCAGGTCAAGAGGATACATTCCACACCTTCCCCACTCCATGTGTGAAACATATTCAAGCATTACACCATAATGGATGTTGTATTCATGTACTGGTAGGACACCACCCCTTTCACTGAGTAGCCAAGTGTACATATATTACAACAGCACATAGCATGACACACACATCATTATTCCATGTCATGCTCCTACAAACTGTTACTTGACAAGTAATGGTCAACAGTATGCACATCATATTTGCCACACACACCTCAAGTGTACTGGAAGAGTGCCAGCAATGTGCTATTTTAGAGCTAGGCAGTACACTCATTCAAGCATGTGCAAGGTCTGTGGCTTGTAACCATCCCACCCCAGCATGTACTGGCTATTGTGGTACTAAGGCTAAAGTCCAGACAGCAAGCATGGCTTGCAATTGTTGACATGGGGTATATCTAGGAGCTGTGGCCACTCATGGCTGTATATTTCATGAACATATCACCTGTGACTACTCAGGAACATACAGTGCAGAGCTGGATTTCCCTGAGTCTGTCAATACAGGCCTTGTGTAGGTCCTATGGTCCTGTTATTTGGGTATGTTTGTAGGCATTGCATTATGTGGACATGCCACATGGGGTGCTGTATGATATGATAGGTGTCATGGGTGACCAGTAGAGAGGGGATATTACCTCTGTCAACATAGATATTGAACCTTATGTACTGTTAGCATGCTATCTGCATGTGCATGTGTGTAATGACTGTAGCCACATGTATGTAAAAAGGTAAACGAAAGCTATGGTAATGTAATATATGTTGTATGAGTGTAGGATGTACATATCCAGGGCAGGTACGGTTAGGTCATATCCAACCATGAGGGTGCTGTTTACTGGTGTACAGCAACAGTCGACCGTGTTAATGATGACAACATCCGAGGGACCCTGGTATGTGTACAACTGAGCAGGTTACAAACAGTGGTATTATTGCATTGCATAACACATTATGTAGTTGTGGCTGTACATGGGTAGATTGTACAGTTGATGTAGGCCTAGGTACAGTCCACCAATCGAGGGTTATCTGGTGGTCTACCATACTATGTCATACCACATATGGATGTGTGCTGGTAGTCTGGGAACAAGTTGGTGGATGTATATGAAGATACAAACTAGAATGCATCATTTCCACTGTCACCTGTACCTGACTCATCTGTGATGTGTTATGTCAGAGTAGTGGTCTTTACATGTGAGTAGCCTTTATGAATATGTGTACACCACCACCTGGTATGGTCCATACCACTGTTATAGCCCACATGTCTGGATCTGAGTTATATGGTGGTAGTGCAATTGTGCACTACAGAGCCTAGAGCCAGGAGTTCCTCACTGCACAGATGTTGGTATTCCCCATTGTAGGTTCTACATTGACAAATGGATTACTAAAGCCACACATCTAGCACGGGTTAGCATAGGCATTCAATGCAATTGTCATGTAGGTGTCAGGGTGTTACTTCTGTTTGTAGGACATTTGCCTTGGAATGCGACCTAGGTATTATCCACACACACATGTAACATGAATGCATTTGCTCTGTGTTGAAGGCTTGTCATTTGGTCATGACAGCCCGGAATGACAGACACTGGACAACCTCATAATGACAGCAGGACATTGGCTCATTGTTTTGGTCTAGCAGTTGCCACCCGTACCATGACATCCCTACAATTGGCATTAATGTGCTTGGTTGCAAATGCCCCATGTAAGGTGACGGACAGCGGCAGAACTTGTGTATATGACCAATGTGAGATACAGTCCTGCTAATAATGACAACTACTACCAGAGCCGGGAGAGGTCATCTTGTCACCTGCACCTCAGTACCATTACACAAGGTGGCTCACACATGCTTGCACATGCCATTGTTCCATGTATAATGCCACTGTCCACAACCTGCTATCAATGTATCTGCCTAAGTGACCCAGGTAACCTATTGTCTGTCATGTCCACACATGCATGACTTTGTATATGTAACATATATATGTCAGTACTTCATGTACATGTATGCATGTGTATCACACAGCACAGACACAGATATATCGTTTACAGGCCACATGCAGGTATCAGGTAGTAAATCAGTATGATGTGCATATATACTGACAGGTAAGATGTACCTAACTGTAAACCTGTGTATTTACAATAGGAGTCCATTGCAACATGTTCTGTACATGTAAGTGTTTCAGCATGCACACTGTGGCCTTCAGTTGTTAGAATCAGTGCATCCAACAAGCCCTTTCATACTAAGTGTATGAGCATGCCCAGTATAACCTTGTGTAGTTGTAGTCATAGTGCATACCAAATGGCCCTGTGTTACTAAGTGTATGGGCATGCCCACTGTAACCCTGTATAGTGATAGTAGGTGTCCATTCCGCAGATGACCATACTCCAGTTCAGGTTCCTGTTTTGCTACAACTATACCTCTCAGGCCTACCTGCGGATGGTGTGTCTTGTTTGTGCATACAGGTTGTAATGGACACCTACTTTAAGCACACAGGTCTACAGCTATGTACTTTGTGACTGTCATTTCCCTGTTGTTGTCCTCAATTGTAGAAGGGCAGTCTGACTGCCTTGGGCTGTATAATCTCTGTGGTACATCTCATAACTTTGTAGTACTGTAATAGTGATTCTTAGATAGGCAGGAGTTCTGATACTACCACTGGCAACTGTGTGCATTTGTTTGTGTGTGTGATAGCAAATGCCTGAATGTGTGTGTCAGCAAATGGCTGAGTGTGTTTGTGTGTGTCTCAGCAAATGAATGAATGTGTGTGTCAGCATAGGCTGAGTGTGGTTGGGTATTTGTGTCTGCATCCTGTCATGACAGTGGGTTTTGCTGCATTCCAAAGAGATACCTCCTTTTGCACTGAACTTTATCCTTGTCAACTGCTATACCTCTCTCTTCCCTACCACTGCAAGTAATTGGTCCTGTGATGTCACCAAGCTCAGACATGGAATCAGTAAGTGTAATTGTAGGTGTTCTGTGCCACATACCCCAACTGCATACCACTGTACTAGTTACCTTTATATAGACAAGATGTGTATGCACAATGCTAGCAAGTGTGTGCATGTATCTGTGTGTGACTACCCTGTAGCCAGGCATACACATGTGTAATGTCTTTTAGCACACCATGGTAGCCATCTGTGGTGACCGGTGTCTACAAAGTATTACATAGTTAGGAATGGTAAAGAATACACAGTCAAGCACGACTACAGTTGGGTATGCTATTTCCCTGTGCCACTGTCAAGCAGTGACACAGAAGTGGTCGCTGGGGTGTAGGTCCATAACCATCATTCCCCCACCCTAACTCCACAATCCCCGGGGTAGATTACATTAGCCATCATTCCCCACCACAAACTCTGCATACACAACAACCATCCCTTCTCTGGTGAGCTGCTTATGATTTAAATGTTACAACACAAGAGATGCCTCTGTTTGGTGTACACATCAGTACCTTTGGAACTGTTCTGTGTCACAAAGGGCGTTCAGGCATGTATGTGTATATATATATATATATATATATATATATATATATATATATATAGAGAGAGAGAGAGAGAGAGAGAGACAGCTATGGCTGTGTCTGTGTATATGCATATATATATATATATATATATATATATATATATAGATATGTGTGTGTGTGTGTGTGTGTGTGTGTGTGTGTATGTGTGTGTGTGTGTACACATATCCTGTAGGTGTGTATATATATATATATATATATATATATATATATATATATATATATATATATGTAGATATGACAGTTATACAGATGTAGACGTGTCTGTTGTTTCACAGAGTACAGTACATTCATGGGTACTGTACATATGTACACAAAGGGACTGTACCATTTGTTTTCAGTACTGTGGAATACCTGTAGTAGGATGTGCATTATAGACTCCATGAAACATGTGTACAACTCAAATGGCTTAGTGGTACGTCCAGTGACCTCAGTGTGCATGGTCCAGGGTTTGTGACTTGTAAGCCTTGTTGATACTATCAATTAGGACCACATAAGACACTTTTAAGCAGGTGTAGTTGTGTTTCAATGACAGTAAGCAGTGGGTACACGCAGGTAACAGACATGTGCAACCCGCGGTACATGTGGAATGCCCTTCTTTGGCAATCCTGCTGATGTCACCCACCTACGTATACACCTCTGGGGCTACTGTAACCCCGTATTCTCCGTAGCACGTGCTGTAACTGCATATTGCTGTAGTGTGATAATCTAGTTAGGTAGGGGATCTATTCCAAAAGAGACTAACTGTGTGTGTGTGCCTCTCTGTCTACCTGAGACAGGAACAATGATTTTTAGAGTATGCACACACTTTACAACTCACATGACCACCTTTGGCAATCCTGCTAATGTCACCCAACTAGGAATACATGTATAGGACCACTGTAATCCTGTATTTTCCAAAGGACATGCTGTAACCGTGTATTGCTGCAGTGTAATAAACTAGTTAGGTAGGGATTTTATTCCAAGACAGACCAACTGTGTGTGTCTCTGTCTGCCTGAGAGAGGAACAATGCTTTTTAGAGTAGGCACACTCTTTACAATTCACATGACCACCTTTGGCAATCCTGCGGATGTCACCCACCTAGACATACACCTCTGGGACTGCTGTAACCCAGTAATCTCCACAGCATGTGCTGTAACTGCGTAATGCTGTAGTGTAATACACTAGTTAGGTAGAGGTTCTATTCCAGGACATAGCAGGTGTGTGTGTTTGACTGTAAGAGCCTGTGTGGTGGAGGCTCAGAGTGTCTAACCACTGGAAATATTGGGGAGTGGATTTTGTAGTTTTCCTATGTGGTGTCTGCCTTATATGTCACAATGTCCACCTCACGAGGAGTACAGATGTCAATCAACCAAGGAACTGTGTTGACAAGGCATACCCCTACATCTGGCACAAGGCCTGGTGAACAAAGTATGCAACCCTACTATTACCTGGAATACGTCCTGAACCCATGTGTCATACACAAACACACTTGCCTAGAATATCCCGCTATGTTGCTAGTACCCTGCACATTGATCACAGATAATAGGCATGGTATGATTGCAGTGGGCTGCAGAGGGCATGGCACCCTGTACAGCAGTACAGTAGGTACATAATTGCGGACAATGTGCCATCACTATGTTCCCCCCTGGATGCCTGCAACATATGTGGTGCCATCAAATGTGATCCACAGAGGCCATACAATGCCTTACACATGTGCACTGTATGGACCAATGCCACTGACACCAGTGAATACCTGTATCATGCTATCAATGCAGGTGCAGGGTCAACCTGCTGACTATAAGCTGGTTCTGCCACACCAGGCCATCATTGGCATATCAGAGGATAACAGTCTGTGTACACAACATGTGCCAGCCAAACCAGGTACACATGTACATGTCACTGTACATTATTGTGGAACATGCACATCCCAGGAAATGTCCATGTCAAGGACTATCAAACACAGACATGGTATGTATAGCAAAGCTATGGCCATAGACAATGGTAACCAGGATGTCAGGACAGATCATACAGTACCCATCTATGTGGGACACTGCAGACACTACACCCCCGTACCACACTGCACACCATTTTTGGGTGGCATGATGCCAAGGATTACCCCTCACCCAGCCTTGTACAGCCATCTTGCAGAGCCACCCACTCCACACTCATGAAGCAATGCACACATGCATGTCAGTACTGGTGCCTTGTGTCTGCATATGGGGTATGATGCTCCCAACCACAGTCACTCCCAGTATAACTCCCATTGGCATACCGACAGATGTCAAACACATTCACATGCCCTAGTCCACAGAACCTACGGATAACCTTTGTGGTCCATGTAGTACCTGTGCATTACTGCAGTGTGGCAATCTAAGTGGTTTGGAAGTGTATTTGTGGGCCTGGCAAAGACTGTCAATGTGAGTCCATTAGAGAGTGTGGCTGTGTTGACAATGAAATCCGTTCATGTGGACAGCCATGTGTGCTACACCTAATGTTTGTCTACTATATCTCTGTTGCAGAAGTCACACACCAACGCACATATATGTTCTTATGGCACACCAACATGTCAGCTTTGTGGCACATGGAGTAACTGCATGCACTTGTAATAGTAATGACTAGCCAGTCAGGGGTTTGAACCCCTGTACTGGTAGGTGTGTGACAGACGATGCTTAGGTTTTAGTCTCCAAGCCCTTCTCTGATGTACTTTGCATCTGTCTGTCCCTCACATACACTCTCTGGTGGATGTGGAGGTGTACACCTGCTCAGCAGCCGCTTGTTTATTGTAAGTGATGGTCATGTTCGGGTGATGGCCTCTGCACCTATTGCAGTCCTCTTCTAGCTGATTGCATGTGGAACAGCTGCAATGATGTTCCCATAGCCATTCACATGAAAAACACAGTACAATACCTAGGAACATCATGTTGGTGTTTGCCCATGACAGTCACAGTGACTGGTACCTGGATATGGTGTTTGGTAAATGGCATCACTGATGATATCTGGATGTTCCTCAAGCAACATACACAGTAGGAAATAGCCTAAAGACTGGAGGGTGATAAGCCAGACATGACTACAACATGTATGTGTAGCTATGCTTCATTGAGACAACTGCCTGTTTAACAAGGTGTGTGTGGTAATGGCTATTCTGCATATTTCAAAACTGACAAGACAGTGCTCTGCTTGTGAGGGACACCCATCTGTAGGGCCATCCGTGGACTGGTCAGTGTGTGGAAACATTTGTTTCCTGTGTTACTTATTGAACACACATCTGTGAACAGCAGGAGCATAGTGTGAGGAATGCAGCCAGTACATGGTGATAGTGATGAGTGACTACCATCGCATCCCTGATTGGACATATGTCACATGAAACAATTGAATGACAGACACTGTCTGGGTTCTCAGTGACATGCCAGTAATGGGCCACTGTTCATAGCTACTGTCACAAGTCTTCTACACATTGTAAAGATGTCATGCAGTACATATGCATGTGTTGTGCTCTCTCTGCAACTGTATACCACCTGTTGTGTTGGGTTGATGGTCATATCTATGCATGCTGTTGTAAGTAATCCTGAATGCTGCTGTCTATTACTAAGCCATATCTATGTTTAAACTGCAACAGAATAGGTTGTATGGGTTTGGAGGTCCTGGCAGAACCTCCTGTCCCACTTCAGCTGGCCATGGCATGAGCACATCTGGGACCCAGCCTTGGATCTCCACCTGTGTTGGCTCTGCACTGCCTTCTGGTGGTACTGCCACTCAGGATGGGGCTTGTCCCCTCTCCTGGGATCAGGTCCAGACAGGGACATGTCCACTGTCGTACAGTCCCAGATGTGTTGCATAGGGGGCTCACTAAGGGGTTTTGAGGCCAGATACGCCAGCTCAAGGGCAGAGTGTCACACGTACAGGGTGAAGCTGCCCCTCCTAGACAGCCCCCAACACTGCCACCTTTGCAGCTGTTTTGGTGCAGTGGTGGCTGCCCATGGCTGGGGACCTCCATCCCACTGTTTCCATCTGGGGGGCTCATGGGCTTGTGAATGCTGAACACCCCTCCTCATCCGAGGTGTATCCCCCCACACTGTATGCTGTCTTGTCTGTCATCCTACCATACCTATCCTCCACGAGCATACCTACTCACCTTCCCCGACATCCCACTCTTACCCTATGGAAACAGAAGGCTAGTTGGTTTCTAGAACAACATTTGCCCCATACATAGCCCTGAATAGAAGTTAAAATACATTTTGTAACTTTCTTAGTGTAACAGACTTATTCATATATACAGTGTTTGAATGAGTATTTATTTATGCTTATATATGTTCTCCAATATTTTAGACATTTATTTATATTTATATTTATTACCACACTGATTTATTTATTTAAATCTATTTAAATGTTAAGTTATTAATATAACCGTAGATAGGTGGTGATTTTAAAATTCATGAAGTATTTTAAAAGTATTTTTAATTTTTTTAACAACTTTCTCCGTGTTGTGGAAGTAATGACAATTTTAAGTATACTATGGCTTTATATGAAGATGTGTTGACTGCTCTAGGATGTGATATAATTTGAATTTCTTCTTTTAAATTCAGGTGATGAAAGTAACTAATTGTATCTGATGAAGCCTCTTCAACTTATTTTAAAAAGGAGACAAAATGGGTTATGCATTTGGATATTCTGCAATTTTAACCTTGGATTACAATAAAATGTTGGTGTGTTCATACAAACATTGCCTGCTCCATTCTACTTTGTGATTGACTAGTGATATATATATATATATATATATATATATATATATATATATATATATATATATATATATATATATATATATATATATATATATATATATATATATGTGTATCTATATGTTGGCCATAAACACTCACACATACATCTACATGATGGAATGCATTTCCTATACTGTTGAATGACTGCGCTGGATGATATGTTTGTGATATAGTCCGATGTCTGTATATCTGCCATGGCTTAGTGGTAAATCGCAATAGCTGTGTGTGCAGGGTCCTGGTTGCAGAGGCCATTTATTTTGTTGCTGTCCAGAACAAGGCCATTAGTTACAGTGTGATTAAGGCACATTAAAGCAGTTGTGAGCGGGTATGCATGGGTTTGCGTGGTGCTAAGCCATGCTAAACTCTGGTTACAGTTTCTTATACTCAGTTAGCCTCTACATTGCTTTAACAGTGTAATACTCGCATACTGGCGGCCAAGCAGGCTTACACCTGCTTGCTCTCGCACTTGCAACTGCACTGCATTTGGTGTTTGCATCTGACACTCAAGCCCCTGCATGGGAGTGAGGACTACGATATTACCTTGTGATGCCTATTACATTGGATTACATGCCTACAGTATCGGGAATGGCTGACCATTAGGCGACAGCATGCCATTTGAAAGTATGGAATCCGTGGTCTGTCCAGAGTTTGATTCATATCATTGGTGTGTTCCTCTTACAATCTGCACCCATCTGGCTAATACATGGGAACTGACACTCTTTAATACAAACAAGTAATTGGGTTTTGGAACCCACATCCTTCAGCCGAGTCATGCTACTGCATACTTAATATTCATCTTTCTAAGGTTGTCAGTAGAATATGTGCTTTCTGTCCCTATCAGACCTCTCATACAATTGCGGAAATATACAAACTGAATCATGGACATGGCATAACAACATCAGCGACACAATTAAATTACTGGTGCTATTAACCTGACACATTGACAGACTCAGAGGATATGAATTCATACACATTGTCTGAGGTAAATGATGTTTATAACTCTTAATTGTTGTCGTTATTCATTATGTGTAATTCACCACCTTTCCCCCATATGTCACTAGTTTTAGGAGGGATTACATGGGGCAGAGTTAGAAACCGAGTCGAAATCTGGGACGTCCCTGGAAATTGGGGACAGTTCAGAGGTACGGACCCT